>NW_024423344.1:49471464-49576690 GCF_017311325.1 Ursus maritimus
AGCAGGAAGTCTGCCTCTCCTTCTCCTCCCCGTTCTCTCTTGCTGTCTAATATTATCTCTGTCTCTCCCTCAAATAAATAAATGAAAAACTTAAAGAAAGAGTCTGTTTTTTGGTTTCTATCTTTTTTCCTTATTCATTTGTTTCTTTACTTCCATATATAAGTAAAATCATATGGTATTTCTCTTTCTCTGACTGAATTATTTCACATAGCATTATACTCTCTAGATCCAACCATGTTGTTGCAAATGGCAAGATTTCATTTATGTATGTATGTATGTATGTATGTGTGCATGTATGTGTGTATGTATGTATTATTATTTTTTTAAATTCCAGTACAGTTAACATACAGTGTCACATTAATTTCAGGTTTACAATATAGTGACTTGGCAATTCCATACCTCACCCGGTGCTCATCACAAGGGGACTCCTTAATACCCATCACTTATTTCACCCATTCCCCCCCACCTCCCCTCTAGTAACCATGAGTTGTTCTCTATAGTTAACCTCTTTCTTGGTTTGTCTCTCTCTCTTTTCTTCCCTTTGCTTGTTCATTTTGTTTCTTAAATTCCACATATGAGTGAAGTCATATGGTATTTGTCTTTCTCTGACTGACTTATTACACTTAACATTATACTCTCTAGTTCCATCCATGTCATTGCAAATGGCAAGATTTCATTTCTTTTTATGGCTGAGTAAAATTCCATTACATTTTTATCCATTCATCTATAGATGGACACTTGGGCTTCTTCTATAATTTGACTATTGTAAATAATACTGCAAAGAACACAGAGGTGCATGTATCTACTCAAATTGGAGTTTTTGTATTCTTTGGGTAAATACCCAGTAATGGAATTACTAGATCATATGGTAATTCTGTTTTTAATTTTTTGAGGAAATTCCATACTGTCTTCCATAGTGGCTGCACCAATTTGCATTCCTACCAACTGTGTACAAGTGTTCCTTTTTCTCCACATCCTTGCTAACACTTGTCATTTCTTGTGTTTTTGATTTTAGCAATTCTGAGAGGTGTGAGGTGATATCTCATTGTGATTTTTTAAAAAGATTTTATTTATTTATTTATTTATTTATTTATTTATTTATTTATTTATTTGACAGAGAGAGAGAGAGGCAGTGAGAGAGGGAACACAAGAAGGGGGAGTGGGAGAAGAAGAAGCAGACTCCTAGCGGAGGAGCCTGATGAGGGGCTCAATCCCAGAACACGGGGATCACACCCTGAGCCAAAGGCAGACGCTTAATAACTGAGCCACCCAGGCACCCCTCTCATTGTGATTTTAATTTGCATTTCCCTGATGATTAGTGATGTTGAGTATCTTTTCATGTGTCTGTTCGCCATCTGTATATCTTCTTTGGAGAAATGTCTGTTCATAACTTCTGCCTGTTTTTTAATTGGATTATTTGGGGTTTTGGTGTTGAGTATAAATTCTTTATATGTTTTGAATACTAACCCATCATCAAATATGTCATTTGCAAATTTCTTTTCCCATTCAGTAGGCTATCTTCTGGTTGTGTAGACTGTTTCCTTTATTGTGCAGAAATTTTTTATTTTGATGTAGTTCTAATAGTTATTTGCTTTGGTTTCATACGTCAATGGGAATATGTCAGGAGAAATATCTAGAAAAATATTTCTATGGCCCATGTCAGAGAAATTACTGCCTGTGTTCTCTCCTAGGATTTTTATGGTTTCAGGTTTCACATTTAAGTCCTTAATCCACTTTGACTTTATTTTCGTGTATGGAGTAAGAAAGTGGTCCAGTTTCATTATTTTGCATGTAGCTGTCTAATTGTCCAAGCACCATTTGTTGAGGAGACTGTCTTTTCCCATTGCATATTCTTTTCTCCTTGCCTCCTTGGTGGAAATTTAATTGACCATATAATTTTGGGTTTATTTCTGGGTGTTCTGTTCTGTTCTATTGATCTGTTTGTTTTTGTGCCAGTCCCATATTGTTTTGATTACTACACATTTGTAGTGTAACTTGAATCTGGGATTGTGATACCCCAAGTTTTGTTCTTTTTCAAGATTACTTTGGCTAATCGGACTTTTGTGGTTCCATATAAATTTTAGGATTATTTATTCTAGTTCTGTGAAAAATGCTGTTGTTATTTTGATAGGAATTGCATTAAATCTGCCCATTGCTTGGGCAGTATAGACATTTTAACAAATATTTGTTCTTCCAATCCATGAGCAGGACGTATCTTTCCATTTGTTTAAGGGGAATATTTTTTAATTCAACCTGTATAGTTTTCAGAGTATAGAACTTTCACTTCCTTTGTTAAGTTTATTCGTAAGTATTTTATTCTTTTTGGTACAATTATAAATGGGATTGTTGTCTTTTTAATTTCTCTTTCTGGTACTTCATTATTACTGTATAGAAATACACAGATTTTTGTTCATTGATTTTTTTTATCCTATGACATTACTATATTCATTAATAAGTAGTCTTTTGGTGGAGTCTTTAGGGTTTTCTATATATAGTGTCATGTCATCTGCAAATAGTGAAAGTTGTACTTCTTCCTTACCAATTTGGATGTTTTAAATTTTTTTTTTCTTGTCTGATTGCTGTGGCTAAGACTTCCCAGTACTATGTTGAATAAAAATGGTGAGAGTGGACATTCTGATCTTGTTCCTGATCTTAGGGGGGAAAACTCCTCAGTTTTTCACCATTGGCTATGATGTTAGCTATGGGTTTTTATACATAGACTTCATTATGTCAAGGTATGTTCCCTCTAAACCTACTTTGTTGAGAGTTTTTATCATGAATGGGTGTTGTACTTTGTCAAATGACTTTTCTGCATCTAATGAAATGATCATATGGTTTTTATCATTTCTCTTGTACATGTGATATATCACATTGATTGATTTGCGAATATTGAACCACCCTTGTATCCCAGGAATAAATCCCATTTGATTGTGATGAATGATTTTTTCACGTATTGTAATATTTAATTTTTAATTTAATACTTAATTTGCAAATTTTTGAGGATTTTTGCATCTGTGTTCATCAGAAATATTGGCCTGTAGTTCTCTTTCTTATGTCTTTATCTGGTTTTGGTATCAGGGTAATGCTGGGATAGAATGAATTTGAAAGTTTTCCTTTCTATTCTATTTTTTGGAAAAGTTTGAGAAAAATAGTGTATTGACTCTTTAAATATTTGGTAGAGTTTACTTGTGAAGTCTTCTGGTCCTGGACTTTGGTTATTGGGAGTTTTTAGATTACTGATCAAATTTCATTGCTGGTAATCCCTCTATTCAAATTTTATTTCTTCCTGATTTAGCTTTAGGAGATTATATGTTTCTAGGAACTTCTCCATTTCTTCCAGGTTGTCCAATTTGTTGGCATATAATTTTTCATAATATTCTCATATAATCCTTTGTGTTTCTGTGGTATCAGGGGTTATTTCTTCTCTTTCAATTCTGATTTTATTTGAATCTCTCACTTTTTATTTTTTTAACGAGACTGCCTAAAGGTTTATCAATTTTGTTGATCTTTTCAAAGAACCAACTCCTGGTTTTATGGATCTGTTCTATTGTTTTTTTCATGTCTATTTTGTTTATTTCTGTTTTCATCTTTTATTATTCCCTTCCTTCTACTGGTTGGGGGTTTTCTTTGTTCGTTTTCTAGGTTCTTTTGATGTAAGTTTAGAGTGTTTATTTGAAATTTTTCTTGCTTCTTGATATAAGCCTGTATTGGTATAAAGGTGCCTCTTAGAACAGCTTTTGCTGCATCCCAAAGATTTTGGAACATCATGTTTTCATTTTCATTTGTCTCCATGTATTTCTTGATTTTCTCTTTGATTTCTTGGTTGACCCATTTATTGTTTAGTAGATTGACATTTAACTTCTATGTATTTGTGTTCTATCCAGATTTGTCCTTGTGGTTGATTTCTAGTTTCATAGTGTGGTTGTCAGAAAAGATGCATGTATGACTTCAGTCTTTTTGAGTTTGTTGAGACTTGTTTTATGGCCTAATATGTGATCTGTTCTGGAGAATGTTCCATGTGCACTTGAAAAGAATATGCATTCTACTGTTTTAGGATGGAATGTTCTTAGTATATCTGCTAAATCCATCTGCTCCAATGTGTCATTCAAAGTCACTGTTTGCTTGTTGATTTTCTGTTTGGATGATCTATTCATTGATGTAAGTGAGGTTTTAAAGTTCCCTACTATTATCATATTACTATTGTTTATTTCCTTTATGTTTGTTCTTGGCTGCTTTATGTCTTCATGTGCTCCCATGTTGGGTGCATAAATATTTACAATCTTCTTGTTGGACTGTTCCCTCTTTAATTACACAGTGGCCTTCTCTGTCTCTTGTTAGAGTCTTTGTTTTAAAGTCTATTTTGTTCATTATAAGTATTGCTACCCAGCTTTCTTTTCACTTCCATTTGTATGTTTAATGCTTTTCTGTCCCTTCACTTTCAAACTGCATGTGTCCTTAGGTCTGAAGTGAGTCTCTCGTTGACAACATACAGATGGGTCTTGCCTTTATGTCCATTCCATCACCCTGTGTCTTTTGTTTGGAGCATTTAGTCCATTTACATTCAAAGTAATTATTGGTAAGTATGTTCTGATTGCCATTTTGTTACTTGTTTTATGGTTGTTTTTGTAGTTCTTTTCTGTTCCTTTCTTCTCTTGCTCTCTTCTGTCACAGATTGCTGGCTTTTTTTAGTGGTATACTTGGATTCTTTTCCCTTTATTTTTTGCATTTATAATACTGGTTTTTGATTTATGATTACCATGAGGTTTTTATCTAAGATCTTATGCATATATCAGCATATATTAAGTTAATGGTCACTTACGTTTAAATCCATTCATTACGTCCCTCCCATATTTTGATATATGCTGTTATAATTTACTGTCTTTTATTTTGTGAATCCCTTGACTGATTTTTATACATATACTTAATCTTACTGCTTTTGTGCTTCCTACTTTTCTTTATCCTACTTATGGTCTTTTCTTTCTACTCAAAGAGCCACCTTTAACATTTCTTGTAGGGCTGATTTAGTGGTCATGGATTTCTTTAACTTTTGTTTATCTGGGAAACTCTTTATCTCTTCTTCTATTCTGAATGATAACTTTGCTAGATAGAATATTCTTGATCACAGGTTTTTTTCTTACAGCACTTTGAATATATCATGCCACTCCCTCTGGCCTGAAAAGTTTCTGCTGAAAAATCAGCTGATAGCCTTCTGAGGTTTCCCTTGTATGTAACTGTGTTCTTTTCTGTTGCTGCTTCTGAAATTCATTATCACTACTTTTTGCCATTTTAATTACTGTGCATTTTGGCATGGACCTCCTTGAGTTGCTTTTTGGGTTGATTTTCTGTGTGCCTCCTGGATCTGGATTTCTGTTTCCTTCCCCAGATTTGGGAAGTTTGGGACCATTATTTCTTCAAATAAGTTTTCTTCCCCTATTTCTCTCTCTCTTCTCCTTCTGAGATCCTTATAATACAAATGTTATCATGCTTGATGGTGTTGATTAGTTTCCTAAGTCTATTCTCATTTTTTATTATTGTGTTTTCTCTCATCTGTTCAGCTTGATTCTAATCCATAACTCTATCCTCCAGGTCACTGATTAGTTTTTCTCCTTCTCTAGTCTATTTATTCCCTCTAGTGTATTTTTAATTTCAGTTATTGAGGTCTTCATGTCTAGTTCTTTTGTTTGTTTTCCATCTCTTTGTTTTCCATCTCTTTGTCTCACTGATGTCGTCTACTCTTTTCCCAAGTCCAGTGACTATCTTTATGATGATTACTTTAAATTCTGTATCAGACATATTACTTATCTCCATTTTGTTTAGGTCTCTTGCTATGATTTTTCCTGTTCTACAGTTGGGATATATTCCTCTGTCTCTTCATTTTGTCTAACTCTTGTGTCTGTTTCTTTGTGTCAGGAAAGATAGTACGTCTCCTGCACTTGAAAGTAATGGCCTCATGAAGAAGAGGTCCTGTAGTGCCCTGCCATGCAGTTTCCCCTTTTCACCAGAACCTGTCGTTTCAGGGGTATTTCCTATGTGTTACATATACCGTCTTGTTGTCATTGAGCCACTTTTGCCTTTAGTCCAGTCATCTGTAATGGTTTTTCTTGCCTGTTGTGGACAGGGTTTGATCTCTGATGTTGTTAGTGGGCCAGTCTGGAGTCACCCTTGGACTGAGTTTAGTCAGACCACGTATTTGCCAGAGATGCAGTAGGAGCAAAGTGCAGGGCTCTTTCCCTCTGTTGTCTCCTGAGAAGCTTTTGTTGATTGGTGTCGAGGCCAGCAGTGAAATCAAATGTCTGCCCCCAGCCCACTGTTGGGGCCACAGTTGGACTGGTATATGTGGTTATCTTTCCCTCTCCCTGGGAAAGGTATCACTTTGGAATAGTGCTGCCCCCTGTTGGGGCTGCTTGCACACTGCTAGAGTCCTGACACCCATTTGATGGATTTTGGCCATGGGCATATTGGAGGGGGCAGATCTGCAGGAGAATGCCATGGGTGGGGCACACAGTATTAACAGGGTTTGCAGGGGTCTGTTATTGGAGGAGACCTGGAATGGAGGCTTGGCAGGAGGGAGCATTTCCACAGGAGAATGCAGGGACAGGAATGTTGTTAGCAAGTTAGATGGAGAGTGTTGGTGCTGTGCTGGTTCCTGTACCTGTCTATATGTCTAGGTTGGGGAGCAGGAGAAGGAAGTGGCACCTGCCAGCTCCTTTGTTCTTGGAGAAGTTTCTTAAAGATCCCTGCCCCTCTATTACATACTCTGAGATTAGTGTAAATAAATTTCCTTCCCATATACCCCATGCATTTTCCAAACTAGTGCTTCTATGGTATCTCTCCAAAGGGCTCTTTGTTGTGCTGTCTCTTTAAGTGTGGGGACTCGATTTCCGATTGCCCTCTAGCTCTCCCAGAACCAAACCTTGATTTTTAAAGTTCCAAATGTTAAGCCTTGCTGATCGTAAGAATTTGTGAAATTAGGCCCCTCTGGTTTTCAAAACCAATATTTATGGGGATTTGTATTCCCTGTACAAGTTCCCCATGTTTAGGATTCTTGGTGTGAGGGTCTGTTTCTTTCCCCTTTCTGTGTCTGTGGTGTTCCTCCCTCCTGGGTCAATCCCAGTGGGTCCATTTAGCTCTGGACTGCATTTCTACCCTTCTTCCCTCTTCAATGTGGCCTCTTCTCTACATTTAGCTGTGGAAGGTCTGTTCTGCTAGTCTTTGAGTCATTTTCTGAGTTATTTGCACTAATGTGGGTGTTACCTAGTTGCCTCTGTGGGACGATGTGAGCTTAGGATCTTCCTACTCTGCCATCTTCCCCAGAAGTCTAGTTAGAAAGGATTTTATAAAATCATGAACTACTTCTCCACAGTCTTTAGAAACTAGAAAGATATTTATATGTGGTTATTATGACTTTTCCTCCTATATGTTCTTGTAACAGCCCATATTTACACACATTGTAGGATTTATCACATTCTGTATTTTAATTTGGTTTACTTGTTCATCTCCTCTATATCTGTAGTCTTCTGAGGGTGGAGGCAAACACTATCATGTCTATCATTGATCCCTAATACTTAGCCCTGTGCATGACATACAGCATTACTCTGTAAATATTTATTGATTGAAAGAAGTAATTTCCTCCTTTTCTGTATTAATATTTTAACTCCTTTTTTTTTTTTGATTTTGCATCAAGCATCACTAAACTGAGTACCTTACTTCATTTATAGAGTCAGAGCAAGAGTGAACAAACATCAGCATATAGGCTAAATTTGACCCGCCATCTATTTTTGTAAATAAAGTTTTATTGGAATACAGTCACATTCACTTGCTTACATATTGTCCACGGCTGCTTTCATCTTACAATGGCAAAGTTGATAAGTTGCCACAAAGCCTGGATGGTTGGCAAAGCCAAAAAATATTTCATCTCTGGCCTTTAGTAGAGAAAGTTTGCTTATCCCTGGTCTGAAGTTATAAGCAAATCATGGCTAATTAAAATAAGATGAATTAAATAAATAGTAAAAGCCTAATACAACCCTATTATCCTTTGAACTTAGTTTTGTAAAGATCACAATATTATAAAAGAATCTTGGGGCACATGGATGGCTCAGTTGGTTAAGTGTCTGCCTTGGGCTCAGGTCATAATTCCAGGCTTTGGGGCTTGAGCTCCACATTGGACTCCCTGCTCAGCAGGGAGTCTGCTTCTCCTGCCTCTGCTCCCGCCCCTGCCCATGCATTCTCTCTCTCTCAAATACATAAATAAAATCTTAAAAAAAAAAAAAGAATCTCAGTACAGTTAATAAAGAGGTTTCTCTTTCATTATTTACAAGTCAAAACTTTAGCCTTCTTTTTTTCTCTGTATATAGCCATGGAAATTTTGTTAAAAAATGCATTGCCTTAATCTGGCCTCTGGAAGTCTGCACCTCCCACACAAGTGATACTTTTCATTCATTGTTTAAAGAAATTTAATCTCCTCTCTGGATTCAGTAAATTGACTGTGTGGTATCTGGCTCGTGCACCAGTATGCCTGTGAGCTTCTCACTGCCAGCAGCATCATGCTCAGCTACTTGCTACTTTTTCCACAATTGTATTTCATGATTAATAAGAAAGCTAAGTAGAAAATAACAGAGAAAATTGCCATTGCAAATGGGCTAAGATACGAAGAAGAAATAATGTGATATTTTCTTGTGTGGAAATCCCTAGACAGGTAATAGGAACAATAAATAACAACAGAACAAAGAAACTTGTCACATTTGAGGACCATGGTAAAGGTAGTCCAAGTTTTGTTCCCACAATTTTTATTTTGATTAAATGATTTAGAGGCACTTAGGAAAGTGAATAAGGCAATCTCTTACATACAAAAAGATGAGAGAAGGACACTCAGAGCCCGTGGACATTGGCCAGCACACCAGGCCAAACCACGGTGCCTGGGCTGGTTCTTTTGCTCTGCGTTCTTTACACAAAATGTAACTCCTACATAATAGATGCTGGGAACTAATTAAGAAGTCAAGGGTAAACATGTGGGAGTAGATGCTTGCCAAACAAAAAATCATAGCCCTCTGTTTAAGTTTCCAGGAAAAATTAATATACAAAATTTGTTTTGAAAAATATCCATAACAAAAAAAGAACTGTGAAATGACTCTCTGAATAAATGTACATTTATTAATATCTTAGTATTGAAATACTCTACAGATATCATTTTAAGCTGTAGTTTATGACTTCTTCAAAAGCATCTGAAACAACTAACTTACTAAAAAAAAGAAAAGTAGAGCAGTCTTAATGTGTGTAACAAGTAAGTAAAATTATTAAGCTTCTTTGTACCAGAAAATTTTTCATCCAGGGGGTGTCAAGTGTTTAAGAAGAATTTTGAGGAGAATCCTTAGTGTTAAATCTAGTTGGAAACAACTGTACTAAGTCTATTCTTAAGGGTTAATTTTCTTTCTTTTTTTAAGCGGGAGATACTTACATGCCTTTCTTCTACAAAGGTTCAATGCATTTGCTTTGTAGATAAAATTTTAAGTAAGATATATTTTTTAAAAAGAGAGAGACATGTTTATATGCATTCATTTTTGTGTTAGCTATTAAAAATATTTGTGAAAACATTGTCCATTATATCACCCAGCTCTCTCTCCATAATTTCCAATGAGAGATAGCATTTTGAGTTTGGGTTAAAAATATATTTGTATTCACTGTTTTTGTTTGTTTGTTTGTTTTGTGTTTTTTTTATTTGAGAGAGAGAGAGTGCGCACAAGATGGTGGGGGCTGGGGGGAGGGGCAGAGAGAGAGGGAGAAGCAGGGTGCCCACTGAGCAGGGAGCCACCCGGAGGTGGGGCTTGATCCCAGGACCCTGAGATCATGACCTGAGCCCAAGGCAGATGCTTAATTGCTTAACCGACTGAGCCACCCTGGCACCCCTGTGTTCACTGTTATTTTATGAGGTTTGAGTAACTTTTGTATTCCTATCTTCCTATGTTTCTGGGAAACTCAAGGCTAAATTTTATGGTCAAAAAGGATAGTTGTACTTTTCCTTCTGTTTGTCATGGTAGCTTTTATCTCTTTTCCAAATTTGATTTTTCCCTTGTCCTCCTCTGCCCCACCTTAATTTTTTTTACTTAATTTTGTTTTCCTAGTTTTATAAGATGCTTTAAATCTTTTTTCTCTACTAAAAAAGGCAATAAGAGACACCCTGTGGCTCAGTCGGTTGAGCGCCCAACTCTTGATTTTGGCTCAGGTCCTGATCTCAGGGTCCTAGGATCCAGCCCCAATTTGGGCTCCACATTCAGCTTGAGAATTTTTCTCCTTCTCCCCCAACTCACTCACACTTGTTCTCTCTAAAATAAATAAATGAATCTTAAAAAAAAAAAAAAAAGTCAACAAGTACTGAACTCAGACAAGCATCAATCAAATACCTTACGTGTGTTTTTCTTAAAGAAATTACTGTTTTCCATTCTGTGACACCCTTCTCCTCATGAGCCAAATGAATTCCTATTTATCCTTCAAGGCAGGACTCAAGTGTATCCCCTACTGTGCCTCCTTCTCTCGTCCAGAAAGCAGAGTGGATCAATTTGCAGCAACACTGCACTTGCCTCTATGGATTCACTCATCACACAGCACCCTTCTGTTTGCATCTGTCTCCACTCACATATTGTCAGGCTCTTTAGAGCAGTGGTTGCACTTCTTTTCATGTTTCTATGCCCAGTACCTACTCTTAATGCCTGGCTTGTAGCCCAATACCAGGATAAGAGTAAATATTAACCATTATGTGTAGATGAGATAAATGAATTAGTGAATTTGAAAATTATTTTAAAAATACAATATTTTGGAAGTGTTTATGAGGATGGTGAATATATTGATTGGCAAGCTTCCATTGTGTTCCCTCTGAGTAACTAATACTGAGCTATGTGCTATCAGAGGGTGAGAGAGGGACCAACCAGAAGCTCAAAGTCCAATTTGTGATACCTTCAAGGAGTTAACCATTCTGAGAAGGGTAAAATTAACAGGGTTTTGAGTAGTTGGATAATTTTTAGGACTTTAAATGGTCTTAATGTGTATCAATTTTTTCGTTCTGGGTAGAGTGACAGAATAAATTAAGATACAAAGTCAAAACAATAAACATGGCTTATTCAGAGAATGGTGAGAAAACCTGAATGAAAAACTTGAAGGATAGGTGATAAAGATGAATGGACAGTATGATTAAATAAGTAGTTGTGTGGGAGGATAGAAAGTAGGAGTCAGATTCTATGACTGTATTAAAATTCATATAAAGTCATTGATATTTGATATGAATAAAAGCCTTAGGTCACTTTTGATCAAGAGGATGACAACAAAAAGTAGATTAATTTGGCAACAGTATAATAAATTAAAGCAGTGTAAACCAGAGGCAGGATGATTGTATAGGTGACAGTAGAAATCCAGGGATGGAAAGGGGAGGGCCTAGACATATGTAATATTAATAGAAGCAAAAGTTTCTACCTGGAAAATGTTTCAAGGCAAGAATTGTGAGCCTTATTACATGATATTGGGTGAGTGAAAAATGAGCCACAATTTCTTAATTAGAAGTAAAAATCTCACCACACAAATATTTAAAATTAACAAATTTAATATATGCTATACTAGTGTTGAACTTTAAAATTATAAGTCATTAGAAAGAATGTAATTCTCATGTAATTATTCAATGTAATAATTCAACATGGATAATTCACATGCATTTTAACTTTAATGTTGATTATTTGTAAAGCTGTAATTTATAGACCTTGCTAGTGATTATAATAGAATTATTAATCTACACATAACATTGCCACCCAGGAAAGCATTTGTATTAGTTTGGTAGGACTAACATAAAAAAATAACATAGACTGAGTGGCTTAAACAGAAATGTATTTTCTCATAGTTCTAGAAGCTTGGGAGGCAAGATCAAGGTGCTGGAAGATTTAATTTCTCCTGAGACCTCTTGCCTTGGCTTGCAGTTAACCACCTTCTTGCTATGTGTTCAGGCGGCCTTTTCTCTATGCACTGCCCCCCAACCCATTGTATCTGTTTCTTTCTTATAAGGACACAGGTCCTATTGTATTAGGGCCCCGCTCTAATGGCCCCATTTTAACTTATCCATCTCTTGGTGAATATCTTACATTCTAAGGTACTGAGTGTTGGGACTTCAACATGAATTTTGGAGGAATGCAATTCATCCCATAACAGGATTTATGGCAGATATTTTCAGCACAATCGTCTATGTTTCATTTTTTTTATGGTTTTAATACCTCTTAAATGCTGCTTCATATGATGTAAACTTGTTTTCAGAAACCACAAAACCCTCAAAACTATGCTAGTGTCACTCATAATGTTGTTCTTTTTCCTCCTTGGTGGGAGCTAAACTGAGTCTGTTGAGTTTCCAAATTTGGATCTCTAAATTGATGCATGTTTTATTCTCTCCGTTATAGTAACTAAAAAAAAGAAGTGGTCCCATATTAATTAATTTTTTAGATTACAATCATACTCTCCCAAACTTTTTTAACTTTATAAAATCATTTTTGATTGAAAAAAAAAACTTCACAAAAGACATACTGTCCTCTTTGCATGCGTGCATTTGGGCATGTCACTTCGTTTTTCTGTACCTCAGTTTCTACTCTATGAGGTAGAAAAAAAATATTTACCTCTTAGGATTGTTGTAAAGACTAAGATACAATGTGTGAATGTATATGCACAAGGCTTGTCTCCTTTCTCACATTGTGCCCCAACCCATGCTTATTAAACCTAAGAACAAGAACGGGACCTGTTCTCAAAAAATCAAAGTCTCAAGATCCCTGCTGAGAGCATTGATTATTTTACTGTATTATAGTGGTGATTCCTCATGCCTTTTGAGGCTTGTAGGGCTGTTTGTAGGACTGTTTGTTGCATAGAAATGTCCCAGGTTTCTATGCAATTTTTCAACTTTCATATTTGTTTTTAATTTGTCTTGTATTGCTTCTTGCACATCAGTTTACCAGCTGTCACTTTTTATCAAAATCAATGCAACTTCTGCTATCAGCCTCCCACAATTTAATTCTCTGCTTCAGATAACTTGTGAGGTGGAAAATGAGATGATCAAGCCTGTTGGAATTTTGGGATATGTAGGAGAGTAGTAATTATCGAATCCCAACTCTGGACTCAGTGCTATGCTGAGTAATTGTTTCATGCTGGTCTCAGCCTTTTGATAGAAATGCTAGTGGCTAGAAATGGTGGGGGCTCTCACCCAGGCCCTGGTGAGCTTCCCACAGACATCTGCCCTTTCCCAACCAATGTTATGACTGGACTGACCCTTGTGGTTCTTATGATTGCAGTAAAACCATCAAAATCTTTGAAAAAATAAAGGTTTATTACTTATAAGACCTGGAAAGTACACAGCACACAATGAGGCTGTGGGTAGAGAAGTAGAGAGAAAGAGAGGGTGTGCATGGGGCCCTGAATTGTGCTTTTACTGGGTCAATGGTCAGGGCTTAGCATTTGGAGGCTCATTCTTTATTGGTGAATTTAAAACATAAGAGCGGGAGTTTAAAGTGAGGAAAGAGAAGAGACATGTGGTCCAAATGGTCAGTTATGAAAATCAACTAAGACCTCTAAAACAAAGGAGCTTAGGAAGGGGAAGTGGCCTGGCTCTGTATCTGGTCCCATGCAGGTGGTGTGTTTACTGAGACAGCTGTCTTTGAAGTGGATGCCTCTTTGAGAGGGATGCCACAGCAATCAAAACTTCAGTCAGGCACTTACATTACAAAAAAGGAAACAATAACATCAGGGCTTACACTAACTACCATTAATTACCAGATTGTATAATTTAATCCTTAGAACAGCCCAGAGAAGAGGTACTATTATTACTTTTGTTTTGTAGATGAGGAAACTGAAAGCGCAGGAGGTAACTTGTTCAAGGTCAAATGTGTAGGAAGGAGTGGAGTCAGCCCCTGAAATCAGATCTTATAACTCCAGATTCAGTACAGTCATAGCATATACCCTCAAGTGAGACAGTCCTGTAATGGATTACTAGGGACCCCAAACTTGTGCTTTATTGATTTAGTTATGATTCTGTTTTATGCATTTTTCTCAACGATCACAGGTACTTTTCTGATATTTAGTTAAACACCATAGCACTTTAGCTATCTGCCGGCTTATACATGATAAAATTTAATGATGAGGTAAATCTTGGAAAATGAAGTTTTAATCAAAGAAATCTCTTATTCAACAATAATAACAATAAAGCAGCTGATGTTTATTGAGTGACTGCTACATGTCAGGCTCCATCCTATGTTCTTTACATGTACTTTACCTGGGTTATCACATTTAATCCTCAGAATTACTCTATGAGGTAAATACTTTTATTATTCCTAATTTGCAGGTGAGAAGTTTTAAGTAGTTAAGTAATTGGCCACCCAGCCAGGGACCAATAGAACTAGGATTGAAAGTCAGGCAGAAGAGACCAGTAAGAGCCAAAAACAGACACGATGACTTTAGCATAGCACCGAAGAAGTTTCCAACAGTGTTACTAAAGATTCATTAATGGTTCAGATTCATTGAGCAGAACATAGCTTACCTTGATGAAGTTCTGTCTTCGAAAACCGAACTATTCAGGCTGTGGGTAGAACTAAAAGACTAGCAAGTGGAACCTATCTATTTATTTCAATTTCATTAGGAAGTAACCCAGATGTACAGCTTTCTACTGTTAACCCCAAAATTGTTTGTAAGAACTAAATTTTTTGCCCATGCTTTCCCTTATGGAAGGCATCTGGGGCTCAGTGTGTTTTGCACACTCTCGCCGCTTCCTTCACTAATTTTACTTTTTGTTTTGGTGGGTGGGCTTTCCAACCACCTCCATAGATACTTCCTTTCTTCCTTTTCCCTTCCACTTTCAAGATCATCACATCTTTGGCACCTTTTTCATGGTCATTGTCTCTTTCCCACTTTCTGCCTACATTCTTGAGGACTCAAGTTCTCAACTGAGGTTTCTAGATCTTTTCAATTTTGGTCATCCTTCACTAAACCTAAAGTTATGTAGAACTTTGTTAATTCCAAATCTGAAATCATAGTTTATTACCTTTCCCACTTTATTATTACCTAATCCCCACTATATTGGAGTTCGGGAGTACCTCTAAATTTTCTGCTTATTCTTTTTCTTTTAACCCCAAGGTCTATCTTAAACTAATGACCAAGCCCTTGAGACCGGAGATCTCATTTGCATCAGAAGTAAATAAAGTAGTAAAATTGCCATCAAGAAATGGGTACTGAATGTGTAGAATATTAAACAGATAAATTGACTCAATAATTTTGCCACCAATTATATGTGTAAAAAACTTAATGTAGCCTTTAAATGATATGCTTTTCTAAATTAAAGTCTAAAAGTCATTAAAATATCTTTCCATGTTTTTTTATCATAAAATGCATCTATAAAGTAGACACATAAAATTCTATATTATAAAGTATCAAAGGGATGAAGGTCTAATAGTAAAAAAAGAAAAAACTGTTTACTGTCAGCACACTCACTCATGAACACATGTCATTTTTTACTAAAATAAATGTACTAAGAGCATGGCGAATATATGTAGTATGATTAGAAATTCCCTGTAAAATATTTAAGAGTTTAAGATTTGTTGTATTGAACTCACTATAACCTTGTCCACCAGAAAATAAAGTTGGCATTTTCTTTCACAGCCATGGGAATGGTGATTCTCAGAAGAAACTCCATTATAGAGAACCTCAAGTAATTAATCATTAATAAAATTACAAAGGGCAATTCTTTAGGAAGGAAAACATATGAGAAAAATAAATGTTAGTCTTTAGCAGCCCCAAAAAACAGCAATTCCTGGTTTATGAACAAAATAGAGCTAGAAGGGAATTTTTGTTTAGCTTCTTTCATGGGAAACTGAGCATAAAATATAATCGCTATGGGCATCACCTAAAAGAAGAGAAATAATTTTTAGGTGGCAAAAGCGTTATTTCAAGATCAATAAAAGCAAGGAGTTTGGAGTGATGAAATAAGAAAAGTATGTTGATATGTATGTGGGGCATGGGGGACAGTGAAGGATGATGGTGCTTCCTTTGGTAAGAATACTCTAAAATCATATAGGAGGCAGCTTTCCAGCCTTGAGGTCCCAGAAAGCTTACATCTTAAGAAGCAACAACAAGCAGGATTGGTTACTCCCCTGTATATGTAGTATAAGGAAAACTATAGTGTGGCCCATGAGCAAGCCGTAAGTCAATTCAGTTTCCTGTCATTTGCAAAACAGTTTCCTCCATCTACTTCTTTCCACACAAATCCCAAATGGAGTCTCCATTTCACTAGGAAATCTGAAGATTACTTCTGTTGAGGGGGGAGTGGAAAGCTCAGGAAGAATTAGCTGTTAGGCTTAGAGAATGTTTGAAGAATAGACATGGGGTCTCCTCATGGGACAGGGAGGAAGGTCCTCTAGAAATTCAGACTCACTGAGTACTTCCCCATCCCTTTGCCAGATGCACCCATCTGGCAGGGAGAAGGTAATGGGGCACACACAGTTGTGTCAAGGAGTGGAGAGAAAGGGGGATAACTTACCAGTATGGTAAAGTATGCCTTTGGCCATTTCATCAAATGACATTTGCAAATGCTATAACCTCTCCTCTCTTGCATCTGTTGAAAAAAAGAAGAAGAAGAAATACTATATCCCTTTTCCACCAAATGAAATTGAGAGAATTATTGAAAATGTGTTTTTCATGGTTGCAGCTCAATTCTGAGGAAGTCTCCATATAAATAGAATTTAGGATTATTACAATACTGGATGCCCAGATTTCTTAATAAAGATCAGAAATTTTGCTAGGAGAAAAACTGGGGTAAGGCAGTTATGAAAAGCATTGTGAATACTTCAGACGACCCACGGAGTAGGCTTTGGGAAATATTTTCATTTCCTCCTGTACCTTATTCATTTTCTTGACACTAAAATGAACTTTAA
Organism: Ursus maritimus; assembly: GCF_017311325.1. NCBI lineage: Eukaryota > Metazoa > Chordata > Mammalia > Carnivora > Ursidae > Ursus > Ursus maritimus. Next base: position 49,488,396 of record NW_024423344.1, read on the forward strand.
AAATGATGGCATTTGTTGTCCACCCATGAAAAGACCAGACCTCAGACTATCTGTGAGACTTTTTGCTAAAATGAGATTTTGTTTGAAAACTTCTTCCTACACGTCAAAAAAAAAAATCCCCTTAAAAGGTTAAAACCATAGTGAGGGACATCCTGGTGGCTAAAACTAGGCCTGTTCCTATTAGCAAAGGCCAGGGCTCACGATGGGGAAATGTGGAGGAAACCTTTGTTGAGAACATCTGAACCTTTTCATCATCACTGGATTCCTAGGGAGCAACAGGCATTATACGTCCTGCTTTCAATTATGCTTTCTCATCTTCCATGCTATCTTAATTTGATAGTTGGTAAGGCCATTTAAAAAAAAAACAAACGCTATCTAACTGAGGTTCTTCTTTTATCTAACTGAGGTTCTTCTTTTAAGTATGTCCTTTTAATGAGATTTTGAAATGAAAAATATAATCCCTGGTAATATTTTCTGTTAGTGTTTTTCTTTCTTTCTTTTTTTTCCTGTTACAGCTAGAAATAAAAGTGTGGCAGTTTCCTTTAGCCATTCCCTCTTGAACAACTGAAAATCTAAAGAAAAAAATTTCAGTACTTTCTCATCTTCCCAAGGTTCAGGAAGCTGCAAAATCAGGAAAACAGAGATTTTAGAATTAAACCATTTATGTATTTTTTAAAAGGATCACTTTTATTTAAAAGAGTGTCCAGGCATGACTGAAGAAACCCAGTTTTTAATTTTCCCTCAATTTCTCCATATCTTCAAAATAGAGAAAAATAGATAAAAATAACAGAAATAACATGACATGAAAACAAAGTTGGTAAAATGAACACAATGGCCTTGAATGAAAGACTTTCCAGCTTTCTCCTTAAAGACGTGTTTGTCTTTTTTTTCCAGCTGTATGAAGGTATGATTGACAGATGAAAACCGTATATATTGAAGGTGTACAATGTGATGATTTGATATACATATACACTGTGAAGTGATTATCACATTTAAGCTATAACATATCCGTCACCTTACATAGTTATCTTTGTGTGTGTGTGGTGAGAACACTGGAGATCTACTTTCTTAACAAATTTCAAGTATCTCTAGTCACCATGCTATACATTAGACCTTGAGAAATTACTCATAACTGAAAGTTTGTACTCTTTGACCAATATCTCCCCATTTTCCCCAGGGGTGGTAGTGTTTCATGGGAAGTAATTTTCATCATAGTATAGTAAGAAGAAGTAAAAATAAATATACCTGTAGCATGGTTTTAAAAGCAGAAAATACTCCAGGGAAGCAATCAATCTACAGCCTTGCTATAGGAGGAAAGCCAATGGTATTTATTTCATCAAGGCATCTATTCAATCTACAGCCTTGCTATAGGAGGAAAGCCAATGGTATTTATTTCATCAAGGCATCTTTATATAGATGGAGAAGTTCAGTTGGTGAATCATGGCAGCCTCTCCCAAATAATCAGAATATTCTGTGAAGCTCTGAGTTACCCAGAGAGGGGTTGCTAATCAAACATCCACTCCATTTGCAAATTCCAAATTGGAAATTTTAATAAGGTTCAACCACCTGAATTGCTTTTCTTAACAGTGTTCCCTTTTTGGGGACCCTAGGACTTGTGATTGTTACCATAGACTCTTTACAGTAATAAAATCAGCCTTGCTTTGATTAACCTTGTGGTAACAATATCTGATAATTTAATTAGTTTTATTTTCATTATTTTATAGATTACAACTTGGAAAATGTTTAACAAAATAAAGAAGTGTATTTTGTTTTTGTTTTAAGTGGTGGACTCATGTCCATTTCTCCTTCTGTTCTCTAAAATAACAAGGAAAAAAAGAAACAGAAGCCGAACTAATAAAATTGAAAACACTGGTAACCAGAACTATGTTACATGTAGAAAGACTGCCAAGTGCAATGAAGGTCAAATGGAGATGAAGGATGATGCTGAGAAAGCAAGCCCAAAGCTAGAATTTCAAGCAATGTGGCGGAACATAAATCTTCAAAGAGAGTTTTATGAGTTTAACCAAGTGATTAGAGTTCATGCCAACAATGATGGCAAAAGTGGACATTGTGAGCCTCTTGAGGAAAACACACCACTTACTTATTCCTGCTCTCTCTCCCTAAAAAGTACAGCCTGAAATGAATCATGAGGAAATAATCATATAATCTAACTTGAGGGTATTATGGACATCCAGCAGAAATAAAATGGAAACCCACCCAAAATTTGGTTCCCATGCTGAGACCGATGATCAGACACACATGCCCTAAAATGATATGGGAAGGTTTATTACTCACATAATGAAGCTTTCTGGGTAGAGTGAGTGGCTCCCAAGCACATCCAAAAATAGAAAGAGAGGAACAAGAGACTGGCTTGGGGTTTTATTGTCATTAGGAGTGTGGCAGAGTGAGGATTCCTGCATAGGGATAGGAACTTACATGGTTTAAACCTCCAAACGGTCCCCGAAAGGGGCTATCTAGGTTTTCTTATTCACTTGCCTACATGTGTGGCAGAAGAGGAAGAAGTAGAGAGAGATTGAAAAGTTGTCAACAAAAACGAAAAATAGTAAGACTCTTTATTACAAAGGGACACTTTGCAAAAGAATTGGCCTGAGCTCTTCTAAAATGCCGATATAAAGATGTAAAAGCATATAGAACTACTCCAACATTAAAGAAGATTAATGAGACGTAACAACTGAATTCAATGTGTGATTGGAAACTGAATCAGAAAATAATGCTCTAAAATACATTATTGAGGCAATTACTGATATTTTTTAAAGATTTTTTTGAGAGAGAGAGACAAAGAGTGAGTGGGGAGAGGCAGCGGGAGAGGGAGACAAGCAGACTCCCCACTGAGAAGGGAGCCACACGCAGGGCTCAATCCCAGGACCCTGAGATCATGACCTGAGCCAAAATCAAGAGGCAGACGCTCAATCTACTGAGCCACCCAGGCACCCCAGGTGAATTTGGAATATGAATGATATACTGTAGTTATTTGGTATCAAAGTTAAATTTCCTCAATTTAAATATGCCGTGGTTATCTGAAAGGATGTTTTTGTTTCAGGATACCCATAAGGTATTTATAAGTAAAGAATCATGAAGTCTGCAACTGATTCAGTAAATAATATTTCTATACACTATAGGTATGTATATACTTATACAGATAGAGAAGGTAAACATATCAAACATATCAAGTGTCATCAAACAATGAATCTAGTTAATGAGTACATATACACACGTTTACCTTCTTGCAAATTTTCTGTAGCTTCAAATTTCTCCAAAATAAGAAGATGAAATAAAGGACATAGTGTGAAATCTTTTTACTGGAAATAAAAAGTGGGATTCATAGACTAAAAGCTGGAAGTTCACTGAGCCTTTTGTGCCACTAAGGAGAATAGAGAGGGACCAGATGAATACGGACACACACAGACAACTTTTGCAGGGTGAGGAGAGAGACTAATTTCAGAGCTACTACTTTTTGTTGAATGTAGAGAAGAACAAAAAAACCAAAAACCGCATATGCTTGCACATATCTGGGTTATATCAAAGAACTTCACTTAATACCAGGAAAAAAATCTACTAACCCAGATAATTTTCTTGCCCAGTTTGAACATAAAATTGTGCTAACAGCAAGTTCACTTCATGTAATCAACACAAAGAAACCAACACATTACACATGCAAATACCCAATGACCAGTGTTTCAGAAAGTCTCAGTACTGTGGATGCAAACTTGAGCCTTCAATCACCGCCTTCTTCAATCACTGCTTTCATCTTTGGTGTGTCAGATTCCCTTTCCAGTTCCATAAGTTCACACTGGGGAGAGTCCATAAATTTTCAGTCATATTTAGTTATTAACACTTTAGTCCATTATTAGTATTTCAACCAGTCAAATTAAAGCTCCCCTCCTTGTCAACACTTGTCACTTCTTGTCTTTTTGATTCTAGCCCCTCTGACAGGTATAAGGTGATATCTCATTGTGGTTTTGATTTGCATTTCCCTGATGATTAGTGATGTTGAACATCTTTTCATGTGTCTATTGACCACCTATATGTCTTCTTGGAGAAATGTCTATTCAGGTCCTCTGCCCATTTTTTTAAGTAGTCTTCACACCCAGTGTGGAGCCCAACATGGGGCTTGAACTCATAACCCTGATGAGATTAAGAATTGCACACTGAACTGATTGAGCCACCCAGGCAATCCCTCTGCCCACTTTTTAATCTGATTGTTTTTGTTTTTTGGTATTGAGCTGTATAAAATACTTATGTATTTTGGATATTAACTCCTTATTGAATATATTATCTGCAAACATCTTCTCCCATTTAGTAGGTTGCATTTTTGTTTTGTTGATGGTTACCTTGGCTTGTGTAGAAGATTTTATTATTTTATTTTATTTTTTTAAGACGCTTTTTATTTTGATGTAGTTCCAATAGTTTATTTCTGCTTTTGTCTCCCTTGCCTCAGGAGACAAATCTAGAAAAACGTTGCTATGGCCAATGCCCGAGAAATTACTGCCTATGTTCTCTTCCCGATTTTTATGGTTTCAGGTCTCACATTTAGGTCTTTAATCCATTTTGAGTTTATTTTTGTGTCTGGTACAAGAAAGTGGTCCAGTTTCATTCTTTTGCATGTAATTGTTCAGATTTCCAGGCACAATTTATGGAAGAGACTATCTTTTCTTCTATTGTTCATTCTTGCTATGTTGTCCACCTAACACTAATGCAACATTGTATGTCGACTGTTCTCAAAAAAAAATTAAAAATAAAATAAATTAAAATAAAATAGTATCTAATAAGACATCAAAAAAAAAAGCCACAATAAAACAAACAAGCAAATAAACAACAAATTAAAGCTCTCCTTCTCTTCCACCCAAAGTAGACCAGACTTGAGATGGAGGAACCTAAAGTGAGGAGGGTAAGGACAAAGGACACTCCTCCACTTCCTCTCTCTCTCTCTCTCTCTCTCTCTCTCTCTCCCTCTCCTAGATCTAACTAATCTAACACTAGGGGTAGATATAAAGGAAGGCGGGGGGAAAGCACTTCTCATTTATTGGGAGACAGAGGTAATCCTTATGTGTGTCTGAGAGAGAGAGAGTGAGAGAGAGAGTCTTTTCTGGCTAATACTGAGTGGTTATAGATATCTTTTGTGGCTCAGGAATCTAAATGCCAGCTTGCACATTAAAACAAAATTTAGCATAATATATGAAGACTAACTGAAACAAAACAATTATCAATTATTATAAATGGGCTAAAACTCCTCCTTCTGAATAAGAAAGACCAAAACCAAATATTTCCTGTTTACAGCATATTGCCAGCCCCTAAATCAAAAGGAGTTCAGAAAAGTTGAAAATAAAAAGATGAGCAAAAATAAACAAACAGGCAAATATAAGCACCGATAAAATAAGAATTAAGATCGTCATATCAGAGTAAATTGACAAGGAAAGTAATTTTATAATGGTAATGGGTACAGTCTATAGTAAAAGTCAAATAATTATATAACTGTCTTTTCCAAATAAAATGAACATAAAAATGGAATCAGTCACAATTATAGAAATACAATGGGAAAATACTAATGATAGTAAAATCTAATTCACCTTTCTTGATCTATAAAGATTAAAAGATGAGAGACCTATATAAAAACAAACATTTTCTGATAATTATGTATTTAATTCTATATTCTAAAAACAAAAACATTTTTTCAAGTATCCATGGAACATTTACAAAAATTGACTATACAGCCACAGTATAAACATCATTAAATTCTAATAGTGATCACAAAGCAGGAAGAAAAACCCTCACAAAATTGAATGTAAAAATAAAGTATAAGTAGAAAATAAGTATAATAAAAATGCTCCATGTCAAAAGATTTGAAAACAATTAAAAGCAGTGTTCACAAGAATAGGAAAATCCACACATTAATTCACCAGAAAAAATGAAAATCCATTAATTGTTGAATTAAAGAAATTAAGGAAATAGCATAGCAAGGTATTAAAAAAGAGCCTAAGAAGAGAAAACAGAAAATTAATAGGGGCAACAAGCAGAAGTTTATCAATTATCATGCAGAAAGATGGTAAAACCACTGAATAAAGCAGAAGTGGATATTAGGAGAAAAAAAAAAAGAATTACCAAACTTTCTCAGGGAGAGGGTGAGAGAACATACATAATAAATAAGAAATGAGAATGGGGAAGTAACCTCATGTAGCTAGAACATTAAAATATTCCTGTGAGATCACTTTGTTCAACTCTGCACAAATACATTTGAAAATATACATGAAATAGATAATTTTCCAGGAAATTACAACTTTCCAAGCTTGCACAAGATGATACAGCAAATCTAAAAGAACAACACTTAATGAGAAGTAGAGAGTGCCAGGGTCTCCTCATAATGATGGACTTGCCATTTCAGCTCTTCTGGAACATATGAAAAGAAGACTTTTTTTTTTTTTAATTTAAATTCAGCCAACATATAGTACAGCATTAGCCAACATATAGTACATATAACACCCTGTGCTCATCACATCATGTGCCTTCCTTAATGCTCCTCACCCAGTTACCCCATCCCCCCACCCACCTCTCCTTCAGCAACTGTTTCCCATAGTTAAGAATCTCTCATGGTTCGTCTCCCAGAAGAAAGCTTTCTAATTATTATTTAATGAAATGATCGTGAATGTAATTCTAAAACCTGAGAAAGATAGCCCCAAAAGAAAAACTATGGACAACTGTCAGCCACAAACAAACAGAATATAGCCACAAATATCAACTAATTGAAAGATATCAATTAATGAAAGAAGTTACACCATGACCAGATGTGGTTTATGAAATAAATGCAAGGTTATTTTAATACTAGGACATTTATGGATATAATTCACTATGTTTATAATGTAAAGGAGAAAAATAATTTCTTTTATATGTTGCTAAGGCATTTAGGAAAATTCAACATTCAATCTTAAAAACAAGCTAATCAAAAAGCCTCAGTAAAATAGGACTAGCTTGGTACATCCTAAACATGTGGTCTGTGTGTGCGTGTCTCTCTCTACCTCCCCTTCTCTCTCTCTCTTACTCCTCCTCCAGGGAGACACTGGAAGCCTCTAAAAGGGCTTAGACAGGTGGCTCAAGAAAGGAATGTAAGGGCATAAAGAAATGAACGGTGGAAAAATGATTTGTGCGTGTATATAACTTTAACACAAATAATACAAGATAGATCAGGTTATCATTTCATATGCTAGTTGACTATGAATTCCCTTATGGAAGATAAGTTAAAATCTATCATACTTTGGTATTGAAGTGGTAGGGCTTCTATAAGGGAAGACTTAATTAGATGAGGTGCTTGATGGGAGCACCTACAACATTTAGAAGAAAATTATGAGATAAATACAAAAGGTTACTAATTACTGGCAGAGCTCACTCTCTTTTAATGCAGATTAAAAGAAATGATATAGCATGAATTGCTTTACACATCTGTCAAAAGCAAACTAAAATGATTATATCCTATTTCATGCTGTTTTGAACATTGAGGTTATTTTTTTAATTCTAGAATCATAATCTTATTGCTGTGACAGCATGATACCAAGTTCCATTTTAATGTAATGGGAAAAAATAATAATATAAATGAGTTATCAAAAAGAGAATTTTGTTCAAGTGATAAAATGATTTGGACAGAATGAAAAGAACAAGATACTAAATAATAAAAATATGAATGATGCCCTTATTCTGGTGTCATCTATACGCATAACTATCAGTATGTGAGAATTCTTAGCATTACATGTCTATTAGAAAGATGTCTTCTCTAAGTAGAATATAAAGCACATTAACTTCATGGTCACAGCTTATACATATACAGAGTGCTGAAGTGGGAAAGGGAGCCTCACAGAGTATATAATGATAGATCTTTATCTTCAAGGAGGGATCAGTCCTCTTTCAATGACAGTCAGTGATATATCAGTCATAGAGAAACAGGACACTCTAGGCAAAGTGAACAGAAGCATGGAGGTGTGAAATGGGCTGGCTTGTCAGAGGTGCTGCAAGCAGTTCTCTATGACTTGAATAAAGAGTCTGAGAAATTATACAAAGATAAGACTGAGGAGAGCACCTGGGTGGCTCAGTCGGTTAAGTGTCCGACTCTTGGTTTCAACTCAAGTTATAATCTCAGGATCATGAGATCGAGCCCCATGTTGTGCTCTGCACTTAACAGAGAATCTTCTTGAGATTTTCCCTCTCCCCTCACCCCCCATTGCACTGGCATGTGTGTGCTCTCTCTCTCAAATAAATAAATAAATATTTTTTTAAAAAGATAAGAGTGGGGAGTAGATAAGAATATGAGGGCTTTTGGTGCAATACCAAGAATTATGAACTTTCTTCAGAGTAAAATGTATAACAAAAAATTTTAAACAGGAGTTGTGATACTGGGCTTTGGAAGGTCACTCTGGTGACAGTTTGGAGAGTAGATGGGGAGAGTATGAGAGTAGAAGGAAAATATCTTGGCAAAAAATCATTCTAAGGGATAATGAACCCTTGAACTAAGACAATAGAAATAAAGATGCTGAGAAGACGCAGGTTATGTGTGATGGCCGTGGATGCAGAGTCTACAGAACTTCGCAATTGAGGGACTATTAGGAGAGCATCTAGGATATAGATGAATAATCTAGATTTTTGTCTTTGATGATTGGGCAAATGTTGGTCTTTTCGTTGAGATCAGGAATGCAAGATAACTAGGTTCTAGGGAAACATGGGGACTTATTTTAGACAAGTAAGAAGAGGATGTCAGGCATCCAGCGAGGCCATTGAAGCTCAGTAAGAGATCAGGCTGAAAGAGAGATTCATGGGGTTGTTTTGTTTTGTGTTGCTTTCCAGCACATAGTTGGGAGTCACATGGAATTTATTAATAAGCCCTTTAATGAAAAATGCTAGTGAACAGCATTATTACTCTGGACTCACAGAGTGCCAAGATCATACTGGTCTACATGCAAACTCTTGACTATATCTATGACACCCTAATTAATTTGCCTCTTGCCTGTGCCTACAACTTCATTTCTCCCGATTTTTCTTTTCTCACTCTGCTCCAGTGACACTGATATTTTTTCAACTTTTCAAGCAGTGTTTTTGTGACAAAAATTTGTCCATTCCTTCTGCCTAGAATTCCTTATCTTCCTACCCTCCCATCATCAAAAAAACAAACCAATTTAACCCTTTCTCATCCTTCTAGGTCAGGTACTTTGCTTGATATCACAACCTAATATAGGTTCCTCCACCCTGTTATTTCAGTCCCTTGTTTCCCTCAGAATCGTGTTACTTTGTAAATATATTCCTTTACAATCTTTCTCCCTCCCACTAGACAGGGCAATATACGTATGTCTTGTATACTGTTTTATCTTGAAGTCATATAGCAGTGCTGGGCCATAAAAGAAATTCAATAAATATTATTGAATAAAGAAATGAAAAAACAATCATGAATCTAATCATTATAGAGGGAAAAAGAGTCCTTACGGATTATGAAATAACCTCGTCGTAATTTAGGTGTCTTTTTAGCAAATATCTAAACTCCTCATTGATAAATCTCCATTTTTCTCTGTGCCTACAGGCCCAGCATGCAACCATTGGTGAGACTGGGAGAAAGCCACACTTTCCTAGGTTCAAATACTAGAATTTAGATTACATAATCTTGAACTAATTGCTTACCTTCTCTAAGCCAAACTTCCTCATCATCAAATATGGAAAATACGTGTCTATCTCTCCTATGGCTATCTTGCGGCTCTGTGGTACAGATTCAATGATGGAAGAATTCAATCCCTATTGCAGAGATTTACTCATGGTAAGCACTCAGGAAATGGGGACAATTATCATACTGCTCATACACCCGAAGCAAATCCACTTGCCATAATAGGTGACAGTGACTATATTATTTTGAGCTAAAAAAATTTCCAATTTAGGCAAAATCAGAGAAAATATGTAATAAATAACATGAACCTATCAAGTCTTCAACAAATATTATCAGCTCATCATCAAGGCTATTTTATCTATAACTCACCGACCTTACCTCTTTTATGTTATTTGAAGTACATCTCAGATATCAGATTATTTTATCCATGTTTCTAGATGTATGTAAAAATATTTTATACTTTTAAACATATCCACAGTACCATTTTATGTGTAAAAATAAGTATTTTTAATATAATCAAATATTCAGTCAATATTCAAATGTTCCCATTGGTGATATGCACGCACTGCTAATTGCTACTCGGTGTAGAGCAGACTTTCTTGAGAGGAACAGTGGCCTTCAACTGAAGCACAAGTCCTCTTGATACATCCTTTCAGGGAAGGAACCTGAGCTTTAAGTAAATAACAGGCTAATGGTCCACCTACCTTCTGATCTCCTGTGGCAGTTCCTCATGGCTGAACCCAACTGGAGGCCAGAGAGCATGGAACCTTGTTGATACAGTCAATGCAAATCAACTACCCAGAGCAGGATGCAGAGCTGAAAGGGGTGAAAAGTGGATCTGGAGTGGTAAACAACAATTTCAGCATGTCAGTGATCCATGCAAACTTTCCAGAATTTATACCACACATACACAGACACACACATGCACACAGACACACACACACACACACACACACACATTATCCCTTTTACTAAATTATTAATCTTTCATATCAACACTGTCCTGAATTTGTACATTAACATAATGAAGTATTCAAGAGCACATGGATTAAAACGGGCCCTAGGAGAATTTGGGGAGAAAGACCATGAGCTAGAGTTTGAAAAGTTAGAAAATAAACCATTTGCAATTTCAGCTTCACCACCTCATTAAGATGTGATTACTTGCTATAAGAGACTACATGAATGTTTTTATTCTCTTTTTCCTTTCTCTACTATGAAGTCTGGCAACCCTAAATACTTGCTCATTCACACTTCCAGTTAGGCATGGCCATACGACACAATTTTAGTCGGTGGGATGGAAGCAGCAGTCATTGGGTAAGAAGTTTGGGAAATTTTTTAAATGGAGCAGACAACACTAGCAACTTTCTCTCTTTCCTCCTTCATTCCTGCTGGCAGGCAGGCACAGTGCCTGGAGGGACAGCAAACACACTGCAAGCATTAGGATGAAAACCCCCCAGTGAGGCTAGTAGAGCAGGAAGAACAGAGGAGCCTGTGTTCTGAATGACATCCTTGAGCAGCTTCGCCACACCGAGGCTGCCACAGCTTATACTGAGGGAGTAAGAGCCCTTATCTGTTTAAGCTGGTGGTAGATCTACATTCTGTCATTGGAAGTAAAAATCCTTCCTGGATTATATGCTTGCTGATTTTCTTACTTCTAACAAGAACTGTCCATCAGAAAGTTGGGCTATTGGCAGGTAGCCAGGGGACATTGGGATGCCTCCTAGGTTTTTTTTTTTATTCCTCTGAGATTCTGTCGGTTGTTCATTCTAGCCACCGTCATTTACTACTAGAGGCAGTGTGAAGGAATATGGTTTATTTACTCTGGATTCATTCACTGAATGAATGAAAAGTTTGGGCTCAGAACCAGATGTTTCTGCCCTTAACAACAAATTTAACTGTCGTAATAATGATTAAAACAGATACCTGAGTTTTCTCCCAAAGGCTAGAGAGCTAGTTCATCAAAGAGAATGCATGGGTACAATTTTATGCTATGTAGGAAAATAAACGTTCATTTATGAAAGAAAAAAAATAAAAAATAAAAATCACCTTTTAAGATGAGCTTTCAGATGTCTTTTTTGCCATCCACTTTATGGCCTCATGATCTTGCACAGTAATATTGAAGTTGCACTTGAGTAATCTAAGACACTCCAGGAGCCCAATGAAGAGCAATTATAGATTTTTATAATTTAGTGCCTTGTGCCAAGAGTCATCCTACATCTGATTAAAGATGGTTCTTAAAGAAGTGAAACATATTTTATTTTATTTATTTTTTTAATAATAATTTTTTATTATATTATGTTAGTCACCATACAGTACATCCCTAGTTTTTGATGCAAAGTTCCATGATTCATTACTTGCGTATAACACCCAGTGCACCATGCAATACGTGCCCTCCTGAATACCCATCACCAGTCTATCCCATTCCCCCACCCCCCTCCCCTCTGAAGCCCTCAGTTTGTTTCCCAGAGTCCATAGTCTGTCATGGTTCATTCCCCCTTCTGTTTACGCCCCCTTTCTTCTACTACCGATCTTCCTACTTACGTTCCATAAATGAGCGAAACCATATGATAATTGTCTTTCTCTGCTTGACTTATTTTAGCTTAGCATTATCTCCTCCAGTCCCATCCATTGAGCAAATGGACGCAAATATTGCAGCAAATATTGAGAAATCGTTCTTTTTGATGGCTAAGTAACATTCCATTGTATATAGGGACCATATTTTATGCTTAATATGTTTTTTAAAACTATTTGTTTATTTATTTATTATTTTATTTATTTGTTTTGAGAGAGAGCACATATGTGTGCACAAATGGTGGAAGAGGGGCAGAGAGAGAGGGAAAGAGAGAATCCTAAGCAGAGTCCACATCCAGCCCCAGGCGGGCTTGATCTCACAGCCCTGAGATCATGATCTGTACTGAAAGCAAGAGTCAAACACTTAACCGACTGAGCTACCCAGGCACTCCTAAAAAAATTTAAAATTGGTGTTTTAAAGTTGCTCAGTTCTTAAGACTGAAAATTTTGTATCCTTTTTCCCTTTTATTTACGTTACTGTTTTCATCAATTTTTACATATCTGTAACTCCTTTCTCCTATCACTGTTTTCTTAAAAATAAAATGGCATAAAGGAAAATCAGTAAATACAGTCAAAACACTTGATTCTAAACCCAGCTCTTCTGTAATCACCTTGGCCACGGCATGGCTGACCTTGACAGGAGATCTCTGGGAATGCTGCTTGAGAAAGGCATCAGAGCAGGACTCCGGCTAGGAAGGGGGGATGGAGAATTTACTGGCACAATGCCATATGGTGGAGTTATGTTGGAGACTGGAGCAAGTGCTAAAGCCCTCCTCATTTCCCTTTGCCCACCACTGACCCTGCGCATTTTCATTTCCTCATTTGTAAATTGCAGAGACTGGTTGAAATATAAGTATTTTAAAATTCTAATTCTACCTTGGGCTCTCTGTTATTTCCTGACTATCATCACATTCCCACCGTCTACATACTTTTGTTCCAACTTTTAGTTTCCCCTGGCAAGGTCACTATCGGGCTTTCCCTGACACATATATTCTGTACTATGTCATTGCTGTGCCGAAGTCATATGTTCCTCAAAGCTTATTTTATCTCATGAGATTACTCTAGGCCAATTATACATATTTTATTTTTCATAATGTTTGAGGAGTTCCAGAGAAGCTTGTCACATAAATATATTGTGCAATGGCCCTGACTTATGAAGTTTGCCTTATTGTCAGGGAAAAAGTACATTGAAACTTATAGATCACTAAGTAACAAAAATGACCATTGCATTAGCTTTTTTTTATGGGCTGTTCCTAGGGTTTCACACATATTATCACAATACACATATTTAATGTTTCTGTTATGAGTATTCCTATTTGGTAGATATTACTTCCTTTTTTACAGGCAACAAGTCAGAGGCTTAGATGGGTTGCATATCTCACCTCAGGTCATATGCATGGTGAATGGAATCATTCTGATTCAAGCCTAAATCTCTTTGACTCCAAGAGCCATCTCTTCCAACCAGAGGATTCCACTGCCCACTAGGCTCCACCGCTTTTTTCATGAATGTAACCAGCTCTGCTTTCTTTTCTCCTTGCTAGATCAAAACTCCAAATAGACACAATATTAACCATCTACTCGTACACTTGATGACTAGCCTATCAGAGAGTGTACCATTTTCAAGATCAATGCTTCACTCCACAGTCAAATAAAATGTTTCCAAAAAATCAAGGAGACAGGGTCCAAGTTCCACTCCAACTTTGTGCCATGGCAAAAAGCTTATGGCCCAGGGGCAGTGTTGATTTTAACAGTGCTCACAGAGGCCTTAAGGGGGAAGGCAATTTTATTATTAGATTGCTGATACAGAAAAATAGGCTATAATCTGCATACTTCTTCAAAGTGATTTAAGGTGACTTCAAATAAAAATGAACAGATATAATAAATTGCAAAAGAGAAATGATGAAACACAAAGCTAACTTTTAAAATAAATATAAGATAGGTTCCACATACCAGAAGAGAAATGGGAACAAGGAGAGAAAACTTGTGAGAGAAAAGATTTAGAAAGAAATTGTTGTACGACAAAGTAAAACCTTGTCCTAACATGTCTAGAAGCCCAGCTGGACATGAAAACATGATGGGCTACAGCACAGCATTTCTTTTTTTTTTTTTTTTTAAAGATTTTATTTATTTATGTGACAGAGAGACAGCCAGCGAGAGAGGGAACACAGCAGGGGGAGTGGGAGAGGAAGAAGCAGGCTCACAGCGGAAGAGCCTGATGTGGGACTCGATCCCGGATCGCCAGGATCACGCCCTGAGCCGAAGGCAGACGCTTTAACGACTGCGCCACCCAGGCGCCCCTACAGCACAGCATTTCTTAAACTTGGCCATGCATGTGAATCAACTGGAGATCTTGTTCAAATGCAGAATCTGACCCAGTAGAACCAAGGTGGGGCAGACATGTATAACAAGTTCCTGGATGATGCAGACTATAAATAAAAAAAAAGAGGTACATTCGTAGTCCAATAACCAAAAACCCAACCTAACAAAACAAAAACAGAACTTTTTTATCTGAGTGTTATGAGTTGAATTGTGTTATTCCCCATGCTCCACCATATTCATATGTTCAAGTTCTAAACGCAAGTACCTCAGAAGGTGACCATATTTGAAAATAGGGTCATTGCAGATGTTGTTAGTTTAGGTCATAGTGGGCCCTAATCAATACAACTGTGTCCTTATAAGAAAGGGAAATTTGGACACCAAAACACACACAAAGCAAACACCATATAAAGATGAAGGCAAAGGTGGAAGTGATACCTCTACAAGCCAAGAAATACCTAAAATAGTTGGTAAAACACAATTAGCTAAGAAAGTATGGAAAAAATTCCTCAGAAGGAACCAACTCTGCTGACATATTCTTGTTTTTTTAATTTTAAAAAATTTGTATTTCAGTATAGTTCACAAACAATGTTGCATTAGTTTCAGATGTACAGCCTGGTGCTTCTGTAAGTTTGTCTGTTAGGCTGTGCTCACCATAAGTGTAGCTACTGTCTGTCACCATAAAATACGATTGCAGTATCCACCCTTACAATACCATTGACTATACCCCCCATGCTGTGCCTTTTCTTCCTATGACTTACTCATTCCATGATTGGAAGCCTGTACCTCCTAATTCCTCTACACCCATTTTTCCCACCCCCAACCTCCTCCCTTCGGGAAACCATCACTTTGTTCTCTGTATTTATAGGTCTGATTCTGCTTTTTGTTTGCAAAAATCCTAGAAGAGACCACAAACAGTAATTTCTCTGACATCAGCCATAGCAACATTTTTCTAGATATGTCTCCCAAGGCAAGTTACGTCTTGATCTTGATCTTGGACTTGTAGCATCCACAACTATGAGACAATAAATTTCTGTTGTTTAAGCCACCCAGTTTGTGGTATTTGTACCCTAGCAAACTAATACAGAAAGAAAACATGTCTCTATAGAAGGAATATTGCACCACACGTCGTCCTGGACTGTGATTTAATGAGAACAACCTGAAGTGTCCCTTAGCCCTGCGTATTTGTCCCCTCCTCCTCAGACACAGCTTTCTTTTACAGTCATTAGCATGCATTTGCCTTTGTGAGCTAGTTTCTGGGATATCCAGTCATCTGGGCATCTAGAAAGATCAATGGATGGCATTCTGTTCTTTCCCACTTGAATAGACAACTGTTGTGGTTTTCTGGGCATCAAGAGGGAACGGAGGCTGGAAACAAAATAGCTTGGCCCCCACAGTTACTCCCCAGTGATTTCAAACTGATAAAAAGCTCACCAATTTTATTTTATGTTTTCGAGATACGTACATGAATATCGTTTTAACGAAGCTGAAGAGCTTTGTTTTATTCCCTACCTTGTTTTCCCCTCCTATGATCAGAGAAGCAGACTGGAGATCTCATGCTTCTGTAGCTGTCACTGCCCGCATCATACTCCTGTAGTTTCGTTGCCACTTCTATCCAGTTACTTAGTAACTACATGTCTGGCTATCACCCATGGAGCTGAAGCCCTGTCCATCATCTCACCTACTGCATAGCTAGTATATATTACTGTCGCATACACCTAGTGCATATTACTGTACCATCTAGCTAGTGTGTATTACCACAACCTATAGCTAGTGTGTATTGCTATACCATATAGCTAGTGCATAATACTGTAACGTATAGCTAGTGCATGTTACCGTAACCTATAGCTAGTGTATATTACTGTAACCTATAACTACTGTATATTGCTGTAATATGTGGTTAGCATTCTCTTTCAGATAGATCACACATATGATTTACTGCTCTCAGAGAAAGAAACACAAAGACTAACAGGAGACCTATTCTTAGTTGAATTCTTATTTGAAAATAGATAAAATATAGTAGAAAACCACATGAGTGAGTGTTTCTATAAAGTGCCCAGTACTTTGTATCAAAGCAAAAATTGCCCTAGACAATGTTAAACAGTTGAGGAAGATTTTATTCAAGTCTATTGCAATAGAAGAGAGAGAACAGAACTTAGTCTGAGCTCAACACCATAGAAACAAAGAGCTGGAGAGCTTTCAAGAACTGTAGTGAAGGGATCATAGGATAACCTACGTTTAGTAATTGTCCTTGCCCAGAGGAAACCAAAACTTCCTCATATCTTCAGAACAAGAATTAGTTTTACAACTTGGAGCAAGGCAGTCTCAGAAATTAGGCTCCTACCTTCCCAAAGAGAATGGGAAAAGGGGACAATATGTTCCTTGATGATTAATCTCAAAGGGATGACTCCCATGTCCTTGAAAAAGATAGGTCAGGGTTGTAAAACTGGCAGAAGACTTTTTAAAAGATTTAAATCTCAAATAGAAAAAGAATTTACAATGACAGGTTTTCTAACACAAATGCTCTAAGGAAAGGGTAGTCAGGGACCTAAAGACAAGAAGAAGCCTTGTCTAAAGTTTAGGTAGGCTAAGGGAAATGTTAACATTGCCTTGGTCACCTGATAGGTGTGTGGGTAGGTGAAGTATCTAGTAACAGTTTGCCTTGATGCAATTAACCACGTATTTGGCAAATCTCCTGTGTGGATCAGTAATTCCCAAATGGGGTTGGGAATATAATCAAAACCATTTGAGGATTTTTCAAAATACAAATTCTCATATCCTGCCCCTGGATATTTTGATTCCATAAAGTTGAGGTGCCTCCAAAGAACTTAAGTTCCTATGTAACATCCCAAGTTACAATCAATCAAATACGTTTGGGAACTAGTGGTTGAAGTTAACATTATGGTGACAACATGTTTTATGAGGTGACTGTTGAGATATAATGTAGGATTTGTTCTCATCCATTCCAGTTTCTAGAATGATTTTTTTTTTTAAGATTTTATTTATTTGAGAGAGAAAGAGAAACAGAGACAGAGCACAAGCAGGGGGAATGGGAGAGGGAGAGGAAGAAGCAGACTCCCTACTGAGCTGGGAGCCCAACATTGGGCTCTGGATCCCAGGAACTGGAGATCATGACCCGAGCCGAAGGCAGACACTTATCCATCTGAGCCACCCAGGTGCCCCTCTAGAATGATTTTTTTTAGTGTTAGTTGAATAACTTGACTTAACTAATTCACACATGAGATCAAACAAAAACAGATTATGAAAAATTTGTTGTCTACTATTTATAATTACTCTTACTGGCCTTTGGTTTCACTTCCTAATATTTCCAAAATAGAATTTATCAAATAAACAAGAAAATTGATCTATTAAATTTGTTATAAATTTATTACTATCTTTTTAAGCAGGAAGAATGAATGACTTTGACCTGTCTGTCCAAATCACCCAGATTGAGCCCTTTCGTTTGGTGAACAAAACAAACAGTGGGCCCTCCAGACAAGGGCAGTGTTCCCAACTCTTCCCCATTGGCTGAATACCATTAGTGTGAGACCACATCTGTTTTTCCTTATGAAATCCAAACAATTGCCTAACCTCTTGGCTCTTAAGTAAAATGTTCAAGGGTTCACATGACAAGACTTTGTTGTATATAACAAATCTGTTGTATATAATGAATCTGTTTTAATAATATAATCTGTTGTATATAATGAAATTTAAACTGTTTTGCTAAAGAGGGAAAAGGGGGTATAAATAAATGGCTATAAAACATCTGGTTAGGATCTGGAGAAAGTTGCGTTTTTTCCATGTCTCCAAAAGGTTTGTTCTAGCTGTCACCCATGGCTTTGTTTGAGTTCCTGCTAGCAACAAAATCATGGAGAAGTATGGTGTCTGGAGTCTACTATGGCTTCCTGTTTGGCTGGAAGTGTAGCTGGTCCATGGACAGTCAGAAGGCAGTTGTGCAAGGATCTGTGTTTAGAATAGTGTTGCTTGATAGAAACCAATGCAACTCACAGGGCTCTGCAACACATCTCTATTGAAATATCACACCATGTGCAAATCTGTTAGTCTGAGATTCAACTCTAGAAGTTTAGTAGGGTTGTATAAACAGAGAGAGAGAAAAGATCGGGTGAAAAGATTCAGGAAAAAATACCAATGCTTTATAGTTTGCTCAGATGTAACTAATTATGTGCCAGAATGATTTATCTCGCTTTAATTTGATGCACGTGAGTGTGTGTATGTGTGAAGAATTTAAAGGATGGAAAAACTTCGACCACTTAAAACTGAGAAACCTACATATTTGGAGCATGACACTTTTTAAATTAAGCACATGAAAATAAATATTTCTCAGTTTTGTCTTACAGATACTTTCTTTACATTTATCAGCACGTGAAAGTGAATACTAACATATAGGGGAAAATATATAGTCAAGATAGCTTAAAATATCAATGTTAAGCAAAACCTCAGTGAACATATTTGAAGAGTATTAATAGTAATGACTTCATTTCAAAGGTCATAAAAGTTTAGAAATTTAAGTCTTATAAACCTGTATTTTCTTAACTAACATACACTGAACATTTACTGTAAGTCAGGGAATATACCAGGTGCTTTATGTGGATTAACTAATTTAAATCTCATTGCATTGCATTATAATGGAATTATTATACCCATTTTTTTGGGTGAGGAAATCAAGGTTCAGAATGATTAATACCTTGAACAAAGTCAAAAGCTTGTCAGTGACAGAGGATTCACTCTCGAGGCTTTTAACCTCTCTCTGTTCCTAAACTTGATTCCTGTGTCTGAATTATGTAAATTCAGCACTTCACTTTTTTTTTCAAAATTTTTTATTTAAATTCAATTTAGTTAAATTATAGTGTATTATTAGTTTCAGGAGTAGAATTTAGTGACTTGTCAGTTGCATATAACACCCAGTGCTCATTTCATCAAGTCCCCTTCTTAATGCCCATTACCCAATTACCCCATCCCCCTACCCACCTCCCCTCCAGCAACTCTGTTTGTTTCCTATGATTAAGAGTCTCTTAGGGTTTGCTTCCTTCTCTGTTTTTATCTTATTTTATTTTTCCTTCCCTTCCCCATGTTCATCTTTTTGTTTCTTAAATTCCACATGAGTAAAATCATATGGTATTTGTCTTTCTCTGACTGACTTATTTCGCTTAACATAATACACTCTAGCTCCATCCATGTTCTTGCAAAGCACTTCATTTTAAGTGTTTAAACCCAACCAGGCCACCTGAAAGGCAAAAATATGCTTGTACTTCATGCTTATAGAAAACCACTATCGCTTTGACCTGTGTTCTGTCTACCCTGTGTCTATTAATATTGGCAAAAACTGAGTGATGATTAAAAAAATACATATTTGTGTAACAAAATTTATCTATGAAAAATGGTCAGGGAATGGATTTAATTATTAGCAAATGATTTAGATGGGAGCTATCTAAATCATTGCTTTCTAAATGAAAATGCAAAATGACATTGATGCTTAACATGCCTAAAATTCAAAAAGGGGAAGGGAAAAAATTTTGATAAATAGACATTTCAACATTGAGTTGGCTGGCTTTTTTTCATGAAATTGCTTTGTTGATTTATTATTTGTGTTGGTGTGATGTAAACAGAATATGTAATAATGGTTAAAATTTAATATAGCTTTCAATGTGTTAAACCGCAGCAATATGTAGATGGAAGGGTTATCAGTCAGTGAACCCCATGCAACACAGGAGCCCCTCTCCAAAGATTTATAGCCTAATCTTCCCATTAAACACATGAAGAACCAGAGCCTAAGCTCATTTAAGTGATTCAGGGTCAGAAAGGGGTTAGGCCTCAAACTTCCCAATTTTCAGTCTACTGTTCTTATTGTAATTGTGTTTCCTCACAGTAGCCTCTGCTTTACTAAATTGATGTCTTATACAATCAGCCACCAAATGGAACCAAAATATGAAAGGAAAAATTATCTGTGTATCAAGTAAGACAGCAAGGTGGAATCTAACGACATCGCATGTGGTTTTAGAGAGTACTTAGTACTTAGTTTGAATCCTGGGTTCAATCCCAAGATTTTACAATGGTTCCCTCCTCCTGCCAAGCGGTGTGACACCCCCACCTGTGTACAAACATGCAAATCACAAAACTAATCTCACATACTCCATTCAGCCTGCTTGTAGCTCCCAATCCCCTTATATAATCCCCATTGCTTTTTCCACAGGCATAGCAGTGACATTTCCAGGATCTTTAAAACTTTATTTTCTTCTCAAGGAAGAAAAGAGATCTTGGTCATAAGGAATAAATGGGTGTTCCCAGGGCAAAGACAGTAAGTACCCATTCCACAAGACCCATGATAGGAAATAATGGGGTTGACCAGATTGCACAGTCAACATGAGCCATGTTTCTGAAACTATAAATAGCAGGGATGGACTCCAGTACACAACTCAGAGCCTTTGAAAAATTCTGAGTCCCTCAATACTTACCTCCAAATTCCATCCAGTGAAGCTGTTAACAATTTACTAAAACTCTATTTTATTCAAGACTTAAGTAATAAAAGTGATTTAATAAAGAAATATAAGCCCTTACACCCAAGTCCCCATCATTATTAGATTCTCCTTCAAGTTAATGGCTTTGATCATTTGTGATGCAGAAATACCCATGTGGGAGTGAAGGCTTAAATTGAGCTTGGTGTCATGTAGTTATTCTTTCCAGTCAGAGATGCTGCTGATGCTGGCTTTGTTTTCTGCACTTAGCTTTTTATCACTAGCTGTATTTACACATGACCTGCTTTTTAGTAGAACTTGGATGTAACTTCCAGCACTGTTTGCATTAATTTGTTACATTGGAGATTAATGACAACTGGAGTAAATGTGAGTCTATAGAGAAAGGCATTTTAAGGTAACCATAGCTTCTAAAGCTGTATTTTCCCTAGGGTCTATGTCCTAGTGAGGGTGCCATTAAGGGCATCATTCATATTAGCAGTGTTAGGACTTGAAGAAATTACTGGCTGCCTTCTTGTTTCCTGCATACTCAGTCTTTCCCTTGGGAACCAAGTCTACCATAAAGAGGGTGAGGCTATTAATTTCACTCTTTCCTCTGCTACTGTGAAAGCAAAGTACTGTCTCTTCTAAGGTATTATTTCTATCCTGCATGTATTCACTTTCTCTTCAGTGAGTATTTTGGATGTCAGTATTTTTTGAAGCAGTTTCACACTGGATACTAGAGATAATTTAGTGGTTTTCCTACTTCTGATAATTTCTGAAAATCTATGGTTGTAAATTGTTCATCAAGGGGCTCATTTAGAGTGTCTGAGATGGATTTTCCATACTTTCCCATCCATCCTAAAACTGATCTAACTGGGAAGTGTACCAGAGTGGATGGAAGAGGCCTGGGTGCAGAAGCCAGCCAGATTGCCCAGTCTCTGCAATGCTGCTCACTGGACACTTGGCCCTAAGAATTCTACTGTAATGATCTGAGCTATAACTCTTCCACCTGATTAAACCCATGTATCAAACACCAACTTCATAGGATAGTTGTGAGACTAAAATTGAACAACATATCTGAAAGTGCCTAGTACAAAGAAAGCATTTAATAATTGTTACTGAACAAATAATGATTGATAATATTTAATAATACTTTCTTAGCTTATAGCACACATTTGTATACAGTCATTATATCAGTCCTCTGCATCATTTGAGGTAGGTAGCTATCATTATGATTTCAATATTAGGTTGAGGAAATCAAGTCTAAAAGGTGTTAAACGATTTGCTTAAATTCATAAGCACTCAAAACCAAATCTTTATATACTTTTGGTGTCTGGCTCAAATAAGCAGCTAATAAGTATTGATTGAATAGCCATGTCTTTTTCTTTTTAATCTTTATTATAGAGAAATTCAAACAAACACAAAAGCAGATAGAATATATAATGAATCCCCAGATACCTTTCACCTAACTTCAACAATTTTCAACATTTTTCCAATTGTTTCTGTGTATTGCCTTGTCTCTTTTTATTTTGGCTGTTTTCAAGAAATTATCAGGCATAATTTCATTTCACTCATAAATACTTTTAGCATGCACAATAACTTTTAAGGAAATTTTTACTATTGCCACCATTACTTGATCCGATCTAATAATTTTTAAAAATTCTTTGCTATTCAAATTTTCCTGATTTATCTCAACCAATTTTCTTTTTTTCTTTTTTATTTTAAGATTTTATTTAGTTATTTACCAGAGAGAGAGAGAGCCAGAGAGAGAGGGAACACAGGCAGGGGGAGTGGGAGAGGAAGAAGCAGACTCCCACCAGAGGAGCCTGATGTGTGGCTCGATCCCAGGACTCTGGGATCACGCCCTGAGCCGAAGGCAGACGCTTAACGACTGAGCCACCCAGGTGCCCCTCAACCAATTTTTGTTCAGATGATTTGTTTGAATGGAGATTAAAATAAAATCTACACATTGTCTTCCAGTATTTGACCAGACCACTGATGTCTCTATGTAATTTTGTAAAATTCCTTTTTTTTTGTCCATAATAAAACAAACCAGAAGCTTCTAATAAAAAAATTCCTAGGGGGCGCCTTGGTGGCTCAGTTGTTAAGCCTCTGCCTTCGGCTCAGGTCATGATCCCTGTGTTCTGGGATCAAGCCCCACATCACGCTCCCTGCTCCACGGGAGGCCTGCTTCTCCCTCTCCCACTCCCCCAGCTTGTGTCGCCTCTCTCTGTGTCAAATAAATAAATAAAACCTTTTTAAAAAAATTCCTAGAAAATTAGAACACATGGAAAAGTAATATATATTTGAAAATGTTGCTTTTGGAGTCAAAACGAATTTTGTGATGGAACTATTGCAGATAAATGATCTTATTGCAAAAAACATATTGAAGGAAATGGAAGAAACCTGAAATTCAGAGTTGAAAATATTTATTTGTTGGGAAATAGTGTTTACTGCTAAAGGAGTATGATGAGTCTATTTCATTTGTAAAGAAAAACATTTCATTTTTGAAAATCAGAAAGGTAAGAAAACTATATTTTTATTTATGAGCTCACAGATTGATTTGAACAATTCTGTAGGCACAAAAATAGTAATATCCAAAATGATGCAGAATATGTGAATCATTGTTTCCATTAACTCAATAGAATGTCATGCAACAAACCAGGGGCAACAGTGGTATGGCTGTCAATCAGTATAAGATGTTCTCAAAAGCATCAGCATTTATCTTAAAGAGGCATTTCAATTTTAATTTTATTGGGAAGATAACAGACCAATCTAAACAGAGTTATAAATTTTTTAAAGATTTATTTATTTTTTTTTAGAGAGAGAGAGAACAGGCAGAGGGGCAGAGGAAGAGGGAGAGAACCAGACTGCCTGCTGGGTGGCGAGCCCATCGCAGGACTCAATCTCAGGACCCCTGAGATCGTGTCCTGAGCCGAAATCAAAAGTCGGTTGTTGCTTAACCAACTGAGCCACCCAGGTGCCCCCAGAGTTATAAAAATTTATCTGCAGCAAGTCAGAGTTTACTTTAACAGAATTGAGCAGGCAGAAATATAATAGTGCTGATAACACAAGTGGAATGTTTAATATCTTCCCCAAAGTTTAGGAAGAGAGATGAGAAACTACTTATGCACTATCATGATCACCATTTAGAGTTAATTTGGATGAGATTCTGTCAGCTAGTGGAACTCCAAAATTCTATGAATATTGATAATTCTTTCAATAACAGTATTTAGATATCTGCAAAGAGATTGACAATATTTAATACATAATAAGCCAGGCAAACATAATACATTGAGGAAACTATGTGGCTTATAAAAATAGGTTGGACTGCATGTTAACAGACACTGGAGCCCTGTCTCAAAAATTTCAATATATATTGAAATATTGGAAGTGATATCAAATGAATATTTCAGATACACAGGTATGTGGTGAATTAAGTGATTTGCTGAATTTGCATTCCAAATTGGAAATTATTATTTCTCTAAAAAAAAATTAGCACATGTTAAGTACAAGGAACTTCAAAATAAAACTATGTGTTTTTCTTTAAAGCTGAAATAATTCTGTACTGTTTATCATCTTATAAAAATGGTGAATATTTCAAAACAATGTGTGACAGCAGATAAAAAACTATACTTTCTGACTTCCCTTTTTAAGTCTTGATTGAGATTTAAGAGAAACTTCAAAAGGAATAACATTTTTAAAATATTTCACAACATTTTTCTTACTTCATCAAAAGATTATACAACTCATATTCAGATTTCTGAATGCTTTAAGTGGAATAAAAATGTAGTTTAAATAATAATCCATGTGTATAAAAATTTTATAGACTTTGTATAAATAAGATCCTGTCTTTGACTCAAAAAAACTATGTGAAGTTTGACTTTATCATAGGACATGATCAATAATGCTCCTTGCTTTTGAGAGCTATTGCGTGTTGTGTTGTGTTGACTAATCTCTATATCTGCACAGAGTGTTCATTTTCTACTTCGTGTTGCAGAAAAATGTGATTCCCTACTACAGAGGCAGAAGAGAGGGTCAGTGGTCTGGAATTGAGCGTTCTCAAGGAGAAATTGATAACCAATTTACCTAGCCTGAAAGGCTTTCTGTCCCTAGAGAAGAAAATTGCAGCATTAGTTTGGACAGGGATAAATACAGTGTTTTCCAAAACTTATAAAAGTTTTGTACCACATTTACTTCATATACTACCCTATTTAAATTTCCAACTTTTAATTATAAGTTTGAAACCTTCTGCTCTATTTTTGGTTTCATGCAATGTTGGCTCTTTTCAAGACAATGTACTGGAATTAACATGTTATTTCATGAAAATAATACATTATTATTCAAGATAATCAATTTGAAAAATGTCAACATAAAACTGCTACGAAGCTACTTGCTTATTAGTGGTCATTCATGGAGAAATATTTCTCTACCTGTCTATGTAATCTGCAATCTCAATTACCATTTCAATAATGCTAGACTTTTGGTCCAATAATTAAAAGTTTGTCAGCACAAGCATTTTCAACTTCTATATGCCATTTGCTCTGGTATAGACTGATTTGTGTTCCCTAAAAACTCATATGTTGAAGCCCTACCCCGCAATGGGACTGTATTGGAGATAGGGCCTTTAAAGAAGTAATTACAATTAAATGAGGTAATAAGGGTTGGGCCCTAATCCAACACAAGTGGTATCCTTAAGAGAAAGAAACAGCAGGGGTGTGAGTGCACAGAAAAAGGGCCACGTGAGGACACAGCCAGAAGACAGCCATCTGCAAGCCAGGGGGAGAGTCTCAGGAGAAACCAAACCTACTAACACCTTGATCTTAGACTTTTAACCTCTAGAACTGTAAAAAAATACATGTCTGTCGTTGAAGCCTCCCAGTCTGTGCCATTTTGTTAGAGCGGCTCCAGCAAAACAATACACGTCCCAATAAGTGCTATCTTATTTTCTGTTGATTGGACTTCTATTGTATGTCTGATTTATAGAAGTAAATATTTCTTATTCATTATACTAGATATTCCCAACTGTAAGATGGGAATGCATACACCAAATAAGTGGGCTATTCCTAAACTTAATAATTAGACCTTTTGTCTCAATCTAAATAAATTATAATTGCTTTAAAATTGACCTTCCTCAATCACTTCTTTTATTTCCTTAACTAGGTTTTACAGAATCCAAATCTATATATCAAGCCCATATATGGATTGAGTTCACAAGACATCTTGGATGTCTCAGGCATAAAAATTACCAAAAATAATCCTGAGTCTTGTTTTCTCTTGTATCTCTATCATGGAGTGTACTTGAAGCAATTTCTCTTGGTATTCCAATTTGGGATTTGTTATTTGTGAGCTAGCCAGAAGAATCTTCACATTTCTCTCTAATATACCCATGCAGATTCATTTCACAACACAAAGATGAAAAATAAAGGAAAAAACTTTATTTAATAGTACAGAGACGGAAACTACAGAAATACCTGCCTCTCCTTCTCATTGGTAACCTTCAATTCTATCTCCCCATATTTGGTCCCAAATCAGGCTACCCTATGTCAGTGGCATTTCTCGTCTTAACATGGAAGTTGTCATTAACGGATTTTGTATTAAATGTTCCTTTTGTGTCATGACTTACCTAAGCCTCACCCTCATTGTTCTAGAGCAAAAGTTGACAAATTGCCCTGCAGATCATACCTGACTACTGCCTGCTTTTGTAAATACAGTTTTATTGTAACATAATCATAGCCATTCTTTTACATTTTGTGTTTGGCTACTTTCTCAACACAACAGCGGAGCTGAGTAATTATGACAGATACTTGGGCTTGCAAAACTTAAACTATATACTGTACGGCCTCTAAAATAAAAGTTTGCAGACCCCTGCTTTACAGTGAAGATGGGGACTAGAAAGGAATTGGAAGAGTAGAATTGGTTCTCAGAGCATCATTCAAAGAAAATGACCTGACCGCACTTTATAGAACACCACCTGCCTGAGCATGCAGGCCTGCCCCCCATTGGTCTTTCTACCCCAAGATACCCTTATTACTGGTAGAAGCTTATTTTCTCTGAACACCCTGTCTGTGGAGAAAGGGTTTAATTTTTTATTGGCTTAAGGACTTTGTCTTATTAGAGAATAAGAGATCATTAATAACTTGACATTAAAACAAGTTGAACTCTTACTGAAAGCGCTTTTTAAACTCAAATCTGAGTCTTAGCGCAGACAATATGAATATCTGAACCTAAATAAGTATGATTCTTATTTCTTCCTTTACAAAATTAGAGGATTATAGCAAAACACTTTACAAAATTCACCTTACCTAGACTAATGCTTGCTTCCACTTCCTAACTTACCAAGAGACCCAATCTCAAGCAAAATTTTAAGAAGTTTTCAGAAACCTTTTCAATAAAATGACTGTACAACTAATTCAGAGAAACTAATGCAGGGAAGGAAGCCAAGACTTCTGGGTGTTAGAGAAAATAAGCCACATTTGAATGAGCTTGAGTTGTATGCATTTTTCTTTTCTACCTACAATTCCAGGCTCCTTTCATGCCTGAAGCATTAACTTTGCATGCCATAAAGTTTTGAAAGAAAATCTTCACGAAGCTAAGGGTGTTGAGCATTAATTCATTAAACATTCTGGAAATTGCCTGCCCTTATCAAGTCATAAGCCAAGCAGTTCATAAATCTATTACAGTCCGGCAGAGCTAATCAATGAAATCCAAATTGACAATCCAAATTATTAACTCAGTCTACTAGAAGTCTGGAGTTTGTTTTGTGTTTTTCATCTTTTTTGCTGTTCTGTTTTACATGCTTAAACTTAAACACTTACTAAAATTGTCCAAATCTGTAGCAATCTAGAAAGAAGGTTGTTGTGGGTGGTATAGTTTTTAAACCTACCTAAATTGTTCCTAAGAACAGACAGCACTTAGAACAGAAAACAAAAAACCTAGAGTCAATGTCTACAACAAAGTTAGGCAAAATATATCCCCATAAAACCCCAAATTTGAATAGGTGGAGACAAACCACTGACAGCAATAAACCCAAAGGAATCAGAAACTGAGCAAGAGGAGTCAAGGAGAAGGCAATGTAACCACAACCACTCTGAAAACCAAAGAACCCTCTATCATGAACCGTTAGGGGTCCAATCAGAGAAGAGTAACTAAAACTGAAAGCAAGGTGGATAGTCATCCATTCACAACTGATTGTAAGGGCCCACAAGAAGTCAGATAGCACTGAAGTTACCAGGGCCCCGGAAACACTGAATAAGCTGAAGCTCCCTTTTTGGAATAGAACCCCACTGCAAAACAAAACAAAACAAAACAAAACAAAATGAAACAAAACAGAAAATGCTAACAGTAGAATCCATACTCTGAAGAAATTTCAAAAAGTATAATAGATAAATAGCAGAGAAAAAGAAAATGATTTAGTTAAAATTGGGAGAAAAGAGATCATAATCAGAAGTTACAGGGTCATAATTTTATTATGATAATTTATTATCTTACGAACACATCAAAAGAGAAATTTTAAGAGCTTCGAGGCTAAGAAAACTATTCTGGTTCACTCCTCCTCCTAAGATTGCCAAAACAAAACAAACAAACAAAAAGCAGAGAAACAAAAACAAAAACCAGTTATTTCAGGTAAAAATCAGCAAAGTCAGATATTGCTGTTGAGTCCCATAACAAGGTACTTTAGGAAAAACAACAACAAAGGAACAGAATAATCCATGTAACAGATAATGAAGGCAGTCCAGAAAGAATGTCCATTAACAAGTGAAAACAGCAACCTAATATTTTATAAAGAACTAAAAGAAAGTAAAATGATGATGATGATGATGATAATAATAATAATAATAATAATAATAATAATAATAATAATATAATAATAATAATACAAGCAATGAAAGAAAAACATCAACTAGAAACAAAACCTTAAAATGAGGTGAGGAGAGGACGGGAAGATTTGAAAAGGGTAGATTCCTTAGAAACAGAGCCTGAGATTTGGACGGATATGATTGTATTGAGAACATATTCTTTAGAAAACACAAAATCTGTGAGGGAGTAAGGGGAGTTGGTTTGGAAGAGGTAAGACTCTCAATTTTCCAAAGATATGATTAATATATGGAAACCCAAAATAATCAATGGTAAAATTACTATGATAATATGAGATTTTAAAGTAAAATAGTATGGGAGTGCCTGGGTACCTCAGTCAGGTAAGTATCCAACTCTTGATCTCAGGGTTGTGAGTCCAAGTCCTGTGTTGGGCTCCCCTTGGGTGTAGAGCCTACTTAAAATAAAAGTGTGTTATAAAATCATCAGATAAGAATGAATAACCTTTTAAATACAAACAAAAACGAATTAGAAGGTGCAATGAAAAAAGACATTTATGAGAACTAATGAAAAATTTAAAAAGAAGTAAATAATATACTAATAACTCTTGAAAGAATCAAAAGTGGAGTCGACTAAAAAGAAAGGGGAAATAAAGAAATTCACTGGAGGAGCTAACTCATTATTTAGAAAACTCTTTTTTAAAAAAGTGGTAGTGGTGGTGGTGGTACTGGGAATTATTTATTCCCATAAGAATGATCTCACAGGAAAACCTGGTAGTTGATAAGGAATATTTAACTTTACAGCATTTTCCACTTAAAAAAATAAGTGATGCCTGTTCTCCTATACATGATTCATTTTTCTCTTTCTAATTTCAACATTTTCCTTTTGTCTTTGGCTTTAAAGAAAAACAGACTATAATTAGTGAATGTGCAGATCTCTTTTGTTTATCTTCCTTGGAATTTGTTGAGCTTTTAGATATATCTATTAATATTTTTTTCAAATTTGGGAAGCTTTTGGACATTATTTCCACTCCTTTCTTTCTCCTATCTATCTGGGACTTCTACTATCCAAATGTTGGTGTGTTTGATGATACCCTGTGGGACTGTGAGACTGTTCGTTTTCTCTCTCTCTCTCTTTTTTTTTTCTGGTTGTTCTTTGAATTAGGTAACTTCTATGGTTCTATCTTCAAGTTTATTGATGCTTTTTTTTTTCTGGCATCTTGAAACTGCTGTTGAGACCATTTATTGAAATTACCATTTAACAGATTGTGCTTTTCAACTCTAAAATTTCTATTTGATTCTTTTTATAGTTTATCCTTCCCTGCTGAGATTTCCTATTTGTTAAGCCATTGTCACCATAGTTTCCTTTGGACATATTTAAAATGGCTGCTTTGGAAACTTCCTCTGCTAAATACAGCTTCTAGGCCCATGCAGAGTTAATTTATATTGACTGCTCTCTTTCCTGTCCTGTTGCATGTCTCATAATGTCTGATTGAAAACTAGACACTTTAGATAATGTTGTAGTAATCCTAGATTCTTGGTTTGTTTGGCTTTTTTTTTTTTTCTTTGAAATTTATTATTTTTCCTTTCTCCCTCCGGAGCTCCCTGCCTCCCTTCCTATCTCTGTCCCTTACCCCCTCCCATTCCTCCTCCCTCTCTCCTTCCCTCTTTCCCCCTTCCTTCCTTCCTCCCTCCCTCCTCTCCTTCTTCTTCCCTCCCTCCCTTCCTCCCATCTTCCTTCCTTCCTTCCTTCCTTCCTTCCTTCCTTCCTTCCTTCCTTCCTGGATTTAATCTTAAGATTCTGTTTCTCTTCCAGTATTTGACCAGACCACTGATGTCTCTATGTAATTTTGTAAAATTCCTTTTTTTTTTTAGCCTGGTTTTTTATAGTCCACCCTTCTGTCTGCATAGCCAAGTGGTCAGCTAATGATTCAGGCAGAGTTTCTGTTTAAACACCTGGTACCCATAGACTTCCACTCCCTGTATATCAATCTGTGTGGAGTCTGGAGAGTACATTAAAATTTTCATCCAGTTCTTAAGTTTGTCTTGGCTCTTACCTTTCCCCGGGCTCTCTGGGATCTCCCCCATGTATGTGTGTAATTGTCCAGTCTGCCAGGGATGTATGAAGAACTTAGCACTTCCATGGCTCTCTTATTTTCAGGATCTCTTGGGACCATAACCTCAACTAGCAACGCTAGGTTTTTCCAATTCATTCCCTAACAAATTCACCACATTTAGTTGACAAAACCTGGGCTCCAAATATAGCCCCCTTTCCCTAGCAGCTAATTCGTTGCTTTTCATGGTTAGACCCATGCTTGAAAACTATAATTCTCAAAGACCAAGCCCCAGGAAGAGGATAAGAACAACAGGCAAGAACACATACTATGCTGACCTTGTTTAAGCCCTAGCAGTTTTGGAAGAATAAATGCTTCTCAGTTTTTGGTCTGCTTTTGGCTGATGTCCATCACTTGAAATAATTGTTTCAGCAGTTTTGTTCAGTTTTATATGTGTTTGATTGATTGACTGACTGACTGCAAAGAGGATTTGCCGATTCTTTATGGTGCCATAACCAGACTTCTCTGTTGTTTTCTTAACTGAGTTTTAGCTGTGATAATAATATGGCGGTTATGATTTTAAAGATCTGTAGCAGCATGAAATATATACTATAATATTTATGATGAAATTATATGATACTAGTATTTTCCTAAAAATAATTTGTGCCTGGAAGAGTAGGTAGAGACACAGATGAAACAAGACTGGATGTGAGTTAATAATTGTGAACGCATAGTAATGGGTACCTGGAGATTCATCACAATTTTCTCTAGTTTTATATATGCTTGAAATTATTCATAATAAAATGTTAAATTAGAGAGAAATAATGAAATGCTTGGAATCAATGAGTTATGTGTAGCATCAGGAACAGAATGAGACAAATATAGCTGGTTCTAACACAGTATTTTATAGTAAAGTACCACATAGGCAACTTGACTTCCCTTTGCATATTAATTCGAACTCCTTCAAAAAGCAAGCTATCAGCCTACAGAGATTGGAATACGGATGACTAACATCTCTACATTTGCTTTTTCCTTTATCAAAAACTCTCATAAATGTGATAGTTTTACATTTGTTGAGTACTTACGAGTACCAGATACTATATTTAGCATTTGGCATACATTGCCAGGGGTCCATGCTTGAGCTTCAAAGTTTCAAATAAACTTGTGGCTATTTCTTGCTCTTCTTTTTTCCTGAAGTTTAGAGAGGAAAAAAAAGTATCAGAAAATTTAGAGCACAATAAGTTCAATTAGTAATTGTGTGGGAAGAGTACAAACACAGCCTGTTGCCTGCCCCGTGTTCCAGGAAGAACCTTATGCTTTGTACAGGACGTGCTGGTAAACTCACAAATGACATTGCACACACACAGTCAGAGTTCAGCCAGTGCATCCCTATTCCCTCTGCATCAGGCACATGTAAGCTTTTCTTGGAACTATTTAGCTATAGTCTCAGTGGTCCTCAAATATGCCTCCAATTTTCTGTATTTCAGGCCCACAGGGGAAAGGTCCTTGTATTGTGGCATGAAGTGGGGTTCTACGCTATCCACCTCAGCTATGGAAGGGATGTTAGCCATAGGACACCAATACATTGCAAGGGGCTGGATCCTGTGTCCTCCCCCTCTCTCCTTTTGCTAGAAGTGAATGGTGCACCACTTTAGTTTACTGTGCATGTTTTCAGCTTTAAGTGGCCCTGAAATATACACTCATCTCTTCCCTGGGTGGTACCTTACCTGCCTTTGGACCTTGACCATACTTACGTGATATTCTGTCCTGCAGCACAGCCTGACCACCTAGTGAAACAATAATCTTACATTATATCTGTTGTATCACTTAAGGATATTTGGGGGGCCTTTGAACTGTTGTAGATGGGGGCAGATGAATAAGGTATGGAAAATATTCTAATATCACTAGAGTGGTGGTCAAGAGATTGTTCTAACTTTCTAGTAGACTTCTGGATTTGAAGGGCTTTACCAAAACTAAATTTAGGGTCTTAGAAAAATAAAATGTACAGGAAGATATAGGTCCTCTGGCTCACTCTACACATCTGGCTTAATCCTGGGAAACTATGCTTGCAATATAAGCCATGGTATCCAGGGTTTGTTATAGACACTGCAGGCCATGAAAACAATTATCTCTTCACTGACCCCAGGGCAACATTATGCTGTCAGCACCCACAGTGGGATGACAGGAAGACTGGGGGACAGCTCTAATGATCACTGATTCATGAGCCAGTTGAATTTCCACCTCTCAAAAGCATTCTGCTCCATCAAAGTTCTAAATCTCTCACAGCTGACTTTGGAAATAGACATCTTTGAAAATCTTTTTCTCTGCTGACATGGAACATGATTCATCAGACTATATAAGGACATGTTGTCTTTTTGTGAATATCTTGACTTACAATTTGACACCTCAGACGTTGTGGAGTCATTTTAACATTATTCTCCACATACATGCTTGGAAATTTGTCCACGAAGTACTCACTTGGATGCGGATATGTACTTCTGTATCTGACAGGGTCATTCTAAAGAATCATGCCTGGAAGCATGTGAATGGAAAAGAGAGGCAGGGAAAGGACCAGCAGGGAAACCAGAAACCAAACCTCCCTATAAGATGACTGACTGCCCTTGTCATACTTCACAGAATGAACAAATGCTTTTCAATAGCCTTGACGATCGATAATGTGAATTCTGGACTTCAGATGAGAGAACACAGAGGAAAGTAAGTGGAGGTTAGACCAGCTCAAACTCCTCCATAAATATACAGTCTTCTGCATTTATTTAATCTGGCAACATGGCACACTGAAATCTTATTATCCTTTTTCTTTTTTTAGTTGTAGAAGAGTATTTATCTTTAACTTCAAAGTAATGGGAAGTTTTATCCTTTCTATCAGAGCTTCTGAAGTTAAGATTTAATAATCTTTATTTTTTGATAGAGGATTATTTTGTTTTTGCTGTATAATCATCCCCAGTCACACATTCTTGACCAAGACCTATATGAAAAGTTTAAGCTAGTTCATATTTTTTGATGGCACATATTGGGTTAGCAAACGCTGTCCAAGAGAAATGAGAGAACATTCTCCATAAGGTGAAACCATTTTCTTTGCATACTCTGAAACAGTCATCATTGCATAAAAGATTCAAGAAGGATGGATAATGAAAATATTTACCTTGCTTTTTAAGCTATGATATATCTATAATAGTAGGATAAGAATTGCTGTTTATAATATGAGGATCTATTGGCCCCTATGTATTATCTTTGGAGTTTACTTAACTACTTGAACTTAATGCATCAATGAGGCTATATGACAAATTGATCCCCTTACCCTGCTTTCAGTTTTCCTACAGGATTGGTCATTTTTAAAAGATGCATGGTTTATATAGATTTTAGCTTTATTGTTTATTATTGATTTTCTGCTCCTCTGTTAGAATCTAAATGTCATGTAGGCAAGGATATTTGTCTGTTTTGCTCTCTGAGATACCCTCATTCCATAAAACAGTATCAGGCACATAGTAGGTGCTCAATAAATAATTTTTCAATTATTGAAAGCATCCATGATGCAAACAATACAAATGTGATTTTCTGTTGTCCCACAGAGTTGGTCAACTTTACATAGTAAATATATAAAAGCTACAAAATTTCAAAGTCAAGCTAATCAGACTCCTTTAGATTTTCTTAGTGTTTCGGAATTGTACTAACTTATTCAAAGTACATGTAATTAACATGGCTCTTCTCCCAGACAAATTATTCTTCTGCAACTTCTCAACTTGTCCTCTTTGGTGAACTTAATTATTTTAATCCTTTTTCAAGTTCCTTTTTGAAAAAAACTCTGAACAATGCTCGTCCATGAATATTTTCCTATTTTTATATTCTGTTACATCTGAAAAAATTTTAAAAGATTATCCATGTGACTGTATGTGTGTGCATGTGTGTGTATGTTTCAACATACCCTCTGACAAGAGTTCTTTATTGGAAAAAGCACTAAGTATTAGATGTTTTGTATTAAGTATATGAACACTATATCATTCTGTTTCCTTGGTAAGATCAGACTGTCTTTCTCAGTCATTTTGGAGATTGATTCAATAAATACCTGTGGTAGCTTTTGAATTACTCTATCACTGGTTCTGTTTTGGTCCAAATGCCCATGGCCTTTGATATCAGTGTCCAACAACTCCTTTCTGCTAACAAGATTTCAGACTCTACCTTCAAAATTGTCTCAGGAGTGTTTGGATATCCACAGGTGCTTAAGAACAAACCCAGCCCTGTTCTCTGACTCTGACCCACTAGTTCAGATGCCTTATCACTGCTCTGTGTGTTTTCCTGGGGATTCTTGTTACCAATGCCTGCTCTGCATCCCTAAGCTGTGCCATGCTGTGTGGGGAGGAAGAGGGTGGATGGCCCTCCTTAAACACAAGCTGGAATATTGCATCTGGGGTCCAGAGGTATACCACCTAGGGCCTAGTCTCTAGAAACATTTGTAAATACAGCTATTTAAAACCAACCTCGCATGTCAGATTGGGCATGTGGAGTAGAAGTAAGTCTCACTGAGTCACCTCCATCTTTCTTATATTTTGTACTCTCCTAGGTACCCCAAATTGCTGAATAATGTATCTCATTTTTCAGGAAAGAAACAAAGGGCCCCATGTATACCTTTTGGGTCATCATTTTGTAGCAGTTGCAAAAACAGGCATTGACCTTGAACTTAGGATACTTTGTAGATGGGCATGCCTGCCTTCCCTATAGCTACCTGGTATGAAGAAGGAGTTTATTTTGAATGCAAGGGACAATTTACAGAGGATGGAGGGATGTCTTAAGCTCAGATTACTATAACAGAATACCATAGACTGGGTGGCTTAAACAACAAACAATTATTTCTCACAGTTCTAGAGACTAGGAAATCCAAGATCACAGTGGTTGCAAATCTAGTGTCTGGTGAGAGCTCTCTTCCTGGTTTGGGAATGGCATCTCCTCATTGTATCCTCACATGATGGAGAATAGACGGAGATGATAACAAGCTGTCTTGTGTCCCTACAAGGTCACTAATCTCACTCCAGAGAACTCCACCCTTAGGACCTGATTACCTCCAAAAGACCCCACTTCCTAATACCATTATATTGGAGTTGAGGATTTTCAAAATGAATTTTGGAGGGACACAAACATTGTCCATATCAAGAGTTGTCACCCTACCAAACATAAAAGAGAGATAGTCACAGTATTATTTTTTAAACCATCTTTTCTTCCTTCAATTCTTTAATTTTCAATAGAAATAACAAGTTGCGAATATGCCAAGCAATATTAGCAATTATTACTAGCAATTATTACTAGTTAAACTAACAATTATTACTACTAACTAACTAGTAATAGTTAGTTACATGGGTATGTAACTATAGGAATGCGAGACAATGCTAACAGGAACTTGAAGTAAAAAAACCTAAAACTAAATCATGGCACTCATTTATTTAATACACACTCACCAAGTGCTTAATA
Organism: Ursus maritimus; assembly: GCF_017311325.1. Lineage (NCBI taxonomy): Eukaryota > Metazoa > Chordata > Mammalia > Carnivora > Ursidae > Ursus > Ursus maritimus. The sequence goes on from NW_024423344.1 coordinate 49,524,754, forward strand.
TGTGGTGAGGTACCAGACAATTTGTGGAAGTCTTTATAGAGGAAACTTTTATTTCTTTATAGAGGAAACTGTGTGTTAAGCATACAGTGGCTTGCACAGATAATACACACAAGAGTCCTGAATGGTAAGAAATACTTATTTGACCACTTGTTATTTGACAGTACTAACCCTTTGGAAGTACAAAAAATGAATCAGCACCGGTCATCGCCCATGAAGATGGTATAATACAAAGTGGGAGGACACTAGTTACCAGTAAGGCTGAATGGGTATCAGATTTCTTGACCAAATCCAAAAATAGTGAATAGGTCTTTTAAAACAAAATTAAAATAAAAGGGAAAGCAAAGAAGTATGACTCTATAAACTTAAAAACTTTGTCATTTTTCTTCCTGTGAATGTTTCTGAAGCAAACTCAGAAGCTGCAAAGTAAGGCGGGAAATGTCTGGTTGGTATGTGATGGTCTGAAAAAGCCCTCAATGTTTCCTTTACAATCAGTCATTGAAAACCTGAAAAAGCGTAAGTCCATCTTTTAAAGCAGCAATACTTTAACTGGAATTGATCACTTAAGGAAGACAAAGTATTACTGAGCCCAAATGTGGCTCTCCACACTAGTTGAACTATCTTCAAACAAATCCACAAAGGCAAGGGATGAAGCTGAATTGATAGATACAGAACCCTGGGTCACATGAATCTTCCCTCAATCCAGAGACAAAGACAACAATTTCACACTTCTCTAAATTATTGAAACATCAGCCTGGAAAGGAAGTAAAGTACCAACCATGCTTTATAACTGTAAAAACAATTATTTAAGAAAGAAAATTTTAAAAGGAGTTGTGTAATTAACATTAGCCATTAAAAACACTCCGTCAAAATATTACTGCAAGTTGATAAATGAAAATGATATGAAAAGGGCATGAAATTAATATAAAGAAGCTAAGTTTGTGAAAGTGATATTATTCTCATTGTGACTGGTATTGGTTATTTTGTCAGAAACACTGCTAATTCAAAAATTCCTGGAAAATGTGTCAGCTGAGACAGTTTTTAAGAACGGAAATGTGCGATATAACTTTTAAAAATACATAAATTATCTTCATATTATAGATATAAATTATCTTTCAAACCACAGAGAACAGTTAGTATTTATATGCTAATGAAGACATTGTAAGTGAAATGAGTGAAAATGGTCACCCAGTCATTTTGGAAGGACCCTCCTCGAGAGGCACACACATAATCGATGTTCCTGCAGAATTCTCAGATATGTCGCAAAAAGCTCAACGGGCAGAGTGAGCTTTGAGCCGAGAACTAAAATAAATATGCTCAAGATTTTGTGCTATTACTGATGTTTCCAAATCAAATAAACGAAAAATGTGTAGATTGTTCAACTGATGGGAACTCAAACATAAAAAGACAGTACAAAATGTGCAAGTCAAAAATCATCTAACCAAGACGGGAGCCTGAGTCATATCATTTAAGTCTATTTTTCATAATTGGTACTTGTAATTCCAAAGCAAAGTCAGGTTTTAGATTATTTTGTCAAAATGGCAGAGCCACCTCCACAGGGCATCCAGGACTAATTATAGAGCTGTGCACAAAAGTATCAAAGGCTCCACCTGGTCTTGTGAAAGGACCTCCTGACCTTGGGTCCTACCCCACCATGAAGCAATGGTTTGATCAGGACTGGTCAAGGATGGCAGAAAGTTTCTCTGGGTCCCATTTGGGAGACACAGCAGCAGCAGTAGTGATACTCACCAACCAGAAGAAATAGATACAGCTGAGCAGATAAATAAGTGGTGGTGTATACCCCTCCTCTTATCAAGCCATAAGAGGAAACTAAATCTCCCGTGCAAAGGTTAGACAACAAATATCTGTTATGCCTGTGAACAAACTATCTTCTAACCACTTCATATACAGTATCTAGTTTAATTTAAATTAAATTAGTAAACCTTCTCTCTACTTTAAATAATCCCAATTCTTTTAAGTCCCACCACAGCAACTGTTTGCTTCATGGTCAGATATTATACCATTCAGTGTTCTCTAAAATGACTGAAAGGATCTTTTTTTTTTTTTTAAGATTTTATTTTATTTATGTGACAGAGACAGCCAGTGAGAGAGGGAACACAAGCAGGGGGAGTGGCAGAGGAAGAAGCAGGCTCCTAGCAGAGGAGCCTGATGTGGGGCTTGATCCCGGAACGCCGGTATCACGCCCTGAGCCGAAGGCAGACGCTTGACGACTGCGCCACCCAGGCACCCCTAAAATGACTAAAAGGATCTTATGACCTATCTAAGAGGGATTAGATAACTTCCAACTATCTCTTTGGAGAGCTAATGGGATTTTAATATTGTACAAAAAAAGAAGCTGTACTCTTTTAACAAAAGGGAGCTTTAAAAACTAAATATCAGTTGGAATCCTAGAACAGACTCATTGACATGGAAAGCCCTCAGAATCATGATGACATCTCCCTCAGCTGTCAGCACATCACCAAGTGTCATTTGAGAGTCTTTTCTCTTTTAAAAGAAATGCACCATAACAAAAGTTTTAATGAAATTACTTTTTCTAAAATTTTTTATCATGAAAGAGTCAGAATTTCTTTCATCTCCCTAATAGAAAAACAAATCAGTACTCTTTAAAGCTTTCTTTGCTTTGCTTTGCTGGAATCTGTAGAGGAAATATATATATATATATATAGAGAGAGAGAGAGAGAGGAAAGAGGTAGAGGAGGAGGGGAAGGAGGGAGAAGAAGAGAGAGAACAATGCTGTCTGGCTTCTTCTACCATCTGCAGAAGCACAGGAAGAGTTGGTCAAGAGAATGAAAAAATATATTACCTGGAAGTTTCTAACATATCTTCCAACAAAGTTCCCCATTACATATAGACATCAGGAAATAAGATACAACTGAAAAATGTTGCACAATCAAGATTTGTATATACAACTTTTCTTAATAGAACAGAATATCCATTTAAAGCTGCGCATTGAATTACAATTTCAAAACCTGCTTCTTGTTAATAAGGAATGTATAAATATCTATTAACTGTTCTGCATATTTGACTTTATTGATGGAAAGAGTATCAAGTTTAGTTCATAATGCAGGTATCAGTGTGGTCAGCTGCCAGCCCAGGTGACGACCATCCAAACAGTGGGGAAAGCCATCCTAAGAAGAATCAGAAATAAATCTTAGTTTGAAGCTGAATTTTTAACATTTGGGAACTGAAGATAAAGATTATATTTAAAATTAAAGATGTGCTTATAAAGTACCAAAGTTTGCTTGCAGAATAATGTATACAGTTGTGAAATTACTACATGATATACTGGAAAGTAATGTAACATGTGTCAACTCTACTCAAATAAAAATAAAAATAAAACTGAAAACAAAAACAAAACAAAAGTTTGCTCATGGAGTTTATTAAACTTTCCTTACTGTGCCATGGAAATAGAATTGGGTTGATTGAAATGTACATTAGCTTTTGCTTGAGTGCATCTTAAAGAACCCATTGAGAACCCATTGACCTGTTAAGAAAAATGTATTAAGATCATTTCTTCATCTTCTAGTAAAGATGAAGATGCATCTTTAATAGATATATTCCATCAGATTATTTGTATTTCTTGAATATGCAACTGTTATTCATGCAAAAAAAAATTTGAAAGTCTGTCACTCCTAAAGAAAGGTTATGCTCCCTTTTATTGGAAAAAGGAAAATATTTATAATTCTTCACATTTCTCTCTATTGCTTATTCAGGTTACTGTTAATCACAATAATAACATGACAGTGATTTGGTTTTACTGTATCCATTGTCACCAAAAAGTGTTTAACATCTGTTTTAATTTTAATCATCTAATTAAACATGTCTACAGTCATAAGTTGTCTCAATTTCTCTTCAGAAATAAAAACAGTTTATTACTGTTTTATAATGAAAATTCAGGGTATCTGACCTTTCCCAACCCACCCAAACTGACTGAAGAAAAGTTGCTGGTGTTCTGCATATATCTTCCAATAAATTTCAATTCTAAATTGACTTTTTTTTCTATGAAATTTAGGGATTTCCACGTTCATTCTCAGATCAATAAAATGCTAAAAGAATTTTTTTTGAAGGAAGTAAGAATTTCAAGAGCAGTAAAATCCAGCATAAAGACTAGATGTGTTTCTTATAAAGTATACAGTTTGTTTTTTAAGATTCATTTTGACAATCATTGTTTTTAACTGGAGCATTTAGTCCCTTATGGTTAACATAAAAGTGATATATGTATTTTTATACAACCATATTATTTTATGGATTCCACTTACTCCATTTGTCTTATTTTCTTTGTCTTCTTTCCTTTTTCTTGCCTTCTTCTGAAATCCTTTTTCACTTTTCCATTGTCCCTCCTCTGTTTATTTGGAAGTAATATGCTTGTTTTTATTACTTTAGTGAATACTCTAGAAATTACAATGTCCATACTCAACGTATTGAATTCTACCCTCATCCATATTTTTATCTTCTTCCTCCAAAATACAAAAATATTAGAAAATTTAACTCCATGTGGCAGATACAGAAATGTTTCTCAGATCTTCTGATGCGGGGAGTATGGTTGACTCTTGGCCCCAGCTACTGCCTCTCCGGATCCTCCCCAGTTTTGTGCCAAGGCCATGCTTCCCCTACGTTCCTCTCACCCTGTCCCTAGAATGACCACAGTGGGGGTTATAGTGTCAGTCATTCTTGCCCAACACAGGCTTCTTCTGATGGACAAGTTTTGCTTGAGAACTCCCCATTGGCCTGGATGAAATATTCTAAGACCTGTCCTGCTATCTGGTCCTCTTTCTACCCGTCGTTCCTTCTTCCTTCTCTCTTTCCTCTTGTGGGAGACCTGTATTGTGGTCTGACTGTTCTCCTCACCTTCTCAGCTCTCTTCTCTTTATCTTTCATGGTGTTTCCTCTAAACAATCCCTTGCACATCTACTCGGATTTGATATATGCTTCTTAGGGTCCTAACTATTACAATTCCTTTGTCTGCTCCCTGACTTAACATGATGTTGGAAATTTTATTTCTCTCTCTTTTTAATCCCATGAGACACAGTTATTATTCTTGTATACAACCAAGGTTCATCAAGACAAAACCAACATTAACTGCTTTCTTTAATCTTTACTCCTTTCATCTCAGCCCTTGCATCTGGAATAATTTTTCTTCTGAAGCAATTCCTTGGGATTCATTAGGATTCTCCAATCTTTGGAATTATTCATCCTTCTGAAACTATGATTATATGTGTACTGAACTCTATATATTTTAACTTTATTTGTATTCTCCCACTTCACCTCACTATGTGATATTCTGGGTAGAATCTTGTGACCTACCATCCAGCTCATGAATTTTCTTTTTAGATATTTCAAAATGGCTGATATATTAACCATTTTGTTTTTAATATTAGGTATATTTTTCATTTCCAGAATTTCTATTTTTTAAAGAGTGAATAATTTGTTTCTTATAGATACATGCTTATTGCCTGCTTTTAGTTTTTGAATGTAGTGAGAATATTTGTTTTATCTTTTTTTTAATGCTTCCAATATTTGAAATCTTTTGTGTCTATTTTGGTTTCTATTGTTTCTACTGATTCCCACGTATGGTGCTTTGCTTCATTGTAGCTTGAGAGGTTTTTTCTTTGGGAAAAACTAGGAGATATAAATTTGAGCTATGTATCCATAGGAAATATTTCTAGTGATTTCAACCTCCCAGTGACGATGTCTTCCTAATCTGCACTCCAGTCAGCTGGGTTCAGTGTCAAACTGTCTTTCCTTCACACCCAAAATACCACCAAAATTAAGTTCAATCACAAGATTTGGCAGCATGCCCTCAACACAAAAGCCATCACAAAACCCTGCTTACCTCTCTGTGTCCCACTTTCACTTAGATTTGGGCTTGATAATTCCTTACTCTATGATCAGCTCTTCAATACTTTAAAAACTGTTTTAAAAATATACTTCATGAAACATTTGTAATTGTTTTCAGTGGGTTGCTTTGTCCAAATAAGCTAGTTTGCCAATGGGTTGGAAAGGGAATTTCTAATACTGATGTTATAAAAGTAATATAGTGAAAACTAATTTTAGAATAACATACATTCAGATTCTTAAAGGTATTAATTTTCTAGGTGCCTTAAAGAGTTTGATTTCACCAGTTGAGATTATCAAACAAAATAGATGTGTTATTTTTAGTTGTCCTATCAAATAAATCAAAGTACTCAAGTTTATGAACACTCAATTGATTATTTAGATATTGAAAATATAATAATTTCTATACCATTGCTTGTATCAGATAAACAGAGGTATAACCTAAATTGAGAGGAGAAAGCATCCTTCATATTGTAGCAGACATTCCTTTTTTTTTAACCTAGAACAGTTGAATAATGACAACATCCCAGAAATTTAAAAAGGAGATACTGGCAAACTCAAAATGTAAGTTCTGGGTTCACCATACAATATGCTTAGATAAGTACATCTTTAAGTGAAATTAAACATTAATGTGGACATTCTCACAGTAATCATTACTAGATAATGCATAAGGTTGCCCTATCCAGATCTGAATGTGAAAGAAATAACCTAAGTCAGTATGAGTTGAGCAAACAAGTGTTTATCAGATAAATTATGCTTATCAGACAGTAAGTGAGGTAATAACAAACTTCACCTTGCCTTGGGCTATTCATAATCACTATTTGGCATGTGATTAGGCTTTATCCAGAAAATGATAGCTCCCTACCAATTTAGTAAGGAAAACAAAATCTGTTAAAAAAGAGAAGATGGCAAAAGTTATCCTACAGGGAATATGAGAAAGACTATTTATTTAATCCAGTTTTAGGCCTATTTAACTTTACAGCCCATTGTACATTATCTTGGGGAGAATTAAGGAAACATGGCTCCATCTCTATTTTCTTAGTAAATAAGATAATTTCAGAGAATGAAGAAAAAATGGTGTAAAGAAAATAAAAGAGGGCCCTGATAGAGAGAATCATGGAGGGAGGGAGATAGGGAGAAGGCTTGTGGATTTAGCTGTAGGAATCATGGAAAGTTCCTCCAAAGAGGTAACATTTGGGCTGAGACTGCAGTGACATGGAGGAAACAACCATGTGGGAATTGACTTAGATATTCAGTGGAAGCCCCAGGAAGTGGTGCTTGCTGCATTTCATCTTCAGTCCTCTTTCTTTGAACCCAATGCCCCATGTTTCTCTGTCCTCTTAGATCAAAGGAGAAAAGAACATCCACGGAAAACAATAGTAAGAGGAAACAAGTGAAAAGAGAAGCCAATATTTTACATATGCAACGGCCAAAAGAAAAGTTAGGCTCTGAAAGGAGAGCACAGACATGAAAAAGGAGTACAAAAAGAGATAGAAGCATTTTTTAGTTCCTATGTAGAGAAGTAAAGGAAATAGAATTGTTAACCTTTTAAACAGAAGCCAGGAGTGTACTGTGAAGCAGGTATGATACTATCAGACAGAGTATCATGGACAGGTGTTCTCTTCATTTCAAAGATACTTTTGTGTGCAGTGCTGCATGAGGGATAGGCCTGAGGACCAATGTCCTAAATAGAGTCTGCCTAGATTTTACAAGTAAAAATACTTGTTTTTCTTTTTGAAACTTTTGCCAGAATCCTCTCCACTTAAAAGCTTTTAGCCATCTATTTTAACATGTATTTTTATCCCATGAGTTAGTGTCAAAAGTCATGAAGTTCCCTATGACCTTTCTGAGGCCAGGCACAGAGGCTTTCTGTGAGAGCACAATCATGAAATGGTGCTTTCAGATTCATTTTTAAAAGATTTACGCAGCACTCAGGAATGAGCTAAACAGAGCCAGCTCTAAATGTAGGTTACATCAATTTCTGTCTTGGTGACTTTGAACAAATTACTTAACTTCTCTGGGCTTCATTTTTTCATCTGAGAATGTGAATGATAGTAATACTTATCTCAACGAGTTTTCTAAGGGCAGACAAAACAATATATAGAAAAGCCCCTGCTTGTGGGGTATGCTATCATCAGACAGGATGTAAATTAAACTTCCAGGATAGAAGTTAGAGAAGAAGACAAGATCATGAGAGAGGCTATCACATTTTAATCTGCTGAAATACTTTAATTAAAACAGAGCAACTAGGATAGCAAAGGAAAATATCTATGGACAACATTTTCAACACAATTAGATGAAAAATGCTCCCTAAATAAAATCTTAAAAAAAAAAAAAAAATGGGACACCGTGGAGGCTCAGTCAGTTAAGTGTCTGCCTTCAGCTCAGGTCATGATCCCAGAGTCCTGGGATCGAGCCCTAAATCAGGTTCCCTGCTCAGTAACAAGTCTGCTTCTCCCTCTACCTCTGCCCCCCACCCTCAGCTCATGCTCTCTCTGGCTCCCTCCCTCAAATGAATAAATAAAATCTTTAAAAAGAAATGCTCCCTAATCCCAAAGTACAAATTGATGAGGGCAATTTATTTGAGTGGTTTAGCATCTACCAGAGGAGGAAAAACAGGTTGTTGTTATTAATCTCAAAAGCTCCGGAATCCAGAAATGACCAACAAGTACCCTAAAAGAAGAGGAGCCACTGTGGGCGGAATTCTCAGCAAGTGTATCAAAGAACAATCTAAGAAACAGAGGAAAGTATAGAAGCTTTGAAAGAATAATATCAATCAAAACCCAAAAAGCTTGGAAATGAGATTATTAAACAATAAGAGAATCATAAGGAGAGTTGACAAAGCTTAGGAAAGCCTTAAGAAGAAACAAAAGAAGGAGAGGAATTGCATTCAGCAGTGAGTATAGAATTGCAAAAACAAACAAACAAATACACACTTTAGAAATGTTCAGAGATTTCTTTCTTTCTGGTGGGAAATCTAGAGATAAGGCTGGTGTGGCATCCCCATTATATCATCAGAACCCTAGGCTCTTTCTACTTTTCTGCTCCACTAGCTTTAGTGAGGGATTGTCATTCAAAATCAAGGTCATTCAAATTCATATGGGTACTGATCATCCAGCCCCTGTGTCTTTATTTCAGGCTGAATATAGGGAATGAAGTGACAGGTCCATGGTAACTGAATCCTCTCCCTTGTAAAAGTTTTCTTGGAAGACCAAGCCAACTTTTATTCACGTCTCATTGACCAAATCTTGGTTATTTAACCACCCTCTCTGCAAGGGGATCTAGGAATGTCATTTTTTATTGAGCACATTGCTGTCCTCCCCCAACAAATCAGAGTAAAGAGGAAGTGGCAAAGGGACAAGCAACTAGCCGCTCTCAATTCTCAGTAACTGTCAACTCCTTTCTCCGGCAAGAAGTACAGATCAATGCCCAACAGAGCAGCAGGGAGCTAATCCAGAAACCCAATTATTTTTTGGACTTGTGCTGGAAACCATGAGTGTATCACAGGTTTTCCAACCTGGTAAACTAGCACTTGACCAGAGTAGGAAAATGAATGTGCAGCTGATTTAGACTCAGATGCTGAACTGGGTCAGGTTGGTTCTGCGGTCCCTGCCTGTGTTCATTTTATCCCATTCTTAGCTTCTTCCTCAGGCAGTCCATCCTTAGTATTCACAGATTCCATATTTGAGAGTTTGCCTACATGTTAACATTTATTTACCACCCCAAAATTAATACTCGTGGTGATTCCATTAGATCATTCACAAACATGTGCAGAGCAGGTGAAAAATTCTAGTTACCTGACTTGCATGCTCACACCTGATTTTAACAGGGCTATCCTTTGCCTTCTCATTTCATCTTTCTCATCCTGTAAACAGTATCCACGTCACAGTCTATACTGCTGCTTTTTTCTCGTTTTTGTTAGTGTTTTGTTGTTTGAATGGCTCCAAGTACGCTGAAGGGCTGCCTAGTGTTCTTAAGTGGACCAAGGCTGCCATGTGCCTTACAGAGAAAATACCTCTGGTAGATAAACTTTATCCAGGCATGACTTACAGTGCTGTTGTCCATGAGTTCAATGTTAATGAATCAACAATATGTATTCAATAAAGTGTCTTTTTTAAACAGAAACACACGTAAACAAAGCTACGGATTGCTTAGTTGATAAAAATGTTGTTACCAGAGGCTAGCAGAAACTTAATCCTGTATGTCCCTGAGATGGTCTCAGCATTCACTAATTCAGTGTTGGTGGCAACTTTATAGGACACCAGCTACCAAGAATAACGAGTATTGACGGTATATCTCTACTTCTTTACACTGTAACTTTGTAGAACGAAGCCCAGAAAAAACATTCTCGAGCCAGTACGTAGACTCCATAGCAACATATTACATTAAAGACTATTCAATACCCTACATAAATGCAAGGAACTGTGGGGACAAAGGATGACCCAAACCCATCACTTGCTCTTTAGAAACTTAAAGCTTATGAGAGAGGCAGACATATACAGTTAAATGAAAAGTAGACTGTGATAAAAGCTATGATTTGAATGTAATAAACTTTTGCCTGTTTGTAACAAATTGGCAAAAATGGGGCTGGTACGTTCCCTTTCATTTCTCATTTAAAAATAAAAATTTAGGAGTCTTATTACATAACTTTAACAAAAATTAGTTTTTCTAGTATGTTCATACTGTCATCATTTATCTTTACAAGTAACAATGGGGCTCATTGTTTAGGACATACAATTCAAGTGATAAATTTCAATTTTTGGAATACTTCTGCAGGTGTATTTCAGCAAAAGTAAGATCTTTCATTGAGCTAAATTTTGGTTCTGGTATTGTCTTAGATTTATTCAAAGTCTTTTCTCTATTATAACTTTACAGCATTTGTAACTCCTGAATATTTTCTTTTTAGCAGTAATTTAATTCTTATTTATGACTTCCATTTGTTCCTACTCCCTTCTTATCCTTCCCTATTGTATCTTTGCCAACACCAGAAGCTTGTATCACCTCATGATATGAATCTACTTATTCCAGTTACCCTCCAATCATTTCAGTCGAGGTTGCCCTTGGCAACTTAATCTTTTACGTAACTGGCAAAATGTCATAAGATGTCCTTGACTATGTGTCATAGTGAAGCACCTTAAATAGGACTCTGCATATAATATTTGGAATGAATTTCAATTTTCAGCTCAGTCTTTAGCTGAACAACTGAATTAAAATGTTTTTGTACATTTCTTCAGTGATATTTGGAATTTAAATGAATCATTCGACTTTTTATTATATTATAATTGAAAAAAATCTCCACGCAAAGGATGATCTACTATTGCTCTATTTCAAAGATAAATTGGACTGAGATAAAAATTGCCCCCTAAAGAGTAAGTTTTGCTTTCTGAGATATGTTCTTGTTAATGTCTTCTAACCACATGAATGTCCGACTGGAAAGGGCATTGATCCACCATTAATAATGTTTTCTATTTTACCTAGAGCATAGTTACCACTAAATAGGAATGACATCAGTGGAGTGAGGATGTAAATTGTGACCAAATTAAATGTCTTATTTTGCCTTCATTGTTGGAGACACAAACCATATGGTCTCCATTCAAATGTCGAAATTGATAAAACAGAAGACTGCAGTTTCCTTCAGACTGAGTCTTATTGACACTTAGATGTATGAAAGAGTTCTCAGAGCTTACAACAGAAACACAAAGACAAAAGATTCTAACACTGAGCTTTCCCTTAGCTAACCAGCACTGGTTTTGAAGCATGAGCGTGAACTGAACTTCCTTCCAATTGAATCATAACAATTGGGTCTCTGTTTTTGAAGGAGTACAATAAAGCCTCAGTTGTTAAGCATTATCTGAACCACATATTTCTTCCATCTCTCTCTCTTCTTCAGTGTCTAAATTTCTAGCCACTGTTGCTTCTTCTAGGGGCTAGTTCACATGATTGAATTCTCTAAATTACGCATTTCAATAGTTTTGCTTAAAAACATACTGCACTTTCTTTTATTTTTTAAAAGCAGAACCTGGGGAATATGCTTGGGCTTCTAGAAAGGTGATGACTATGTGACACTGAAAGGCAAAGTTACTCCCAGACTTTCAACACACTAATAACACATTTAGTATCTCTGTTCCTCCTCTGCAGAGCTGAGAGTGGAAGACACTGTGCAGAGGAATTGGAGGCCCAAAGATCTCACGGAAAATGCATCTCATAATGGAACACTGACTCTATTCATTAGCCCAATTATTTGAAGCACTCTTCCAGGCCCTCTCACAGGACAAGCCGAGGGAAAGGAGGATAAGTTACAAAGAAGGAAGACCCCTGTTCTTAGAAAAACTAAATGTACAGTAGGAGAATCACAGAAGCACACAAATTAGGAATGAAAGGAAATGTCCAACTAAGGTTTGAATCTAGAATTGTGGGCGGAAACACTAGTTTTAAAGCTGTCCTAGTGGCCCTCAGGGGAGAAGGACAGGGAAGAATGGAAGACACATCCATGAAGCAGAGACAAAACCCTGTGTTTCCTGCATCTCTACCTCATCTTTAGGTGCCAAGTTTCTAGTCACTGGTGCCTGTTCTACTGCCTCCTCTTCTATTTTCTCATTTTTCTCCATTTTCTTTTATTTTCCACCTGGCTAATGAGTCTCTGTTGACGAATATCTATTTCCTTATAGATCTGCCTGCACAATGAAAATCTGAATTTGTCAGGGTCCTTGAAGGTCAACAGAAGAGCTTCTTTCTTTCCATCACAGAGCAACAGGCATAATCTTGAGCATACTGAGCTGTTGTTTCAGACCCAGAGTTTTATTTGTTTCCCCACATCAAGCAGAAAATATCTAGTTTTAGCACTCTCTGAGTGTTTGACTTTGCAGGGAGCTGTCTTATGGATAACTGTATTACCATTGACTTTCTATCTTAAAAAAAAAAAAAGAAAGAGAAAGAAAAGAAGGTGTTTTTTAAACATAACAGTGAAGGAAGTTGTACTTTAAACTTGCAAGAACAGTTAGTTCACAGTCAAATCTTGATACTCTTTTACTTACAAAAAAAAATTAACTTTTTCCAAAGATTAAAGTTACATATGTATTTTTCAAATATCTTAACAACCATGTAGTGAAGAAAAAAATTCACCCATGATGCCATTATTAAAAATCAAGCAATGTCCTGTGATTACCTAGCTATGCATTGCATTTTTATATAATTGGAATTAAACTACCAACATTTTATATCTTGCCCTTTTAAACAGCTTTACTTAAGTATATTAAACATACAATAAACTATACGTTAAAGGTGTACAATTGAGATATCTTAACAGATAGATACATTGGTAAGCCCTCCCCACAATCAAGATAATGAACATATACAGCACCTCCCCAAATTCCTCAGGCCCTTTTAGTATCCCTTCTGCCTGAACTTCTACCCTTCTACCATTACAAGGCAACAACAGATCTACATTCTATCACTACAACTTATCTTGCATTTTCTAGAGTCTGGTATAAATAGAATTATGCATTCTATATTCTTTTGGTGAGTGGTGGGTTTGGCTTCCTTTGCTCAGGCATTCTAGTAGGTATGTGGTATTATCTTATTTTGGCTTTCATTTGACTTACCCTAATGGCCAAAGGTATTGAGCATGTCCTTTTATTATCTATCATTCATCTATCTTTTTGGGTAAAGTGTCTATGCAAATTGTCCATTTTGCAAATGGTTTTTTGTTTTCTTATTATTGAGTTTTGAAAGTAATGTGGGGCCACCAAGCGAACAGTCAAGAAAATTCTTGAGACGTTTTTGAGCAAAAATGTGCTCTTATTACAGCATGGGGACAGGACCCATGGGCAGAAAGAGCTGCACTGTGATTGTGAGGTGCTACTTATTATATATTTTTAAGTTGAGGCAGGGTAGAAATAATGGAAGTCTCTAAGGAGATTTCCATATGTTAAAGAAGACTTATAGGATCCTGGAGGTCTGGCTATTGTCAAGCTAAGGTTGCTTTTAGTCTCTAGCAAAACATCAACCTTAAGGCAGCCATGAGTTCCTTGAGGAATGTCACACTCTGCATGTCTTCAGCATTTATCAATGAGCTGCAAGTTGTAAGGAAATTTAATTTTATCTATATTTCTCATGCATTTGTTCTCATCAGAAAATTCCTTTTCTGTTTTGAATACAGATCTTTTTACGGACATTTGATTTGCAAATATCTTCTCCAAATATGTACCTTAAGTTTTTATTATCTGAATGGAGTTTTAAAAAGAATAGAAGTTATTAATTTTAATGAAGTCCAATTTAGCCAGTTCTTTTCATTTATAGATAGTGTTTTGGTATTGTAGCTAAGAAGTCTTTGCCTAAGCCAAGGTCAAAATTTTTCTCCTATGTTTTCTTCTAAAAGTTTTATAGTTTTAGATTTTCAGTCCGTGATCCATTTGGTGTTAATTTTAGCATATGGTACAAGATATGGATTGAATCTTTCTTCTTGTGGTTTTGCATAGGGATATACAATTGTGACAATATTTGTTGAAAGATTATTCTTTTCCCCACTAAATTTCCTTTGCGCCCTTGCTCAAAACAGTTGTCCCTAAGTATGTGATCTATTTTTCAATTCTGTATTCTACTTGATTGATCTGTTTCTCTGTTTTGACACCATTACCACTCAATGTATGTGCTGGAGGAGATTGTTGATATTATTGGTTTTAAATCTGTAGTCTTACCATTTGTTCTTTAAAAAACCAAATCCCATATATTTTTCTTTTGTGCCGGACTCAGCCTGTCCATAGAAATGCTATCGCTAGAAATGCCTGGGGGCACTCATGTGGGCCCCAGTTAGCTTCCCACAGATATACCCCCTTTCGGAACCATTACAATGGCACCAACCCTTGTGGTTTATATTATGATTGCAAGATGACCTTCAGCAATAACTGTTAGGAAACTTTAAAGAAAAAAAGAATTTATTACTTACAAGCCCTGGAGCACGCAAAGCCTGCCAAGGGACACACAGCAAGGTCGCCCATAGAGAGAGTTCACACTAGGCCTGGGGTTCTGCTTTTATTGGGGTTGAGAGTAGCTGCCCAGGGTTTCTAGGGCCCACTCACTATTGATAAATTTAAAACATAAGAGCTCAGTATTAAAGAGGGCACCTGTTATGATGAGCCCTCTCATCAGTGTAAGTGATGAATCACTGAATTCTACTTCAGAAACCAATATTGCACTGTTATGTTAATTAACAAAATTTAAATTAAAAAATAAAAATAAATAAAACACAAGAGCCCATATTTGAAGCATGAGAAAAGAAAAAACAAGTGGCGCAAATGGTCAGTTACTGAAATCAACCAAGGTCTCAAAAACAAAGGAACCTCAGTGGGGTAAGACAGCCTGGCTCTTTATCTACATAGACAGGCAGCTTGTTAATTCCACATAGACTCTGTGGAAGCACATGCCTCTTTGAAATGGATGCCTCTTTGAAGTGGATACCTCCATAATCAAAGCTTAAGTCTGGCACTTGCATTACAAAAAGAAGCCAACTATCAGGTTTTACACTACAGTTCTTTACTTTGTTTTTCCTCATTTTTTGCCTTTTTTTTTTTTTTTTGGTTGAATTGAGTATATTTTATGCTTCCATTTTATTATCTTTGTTGGTTCACCTAGCTATTAATCTTTTGGATGTTATTTTAGTGGTTAATTACTTTTTGTTTATAGTATATTTATTATCACTGTCTACCCTCCAGGTCATTATACCATTATGTATAGAGCATAAGAACCTTACAAAAATATGTTTCCATTTCATGTCTTCAAGCCTGTATGATATTCTTATCAGACATTTTATTCCCATATGTTATAAACCTTATAATACCTTATGATCTTTTAACAATTAAAATTTTTTATGGTTTAAATAAGAATAAACTAATTTCAGTTATGGCCATAGTAGTTACCACTTTTGCTGTGCTTTCTTTCTATGTACAGATCCATATTTCCACCTGGTATACTTTGTCTTCTGTGTGAATGACTTCCATTAGCATTTCTTGTAGCACATTTCTGTTGGTGGTAAATTCTTTCAGGTTTCACATGTTTAAGTATTTTGCCTTCCTTTCTTAGAGGTATTTTTGCTGGGTGTGAAATTCCGGTTTACAGGGATTTTTTTTTTTTTTTTTTTTACATTAAAGATGTGACCTCACTGTTTCCAAATAGAAATTTGCTGTCACTATATTTACCCACATTACACCTACTGTTTTTCTTTCACTGTTTTTAAATTTTTTCTCTTTATCACTGGTCTTAAGCAATTTGATAATTATGTAGCTTGGTTTCTTATCTTTCCTTTCTAAGCATTCACAGATTCTTGGATCTCTGCGTTTACAGCTTTAATTGAATTTGGAGAATATTCGGGGTTTATTTCTTTGAATATATTTCTCTACCTGTCCTTTCTCTTCTTTTAGGACTCCAGTTACATATATATTTAACTTTTCAAATTTCTTCCACATTTCATTGATTGCTCATATTTTTTTCAATTTTTTTCTCACTGTTTCATTTTAGTTTCTATTGCTGTGTTTTTAAGTTTGTTTGTATTTTCTTCTGAAATATCTAATATGTCATTTATCCTGGGCAGTACATTTTTTTTCACATAAGACATAGTTTTCATCTCTGCAAGTTCAGTTTGGTTCATTTTACGAAATATATTGCATGGTGCACTGCGTGTTATATGCAAATAATGAATCATGGAACGCTACATCAAAAACTAAGGATATACTGTATGGTGACTAATGTAACATAATAAAAAATTATTTAAAAAAAACAAAATATATATTTTACATGTTTCCACTTAATAAGTTCAATCTTCTTCTTTCTGGCTTCTTGAACATATGGAATATAGCAATAACTATTTTGATCTTTTTATTTACTAATTTTCTCATATGTGTCATTTCTGGATCCGTTTCAGTTGATTGATTTCTCTTCCTGTTATGAGTTCCATTTCCTGTGTATTTGAATTCCCAGTAATGTCTTTTATTTATGTATTTATTTGTTTAAATTCCAGTATAATTAGTATACAGTGTTCTATTAGTTTTAGGTGTACAATATAGTGATTCAGCAGTTGCTGAATATTGTACACATTACTCAGTGCTCATTACAAGAAGTATACTCTTAACCCCCTTCATCTATTTCACTCATCCCCCCACCCACCTCCTCTCTGGTAACCATCAGTTTGTTCTCTATAATTAAGAGTCTATTTTTTTGTCTCTTTTTTCCTTTGTTCATTTGTTTTGTTTATTTCTTAAATTCCATACATATGTGAAATAATAAGATATTTGTCTCTCTCTGACTTATTTCATGTACCATTTTATCCTCTAGATCCAACCATGTTGTTGGAAATGGCAAGGCTTTGTTTTTTGTTTTGTTTTGTTTTTTGTTTTATGACTGAGTAGTATTCCATTGTATATGTATACCACTTCATCTTTATCCATTCATCTATGGATAAATACTTGGGTTGCTTCCATATCTTGGCTATTATAAATAATGCTGCTATAAACATAGGTATGCGTATAGCTTTTCAAATTAGTGTTTTCATTTCTTTGGGAAAATATGCAGTAGTGCAATTACTGGATCCTGTGGTAATTCTATTTTTAATTTTTTGAAGAACCTCCATACTGTTATTCACAGTGGTTGCACCAGTTTGCATTCCCACCAACAGTGCACAAGGGTTCCTTTTTCTCCACTTCCTCGCCAGCATTTGTTGTTTCTTATTATTTTGATTTTAGCCATTTTGACTGCTGAGAGGTGGTATCTCATTGTGGTTTTGATTTACATTTCCCTGATGGTAAGTGATGTTGAGCATCTTTTCATGTGTCTGTTGGCCATCTGGATGTCATTTTGGAGAAATGTCTTCATGTCTTCTGCCCATTCCTTAGTTATTCTTTTTTGGTGTAACTTGTCTAGGTTCTTCATATACTTTGGATACTATCCCCTTATTGGATATGTCATTTGCAAATATCTTCTCTCATTCAGTAGGTTGTCTTTTAGTTTTGTTGATAGTTTCTTTTCCTGTGCAGAAGATTTTATTTTGATGTAGTCTCTATGGCTTACTTTTGCTTTTGTTTCCCTTGCCTCAGGAGATATATGTAGAAAAATGTTCCTAGGGCTGATGGAAGAGAAATTACTGCCTGTGCTCTCTTCTAGAATTTTTATGGTTTCAGGTCCCACATTTAGGTCTTTAATCCATTTTGAGTCTATTTTTATGCTTGGTGTAAAAAAAAAAGTAGTCCAGTTTAATGTAGGTATCCAGTGTTCCCAACACCATTTGTTAAAGAGATTGTCTTTTTCCCATTGCATATTTTTGCCTCCTTCATCAGAGGTTACATAATCGTGGGTTTATTTCTGAGCTCTCTATTCTGTTGCTTTGATCTATATGTCTGTTTTTGTGCCAGTACCATACTGTTTTGATTACCGTAGCTTTGTACTATATCTTAAAATCTAGGATTGTGATGCCACCAGCTTTTCTTTTTCTTTTTTTTTTTCTTTTTAAAATATTAATATATAATGTATTATTTGTTTCAGGGGTACAGGTCTCTGATTCATCAGTCTTATGTAATACACAGTGCTCACCACAACACATACCCTCCCCAATGTTTATCACCCAGCCATCCCATCCCTCTCATCCTCCTCCACTCCATCAACCCTCAGTTTGTTTCCTGAGTCTCTTATGGTTTGTCTCCCTCTCTGGTTTCATCTTGTTTCATTTTTTTCCCCTCTACCCCTATGATCCTCTGCCTTGGTTTCTCAAATTCCATTTATCAGTGAGATCATATAATAATTGTTTTCTCTTATTGACTAATTTTGCTTAGCATAATACCTTCTAGTTCCATCCACATTGTTGCAAATGGCAAGATTTCATTTTTTTGATATCTGCATAATATTCCATTGGATATATATACTGCCTCTTCTTTATCCATTCATCTGTCGATGGACATCTGGGCTCTTTCTATAGTTTGGCTATCGTGGACATTGCTTCTATAAACATTGGGCTGCAGGTGCCCCTTCGATTACTACATTTGTATATTTGGGGTAAATACCCAGTAGTGCAATTGTTGGGTCATAGGGTAGCTCTATTTTCAACTTTTTGAGAAAAACTGTTTTCCGGGAATACAGCACATAGAATCTTCTTTTCTTTTTCAAGATTGCTTTGGCTATTCAGGTTCTTTTGTGGTTCCATAAACATTTTAGGATTATTTGTTCTAGTTCTGTGAAAAATGCTGTTGGTATTTTGATCAAGATTGCATTAAATCTATAGATTGCTTTGAGTAGTATGGACATTTTAACAATATTGTTCTTCCAGTCCATGAGCATGGACTATCTTTCCATTTGTTTCTGTGATCTTCAATTTCTTTCATCAGTGTTTTATGTTTTCAGAGTATAAGTCTTTCACCTCCTTGGTTAGGTTTTTTCCTAGGTATTTTACTATTTCTGGTACTATTATAAATGGGATTATTTTTCTTTTTTTAAAAAAATGATTTAATTTTTTTTAGGTAATCTCCACATGCAAGGTGGGGTTCAAACTCACAACCTGAAGATCAAGAGTTTCATGTTCTACTGACAGAGTCAGGTAGGCACCCTGGAATTGTTTTCTTAATTTCTTTCTGCTACTTCATTATTAGTGTATATAAATGCAACAGACTTCTATATGTTGATTTTATGTCCTATGACTTTACTGAATTCATGTATCAGCAATAGTAGTTTTTTGGTGGCGTCTTTAGAATTGTCTATATATAGCATCATGTCATCTGCAAATACTGAAAGTTTTACTTCTTCCTTACCAATTTGGGTGACAGTTATTTCTCTTTGTTGTCTGATTGCTGTTGCTAAGACCTCTAGTACTATGTTGAATAAAAGTGGTGAGAGTGGGCATCCTTTCAGTTTTTCATTATTGAGTATAATGTTAGCTATGGGTTTCTCATATATGGCCTTTATTATGTTGAGTGATGTGTGTTCCCTCTAAACCTACTTTGTTGTGGGCTTTTATCATGAATGAGTGTTGTATTTGTCAAATGCTTTTTCTGCATCTATTGAAATAATCATATGGTTTTTAACCTTTCTTTTATTGATGTGATATATCATGTTGATTGATTTATGAATATTGAGCCATCCTTGCATCCCGGAATAAATCCCACTTGATTCTTGTGAATGATTTTTTAATGTATTATTGAATTCGGTTTGCTAGTATTTTTGTGAGGATTTTTGCAGCTTTGTTCTTCAGAGATATTGACCTGTAGTTTTCTCTTTTTGTAGTATCTTTATCTGGTTTTGGTATCAGGGAAATGCTGCCTCATAGAATGAATTTGGAAGCTTTCATCTCTTTTCTATCTCTTGGAATAGTTTGAGAATAGGCATTAACCCTTCTTTAAATATTTGATAGAATTCACCTGTAATGGTATCTGTTCTTGGACTTTTATTTCTTGGGCATTTTTTGATTACTGATTCAATTTCATTACTGGTAATCCCTCTGTTCAAATTTTCCTATTTCTTCCTTATTCAGTTTTGGGAGGTTATATGTTTCTAGGAATTTATTCGCTTCTTCTAGGTTGTCCAATTTGTTAGCATATAATTTTTCATAATATTCTCATAATCCTTTGTATTTCTGTGATATCAATTGTTATCTCTCCTCTTTCATTTCTGATTTTTATTTGAGTCCTCTCTCTTTTTTGATCAGTCTGGCTAAAGGTTTATCAATTTTGTTGATCTTCAAAGAACCAGTTCCTGGTTTCACTGAACTGTTTTATTGTTTTTCGGGTTTTTTATTTTTTGTTTTTGTTTCTGTTTCTATTTTATTTATTTCTGATCTAAACTGTATTATGCTCTTCCTTCTACTGGTTTTGGATTTTGTTTGTTCTTTTTTTTCTAGCTCCTAAAGGTGTAATATTAGGTTGTTTATTTGAGATTTTTCTTACTTCTTGAAATAGTCCTGTATTACTATAAGCTTTTTTCTTACAGCAGTTTCTGGTGCAGCCCAAATATTTTGGACTGTTGTGTTTTTATTTTCATCTGTTTTTGTGCATTTTTTATTTCCTCTTTGATTTCTTGGTTCACCAATTCATTGATTAGTGGTGTACTATTAAACCTCCATATATTTGTGTTCTTTCCAGATTTCTTTTCTTATGGGTGATTTCTGGTGATCAGAAAAGATGCATTATATGACTTCAGTCTTTTTGAATTCATTGAGCCTTGTTTTGTGGCCTAATATGTGATCTATTCTGGAGTATGTTCCATGTGCACTTGAATAAAATGTGAATTCTGCTGTTTTAGGGTGGAATATTCTTAGTATATCTGCTAAATCCATCTGCTCCAATGTGTCATTCAAAATCACTGCTTCCTTGTTGATTCTCTGTTTGGATGATCTATCCGTTGATGTAAGTGGGGCTTTAATGCCCCCTAGTATTATTGTATTACTATTGATTATTTCCTTTATGTTTATTCTTAGCCGTTTTATATATTTGTGTGCTACCACACCTAAATATTTACAATTGTATCTTCTTGTTGGATTGTTTTCTCTTTGATTATATAGTGGCCTTCTTTGTTTCTTGTTGCAGTCTTTGTTTGAAAGTCTTCTTTATCCCACATAAGTATTGCTACCCTCGCTTTCTTTTCACTTCTGTTTGCATGTTAAACGCTTTTCTGTCCCTTCACTTTCAATCTGAATGTGTCCCAGGCATTTGCCAGAGATGTAGTAGCAGCAAAATGCAGAGTGCTTTCTCTGTGTTGCCCCCTGAGAAGCTTTTTTTGGTGAGTTGGACCTGTAGTAGACTGCATGTTGCTTCCAGCCCACTGCTGGGGCCACAGTTGGACTGGGGTGTGTCTTTATCTTTCCGTCTCTCCAGGGCAGGAGTCACTTTGAAGTGGTGCTGGTCCCTCTAAGAGCTGTTGCACACTGACAGGGCTGTGGAACCACTTTGGATGGGCTCTGGCCAAGGGTGTATTTGAAGGGGGCAGTTCCACAAGAGAACACCAGGGTGGGATATACAGTGCCAGCAAGGTCCATGCTGGTCTGCTGTGTTAGGGGGCCGGCAGCCACCTGGGAAAAGTGCCCAAGCCTGCTGGGTTGGAGGGGGATTACACTGTTAGAGCAAGAAGGCAGGGCACACTGTCAGATAGCTAGGTGGAGAGTGTTGGCCACTGCACTGGTTCCCATAGGTGTCTGTGTATATAGGCTGGGAGGCGGGTGAGAGAAATGGTTGTCTGTGAGCTCCTCTGTTCTTGGAGAAGTCTCCCAAAGATCCCTGACCCTCCACCACATGCTTGAGACTAGTAAATAAATCTCCATCTGGGATACCCCTGGCATTCTTCAAACTGCTACTTCTATGCTATATCTTAGTAGACTGTTTGTTGTGTTGTCTCTTTAAGGGTGGAGACTCAGCTTCCCATTGCCCTTTGGCTTTCCCAGAGCTTAGCTTACAGACTTTTAAAGTTCCAGGTGTTAAGGCCTAATAATTGTAAGAACTCAAAGTTAAGAGCCTCTGGTTTTCAGAGCTAAATGTTATGGGGATTCGTCTTCCTTGTACAGGTCCCCCATGCCTACAGTGCCTGGTGTTGGAGTCTGCTTCTCTCCCCTCTCTGCATCCATTGCATCTATCCCTCCTGAGGATAGTGCAGTGGGCTCCTTTGTCTCCCACCCTGTCTCTGCCCTTCCTACCATTTTTGATGTAGCCTCCTCTCTATGATTAACTGTGGGGAGTTTGTTCTATCAGTCTTCAGTTTGGGTTCTGGGTTATTTACACTAATGTGGTTGTTGTCAAGTTGTATCCATAGATGAGGTGAGCCCCAAATCCTCCCACTCTGCCAACTTCCCCAGAAGTCCTCGAATGCCTGGTAACTTCTGATTAAATATCAAACATTGTTTACTCTGGTTGAGTGCTGATTTTTTTTTTTTTTTTTTTTGGCATTTCTCTCAGTATTTGCATGTTTTGTTTTGGTACATTATCAATTTACTTGAACACAGCTTGATCCTTTTAACTCTTCCTTTTAAGCTTTGTTATGTATATCAGTAATAATTTAGTATAAAGTTAATTTTTTCCCACTATTAAGACTAAACACTTCTTAGCACTCTAATTGATCATCCATGAAGTCTAAATATCAAAGCTTTCTGAGAACAGATGCTAATCCTGGTGCTATCCAGTCTGAGTACTATATTTTTTTATGGTTCTTTGTTCCAACTACTAGAAATTTCTTCACATGCATGAGCTAATCAGTACTCAACTGAACATTGGGAGGGACCATCTGTAAGTCTCAGAGTTGACTCTCTATGCTGCTTTTTCCTCTCTGCTGCTCTGTACTGCACACACTATCTGCTTTAGCTTTCTGAAATTCCCAGTTTGGGTTCCTCAACTTAGAGAAACCTGTAGGTTCAGCCTGGATTTTCTTTCCCTAAGCCATAGCTTGGAAACTTTCTCCAGGTAGCAAGTTGGGGAAAAGCATAGGGCTTTCCTCATTTGCTTCCCATCTTTCAGGGATTGTCATTTTTCATTGCCTGCTATCCTGTAACTTGAGTGTCACTGTTTCATATATTTTGTTGGGTATTTTAGTTGTTTTAGGCAGGGAAGTAAATCCAGACCATGTTATTCTATTTTGAGCAAAAGCGAGTCCCAATTTTTTTAACTTAATATTATCGAATAAGCTTTTGTCTGCATCATTAAAAATTGCTCAAAAACATTTAAAATCTATAATATTTTATTGTGTGGATGCAGCATAGTTGTAAAAATTTTTCCAATATGAATAATGTTTCCATGGAGTTTTTTTTACTCTACATTTATTGGCATAGAATTGTGTATCTAGATTGTTTTCATAGAATGGAATAACTGAATCCAAGGGATTAAACATTGTATTAGTTTCCTATGGCTGCTTTAACAAAGTACCACAAACTGTATGGCTCAAATAATATATTTTATCATTTCACAGTTCTGAAAGCTAGAAGTCTGAAATCAAGGTTTCAGCAATATTGGTTCTTTCTGGGTCATATGAAGGAAAATCTTTTCTGTGAGTCTCTCTAGCTTCTGATGATTTGCTGCCAATCTTTGGCATTCCTTGGTTGATTTCTGTCTTCTGACCTTCATATGGCATTCTCCTTAGGTGGGTGTCTGTGTCCAAATTTCCCTTTTTATAAAGACATCAGTCGTATTGACATAGGGGTCCACCCTACTCCATATGATCTTATCTTAACTAATTACCTCTCCAACGATTCTACTTCAAGTAAGTTCACATCTGAGGAACTGAAAATTAGGGTTTCAACATAGGTATTTGGGTAGGACACAATTCAAACCATAACAAACATATTTAAACTTCCAAATTGATTCTAGAAGAGTTATTAACAATAGACAAATTATATATTAAATATACTTTTTTGTGTAAGAATGTAAAGAACCTGCAAAAAATTGAAGAACTGAGAAAAGTAATTTCACTACATGAAGTATTATAAATCAGCAGTTTATTGCTATATAAATTCATTCTTCTATAAGTATTTTATAAGCTTCAAAATATATTATAGCACTTTGCCATTCCCCTTCTCTGAACTCTTTAGTCTCCCTATGGTTCTGCTCTGAATTAGAAATATGTTTTCCTTTTCAATTGTCTACTGACCTTTCTTTCTAAGTAAACTTTCTTTAGCTTATTTAATTTGTTTCTTTTTTTCAACCTGCTTTTACAGGTAAATGTTTAAAAAGCATGTGTACCTCTCTTAAAAGGGAATTAACTCTATCAGCAAATGTCGTGTGTGGCTTTCCTAAATTGAGTTGAACTCTGTCATCAAGTGTTATTTTTAAGAGTATTTGTCCTAATGTCCCTGAAATATTAGCAAACAAGGGAAGTCAGATTAATTCAAATAACTGCATATTCACTGAATATCCCCATTCTCATCTCTGTAAGTATACAGGCTCCAAGTATAACCTGAACTGGAATTTAGAATATCTGAATTTGCACAATTTTCTGGTGAAGCAAGCCACCAATAATTGATTTTCATAAACATTTGTAACTGATATAAGTGAAAGTATCAGTTCTGGTACTGGTAATGGGAAGATAAGGGGTGGGATGACAAAATGGTAACTTTCTCAGATATGCTCTTCCCACCTCCTCTTTCACTTCAACCCTTACAATAAATTGTCAGTGTATTAATGCTAATGTTATCTTAATACTGATACTAAGGAAAACTGGGTTACCAAGATAACCAAAAATAATTCAGATTATTCATTCAACAATATTTAATAACTACTCTATGTTCTGGACTGTGCTAAGTATTAAATATACAGTGGTGAAAAAAAGGTCCTGGGTTTCCCTGAATCTTAAAATCTAGTCAAGAGAGAAACAGTAGGGAAAAAAAAAAAAGACTTAAATATACTAATTATATTTTTTAAGATTTTATTTATTTATTTGTCAGAGAGAGAGACAGAGAGAGCACAGGCAGGAGGAACGGCAGGCAGAGAGAGAAGCAAGCTCCCCACTGAGCAAGGAGCCCAATGTGGAACTCGATCTCAGGACCCTGGGATCATGACCTGAGCCAAAGGCAGATGCTTAACCGACTGAGCCACCCAGGCATCCCTAAATATACTAATTATTGATGAAAATAATAATGATTTCTATGAAAACAGAAGAAACGTAATTTAGATTGGAAGATATAGTAAGAGTCATCTCAAGAAGTAAACTTCAAGTTAATACCCGATGAATGAGTAGGCATTTGCCAGGAACAAATGGAATGAAGGATCTTTCAGATAGAGAACAGGAAGGAACGAAGGCACTGACATTATAAAGAGCTTAATGCATTCAAATAACTTAAGAGTCAAGATGGCTGGAATATAATTATCCGGGCTAATGAGGTTGGGTTGGTGAGAAAGGCTTGGGTACGATAATGGAGGACATTGCTACAGCATGTTTACAATTTGAGGTTTCATTCTAAATTACTACGATGGCTAGTAATTTTACAAGTGTGTAAAGTAAGTGTGGGACATGGCTAACTTAACTGTTATAAGAGGAATGGATGATAAAGGACAAAAGAGGAAACAACAAGTCAAGACAAGAAAGTGGTAGCAGTGGGTGTCATGCAAAGTATACAGATTCCAGATACATTTTTGAGGAAGCAGTGGAACCAGGAAAAAGAAGAGCCATTTTTTTTTTTACCTGATGCAGCAAAGATACAGTGAAGAGAGGCAAAGAGATCTCAAAGATCCTTTACTTCTCTGGCTCAAGGCACTAGGTAGTTTGATTCCAATTACCTATAATGGGGGACCAGTGTAAGGTTAAGATGGACTCAAAGATTGAGAGTTCAGTTTTAGATACGTTAAGTTTTAGATATGTTAAATTGTCTGTTTGATATTCATGAGATGTCAAGGAGAAGGTGACTAAAAGTCTAGAGATCCCAAGAATGGCCTGATTTGGGAGCACAAATTTGAGAGTCACCACCATAGAAATGTTATTAAAGACCAAGGAGATAGATAGGATCACCTAGTGAGAAAATCTAGTACAAAAACTGAAGACAGTCCAAGGCCATCCTCTGTAGAGCTCCAAAATATTAACAAGTGCTTGGAGCAGGAAGCAACAGTTAATGGAACTGGAGAGGAGCATTTTGGAGATTGGAAGACAATAGTTAAGAAAGTGTGGTGTCAAAAAAAATTTTTCTTTAAAATAAATGGTGACCTTAAAAAAAAAAAAGAAAAGAAAAAAAGAAAATGTGGTGTCTAGACAACAAAAAAAAGAGAAATAGTGTGCTAATGGCTGAGAGCCCCACTGTATTTTGGGATGTAGAGGTTTCTGTGACTTTAGCAAAAGCTGTTTCTTTGGAAATGTAGGGGGAGAATCCCCAATGATACGAGTTAAGAAGGGAAAAATAGGAAGTAGGAAGTAGGAAGGTAGAAACCATATAGCAGATGATGCTTATGAGATTCTGTGTTATACAGAAAAGCAAAAAAGCAGAGTAGAGCCAGAAAGGGATTGTGGAATCAAGGGAAATTTGGGTTTTGTCTTTTTAAAAAGATATAATTTATCAGAGCTGATTTGTAAGCTTCTAGGGAAGATCCTATTGATGAAATAGACGGATATGCAAGTGAAAAGGAAATACCCAAAAAATAAAAGTCAGAAATTAAGAGGTATTGTCATTTTCCAGGAGTAGGGGCTTTCCTTCTGCCATAAAGAAAGGCAAAAGACTAAGATGGTCCAGGTCGATGGAAACTTGATAAAGCAAGATTACATAGAAAAGAATGAAGGCCAAAGATTTTCTAATATTTTTTAGCAAAAGTGATATGATCTCACTAATTACAAAACATTTTAAAATAAACTATTATCTGCATAATTTATATATATGCATGTTATATCTTCTATAAAAATAAACAAGAAATACTGTTAAATATACAGCAAATTGGGCAATGGAATTGTCCCCTTTTACATGTTGTCTTATAAGGTAGATCTTGTATTGTAGCATCTAAATGCCTTATTTTTTTTTTTTTTTTATTTGAGAGAGAGAGCGAGAGCCTGAGCAGGGGAGGGACAGAAGGAGAGGGAGAAGCAGACTCCCTGCTGAGCAGGGGCCAGCTGTAGGACTCAGTCCCAGGACCCCAGAATCATGACCTGAGCTAAAGGACTGACTGAGTCACCCAGGTGTCCCCAAAATGCCTTAAATTTTAAGGGCAGAAATAAAATCCCAATTTATGTGAATGTCTGAGAGTACATTTGATGAAATATGCTCTTAGAAACCATCAAAGTTGAAGGGCTTATGGCTCTAATATAAAACCAGCTTTATTCCATCTGTAGAAATCTGGTAATACATGCAATAAAATATAATGGTCCCAATAAAGGATGTTATTTTCCATTGTTTCCCTCCCCACAATATTACATTTGCAGAGGATTTTTGTTTGGTCTTCTCTGTTTAGAAAAATACATTGGCTATTACATAATATTTGCTTATCATGACAAGTCAGAAAAAAGTAACTTCTTCCTACACTCTTTACTTCAATGATTTATTCTCACCTTTTTCTTTTCATCTTTAGATTCTGACTGAAAAAACTCAAATTCAGTTTTAGTTCCATTAGAACCAAATGACTCATTAAGCTTAGGTGCTGTGGCAGATTTCCCTCACTTTCTCTTTCCCTTCCTTCCTTCCTTCCTTTTCCCCTTCCTTCCTTCCTTCCTTCCTTCCTTCTTTCTTCTCTCCTTTCCTTTCTTTTTTCATTCATTTCCTTTTTTTTTTTTTTGACCTACCATCCTGCCTGAAGACCTAAAGATGAAAAGGTGTTTATTCCAAAATATCATTCAAAAAGTTCACATTATTGCAGTATTGGCTATGTGAAAAGTGAACATATAGTTTATCTCCCAAGGCCACTTTTACTTCTCTGATTCAACATCATTCTAAAATGATCAATATCCTCATAAATAAGTTTAGAACCAGGAAGAATAGAAAATTTATCAGCAATTGTGTGTGTAATCCAGTTAGCCAAGGCAACCCTGTTGTTTTGCTTCCAACTGGATTTACTGTCTGACATTTGTTCGGATGTCCATACACTAGCTTTATTTTGGAGTTGCACTTGGAAAGCTACCCAGGGTAGAAATCCTAAATATAGATCCACTGGAAGTGGTAATATCAGGAAATGCCAGGATAGTTTTCTGGACAAGAGGCAAGAGACCAATGAGACTTATACTGTGTTTACATGTTTGAAATTTAAAAAATAAGAAACTTTGAATTATAGAAAGGATAACTAATATTTTTCCAGCTCAATTAATTAAATTTTAATCAATACAAACTAACACCAAAAATAATTTCAAAAAGTTATTTGTCCCCATTTTAAACATATTCATTAAACTAGATACTTCTATGTAAATGGCAATTATATTCCTAAATTATGTTATCAATATTCTTAACCATCTTCAGAAGTGATACTCATGCAATCTCCTTTCCTTTTCTTCTCCAGAGATTAACAGTTAGGATATTTTCCTACTTATATTTAGAAAAGCGTTACATGTTGCAACTTAAATTGACTCCTTCTTGTTCTGACTTTAATGAGGATTATCTTCCTTAAAAATTATGGCTCATTTTACAGAATCTCATCAGAACAAATCAAAACCAAGCCAAATTAGAGTAGTCAACATATTTCTGTAGAGGTACAGAGGAAATTTTCTTAATGCTTTTCTCAGCTTTTATAAGAAATGTAACTTAATTGAATTTTCAGTAACTGTCAACATTGGTAAGGAGGAAATTATTACAACCTTATATGTATTTTATGACTTCTCTGAAATGAAATAATCTCAGATCTTAATATTATTCTTGTCAATGAACAACTTGGCAGCAGAATTAAATACTGGGATAAATCTGTTGCTGGGGAAGCTAAAACTTCCGGAAGGAAGGGATTCTTGAGTTAGGTTTAAAAAAATGAGATAAGTTTTCCTTCTTCTCAGCATCAACCTGCCTGCTTTCTCACTTCTGTTTGTCACAGTGCCTGAAATCAAGGAAATAATTTGGAAAGTTGTTTCAGTAAGTATCAGGATTCTGCCATTTGCCCGTATCACATGGCTATGTGAATGTTGCGTGATCTAATGCAAGTTACTTGCCACCAAAAGCAATTCATGTCATAATTAATCAAAAAAAAAAAAAGGAAAAAAATGAAAGAGATACAAAAGTTGAAGAGATATAGAACTTCTTGTCATGAGGGCAGGAAGACTTGCATTAAGCATTTTACCAAAAATCTTCTTATATCTTTTATTTTTATTCAAGTATAATTAACACACAGTATTATATTAATTTCAGGTGTACAATATAATGACTCAACGATTCTATACATTTCTCAGTGCTCATCAAAATAAGTGTACTCTCAATCTCCTTTAGCTATTTCACCAATCCCCCTACCTACTTCCCTTCTGGCAACCACCAGTTTGCTCTCTGTAGTTAAGAGTCTGTTTTTCTGTTTCTGTATTTTTGTTTGTTTTCTTGCTTGTTGATTTGTTTTATTTCTTAAATTTCAAATGTGAATGGAATCATATGGTATTTTTCTCTGATGGCATATTTCACTTAGCATTATACTTCTAGGTCCATCCACGCTGTTGCAAGTGGCAAGATTTTGCTCTTTTTATGGCTAAGTAATATTCCATTTTAAGCTTATACCACATATTCTTTATCCATTCATTTCAAATGTTATCTCAAAAGTCATCTTTCTGGTAAGATGGGATTTCTATCAGTAGAGATAAATAATACTAAGTAGAATGTGCGAGCAAGGAAGAAAATAACTTTTATAGAAAAATAATTATATGTTTATATATAATTTGTTATTTGCATGTATATAATTAAATATATTATATAAATGGCTACATATACACAAAAGACTATATATGGGGTGTACGCACAAGTATGGATGTTTCAAATGATATCCTAAACAATTATTACTATAATTTCCTTTTTCATAACACAAATAACTTCCTTTTTATTAAACACAAAAACAGAACTTTCTTTTTCGCTCTAAGCAGAAAGTATTTCACAACTTCCCAGGAGAGAGTCTTAGAAATGATAAGTCAAATCTAAGCCCACAGCGTATGATAGGATTGTCGACAAGCTGACTTTTGACCATTTATGTCATATTGTAAATGAAACGGCTGCTTGACTGAGTGACTGAGATGAAAACCAGCTGTGTAATGGTTGGTTACACATTGCATTTTAATTATTGTTTGCTCTCCAGAAGAGAGGATTAAAGTTATTATAAATGTCTGCTAATGAACTAAAAAATATGGAAAATATTTTCTTCTTGGAAGCATTTTTGACAGAGTGTATGTCGATATCAGAGAGAAAAAAGTCCCATATGACGATGTCCTTAGGCTATTGTCTATTAAAACCTCAATTAAGAATATGAACTTGATCTGTATTAGAACTAAAAAAGATACCCTAAGTTTAAACTACAGCATTATTTTCTTCATTTCCAGTATATTTTGTTTACAAAGTAAAGACTTCTGATTCACAACATCTCAGCAGAAAACGCTCAAATTATTTAAACCATTTCACTGAGGAAGTAAAATTAGGCTTCTGTGCAAAAGGAGCAACTCAATTGAAATTTTAAGAGCCTGATAGGTATATTACAGGCAGTGATAAATTATATTATGGATATTTTTGCATTGTAGAAACTGAGGAACAGCCCAGATCTATTTTTATTCATCAGGACTATCATATAGCAATGTGATAGTTCCAAACAATTAGCCATTAAATACTTTTGAAAGATATCTTCTCTCTTATTTTTCAAACTGTGAAATAACTTGAAGAATATTTTTATTAAGAAAACAACCTGAGTGTAAAAGGAACTGAATTAAAGTTCAAGGAATCTGAATATACCCTTCTCTCACTGACTTTGCTGTGGCTTATATGGAAAAGCCTTTCCATTTGCATTTAGATGTGATTTCCCCAGTGAAAAGCCAGATATGCTCTGTCCTAGTTTGGAGAAATGATTTGGGTCTTTAGGTCTGACTTAATTTACATAGAATGAAAAAGCCCTTTCCTGAGTAGAAATATCAGTAAACTTAAATTCTCAGTATTTTGTGTTTATGTTTTTATTTTCATTGTTTGTATAGAAGTGCTTTTATATTTGCATTACTCTATGGCTTCTTTAATTTGAAAAGGCCCTAAAATTTTTCTTCCATTTTTTATGTAATCTATGTGAAATCAAATGTGGATATGTATATGTGGATGGCCGAAGACAGGAATACAAGCTGATGTTTTGTTCAATTTTGCTTTGCTTCGTTGCATAGAAAATTTGGACCCAAAGGATATTAGTAATGATATAGTTCACTTTCATATATTACAAATGAGAAAATACAGTCAGCAGATTTGATTGGCTTATCCAAGGAGATGCATAAAGATGGTGAGCAGGTGACACATAAGCTGAGAACATATTCTAATGGGTTTTCCACTATCCTACAACATCATTCTCCTGAAAGAGTTCTTTGCTGGTAAGAGTCTCTCTTGGTTCCAACATGACCAAATTATTTTACTGAAGCTTTCAAATCCCGTGAAAGTTCTGATACATTAATATTTGGACAGTCTTTCTACGAAGTTTAGTTTCATGATAAGACTATGGCCACCTGAAGCTAGCCCAAAGGCAGCTGAAACAATGGCTCTCATTATAATTCTCAGAATGTTGTCTCAGAAAGCCACTGGTTCAGATACGAGTCTATAAATAACTAGAATACAATGTCACAATTTTGAGGAGTGAGACTTTCACTTATATTCAGATAGCTTTTCTCACAACTAAAACCTGCTGGCATGTGAAAGATAGACTTTGATATAGGCCAAATTTCAAATTGCCATCGATGGATTAGATGCGTAATTCCACAATATTTTAATAAATTATCTCAATACTATGTATGATCATTCAACAGGCATGACCAATTTTTTAAATACTAGGCACAAAATCGGGGGGGGAAATGTGACCAAAAAACTATTTCAATTATATACTAAGTTAAATATTGATTTTTACTATGGGCAAAGTGAAAGAGTATGCAAAGCAATTCCATATTGAGGGTTCTCCCACCAACATGCTCAGAAATTTATACAACTAGACATTTTCTAAGCACCTATTGCCAAGCAGCAATTGCCAAGGCACATTAGTTCAAATGAGATCCCAGGCTGGAAATATCCAGGGGCAGGTTCTCCTGCCTAAATGTGGGCTGTGGGGTTTAAAAGTATGGCGTGGGATTGAGCCATGCTCGAAAGAAAAGCAGTATTGGGGCACCTGGATGACGCAGTCAGTTAAGTGATAGACTCTTGGTTTCCGCTCAGATCATGATCTCAGGGTCACGGGATCCAGGTCCGCATGGGTCTCTGCGCTCAGCGCAGAGTCTGCTTCAGACTCTGTGCCCCCTCCCTCTGCTCCTACCCCCTGTGTATTCTCTCAAAATAAATAAAATAGATCTTCAGGGAAAAAAAAAAAAAGAAAGAAAGCAGTATCATCCGTAACACCAAGATGTGGCCTCACTTCAAGTCTATGTTAACGATATTTGAAAGTAAAAAGGAGGTAGAATCAAAGCCAGAGAAACAAGTAATTATCATCAATCATATTTTATGCTGCCATCCAGTTAAATGAGACTTATAATTCAAAGACTAAGTTGATTTCTTCTTAGGTTCACATTTGCATATGAAACTCTGGGTCAGCTTCATTTGCATATACATGAATAGGCATATATACGCTACAGAAAATAGCTCTTTGAAAATAATATAACTTTAAAACATTCTCAAAAGTCATCATTTAACGTGAAATAATAAAAAGCAGGCTTCTTTATCTTACAGCATACAGAAAAATCAACTCAAAATGGATTAAAGACAAACATTAGACACGAAATGGTAAAACTCCTAGAAGAAAACATAGGGGAAATCTCCTTGACACCAGTCTTGACAATAATTTTTCAAAATTGACACCAAAAGCACAGGCAACAAAGCAAAAATAAGCAACCGGGACTACATCAACTAAGAAGTTTTTGCACAGCTAGGGAAATAATCAACAATATGAAAAGGCAACCTGGGAAATGTGAAAAAAACATTTTGTAAACCATGTATCTGATAAGAGTTAATACGCAAAATATATAAAGAAGTCATACAATTCAACAGAATAAAATGAATAACTCAAATAAAAAATGGGCAAAAGACCTGAATAGACATTTTTCCAAAGGCATGTAAATGGTCAATAGTATATGAAAAGAAGCTTAATATCACTAACCATCAGGAAAATGCAAATCAAAACCACAATGACATACCACCTGACATGTTTGAATGGTTATTACCAAAAGGTGAAAAGACAACAAGTGCAAGCAAGGATGTGGAGAAAAGGGAAACTTTGGGAGAGAGAGCACAAGCAGGGGGAGTGGCAGAGGGTAAGAGAGAAACAGGCTCCCCAGTGAGCCGGAAGCCTATGCAGGGCTCAATCCCAGGACCTTGGGATCATGATCTGAGCCAAAGACAGATGTTTAACCAACTGAGCCACCCAGGCATCTCTGGTAGGCAATTTCTAAAAGGACTCTTGGTATTCATACCCGTATAATCCCTTACCCTTGAATGTGGTTAGACCTAGCAATTCACTTCCAGCAGAATATAGCAAATGTAATGGGATATTATATCAGATATTAAAGTACAAGACTGTGAGCTCCACCTTGCTTGTTCTCTCATTCTCTTACTTGCTCTGAGGGAAGCCAGCTACCATGTTGTTGGGTATACTATGGAGAGGCCCATGTGGCAAGGACCTGAGGGAAGCTTCTATCCAACAGTAAACAATCAAGATCAGCCTAATTACCTATGAGAGACAAGATCCAACCACATGAGTATGTTTGGAGACTTGAGACTGCAGCCACATCTGACACCTTGATTGCCTCCTTATGAAAGACCATGAGCCACATGGGTCTGCCAACCAGACCCAGATTCATGACTCACAGAAACTGTGGAATAATAAAAGTTGTCTTGAGCCATTAAGTTTAGGGTAATTTGTTACACAGCAATAGATACCTAACACAATAAAGTTATCTGTAGAGTTGTTGAAAGATAGGTCTGGGACTTAGGAGAAATCACTGAAATTAGCAGGCATTAAAAAATAGATTCTGCCTTTAATTTGGGTGTTTTTATATCATGATTGAGTATAAAAGAGGTTAAGACAAAATTTGGGAGATAACCAATATTTAAGAAAAATATTATCCATCAGTGGAAAAGATATCCATGGTGGAGGCCAAAAGGAACATAAGTTGTGATTAAAATTAGGAAAGAGTGTATCATGGATGCCAAGTGAGGAGAAAAATTTCAAGATGGAAGTTAATACCAAAGTTAATTAACATTGGGGCAGAAGGACGATGAGTAATATTTGTTAAAACTCATCATTAGACAGGCACTTACAGGTGTTTTGCAAGTACTAGCTTATTTTGGTCCTTATAATACTAGAACATAATTATTCTCATTTTACAGATAAGAAAGATGCTCAGAAGAGGGAAATATCTTGCCCAAAGTCACATAGCTAGCATGTGTAAGCGTCAGGATTCAAATCCAGATCTATCTAGCTCAAGTCCCTTATTTTTTCCAATAAGATGTAATGACTCTCAGGCTTGCACAGGATAGCTTATAAAGCTCTCTTATATAATAAACCTTGTTATATATATAATATATATAAGAAATACTTAACTGATATAAAATCTCTGTGAAATATTTAGGAAGTTCTTCTTCAACCATTGGTTTGTGCTCCGGCACATTTGATGTTCTTGAAGAAACCACATTCTGTCAGAACTTTGTACATAGTAGGAGGGCTACTCTTCCCTCCTGCTTTTGTGTCTCCTAAACACCATTTAAGCATTACCTCCTCCACTGAGGTTAACCTCCTGTTAGGTGGATGGTGACTGGAAGCTCAGATGTATTTTCCATCTTAACACTTCCTATGCTCTGTTTTAATTGTTGGTTTATGTTTCTATTTTCTCCATCTTAGGTAGTGGTATATTTTCTGCCATAATTTCTATATGCCTGACTTATAATAGACAATAGCTATTTATCAGACATCGACTGAATGGATAAAGGAATGGAAGGACACTGGTTAAATCCTAAAGACTGAGTAAAATGAGAAAGGGAAAGGAATGTCGAGCAGAAGCAGGAGCATGTACTAAAGTCTGAAAGCATAAAAGAGCACGGGGTATACAGAAAATATTTCCATATGGAAATTTAATGCTCACTTCATTGCACATAGCAAAATTCAGAACCATATGGTTATGGGATTCGCTAGGAAGTGGCAGGCATAGAGGTATGAAAGCTAAAGATTATAGCAGGCACTGTTGGATGCTGTCTAGTAGCCATTCCTCCCTTCCTCCTTCTGACAGAACTGAGTGCAGGAGTTCACTAGCATCTAATCATGTGCTTCAGGAACTGCTTATTCCCAGGCTTACAAAAGAAAGGGTGGGAGGTCCTAAGGCAATCCATATGTGTATATTCCTCTAGTCCAGGTTGACATGAACTATGTGAATGTGATGCAGCATACCCAGCCATGTTCTTATGACCACCAGAAAATTCATTCATTTGTATTGATTGGTTACTACCCACTAATCAGAATAATCTCTGGCTATCATGATTATCACATAGTAATGATTATCAATTATTGAGTATGTTCTGTGCCAAGCTATAACAATTGCTTTATACACCCCATGTATGAAAGAACCCTATGAGCAATGTCTTTGCTGGGTTAAGGAGTCAGGACTAACTTAATATCTAGAAATTTACTTCAATTTTTATTAGCTAAGCTATTTTGCTCAATGAAATCAAGCACTCTTTGACCCTAGTGAGAAGAAAAGGAAAAGATCTATTATGTAGAGTATATTAAAATTGAGGATGGGAATGTATTAAACAGCTACCTTTCCCATCTCAACCCTGGTCACAAAGAAGAAGATTCCTTTATGGCCAGATACTCTTCCCCACGTAGACAGGGTATTGATTTTAAGGAACCTACCATGGCAGGAAGCTTGACTGTTGCAGGACTTGCCCCTCCACCACATGTTAATGCTCATGGATAAACCATCAGGATAGAGGTGAGTCTCAGAGCATGATCTATAAATGCAAGACCCTCTTCCTGACCAGGCCGCAGAGTAGTTTCCTTTCAGCTCCTGCTCATAACAAGGCCATCAGCTCACAGGTCTGTTGTGTTACAGACATGAAAACAACATTAATCTCGTACATCTCCATCAGATGTCTTGGGTTACTAGGTGTACTGCCAATAAGCAGTAATATTCTGAAAGCAATCTTTTTTTCTGAGCAGTAGGTCTTGATAATGGGCTTAAAATATTCAGTAAACCATGTTGTAAACAGATGTGCTGTCATCCAGGTTTTGTTGTTCCATTTATAGAGCACAGGCAGAGTAGGTTTCGCATAATTTTTAAGAGCCATGGGATTTGGGGAATGGTAAATAAGCATTGACTTCAATTTAAAGTCGCTAACTACATTAGTCCCTAACAAGACAGTCAGCCTGTCCTTTGAAGCTTTGATGCCAGGCATTGTCTTTTCCTGTCTAGCTAGGAAGATCATGGATGGCGTCTTCTAATAGAAGGCCATTTTGTTTACACTGAAAATGTGCTGTTTAGTGTAGTCACCTTCATTAATTCTTAGCTAGATCTTCTGGGTAACTTGCTGCAGCTTCTCCATCAGCAGCTACACCTTGCACTTTCATGTCATGGAGATGGCTTCGTTCCTTAAACCTCATGAACCCAACTCAGCTAAATTCATACTTTTCTTCTGGAGCTTCCTCACCTCTGTCAGCCTTCGTAGAATTGAAGAGAGTTAGGGCCTTGCCCCGGATTAGACTTCGGCTGAAGGGAATGTTGTGGTTGGTTTGGTCTTCTCTTCAGACCGCCAAAACTTTCTCTATATCAGCAATAAGGCTATTTCACTTTCTCACCATTCGTGTGTTCACCAGATAGCACTTTTAATTTCCTTCAAGAACTTTTCCTTTGCATT
The DNA here is from genome assembly GCF_017311325.1 of Ursus maritimus. Taxonomy (NCBI): domain Eukaryota; kingdom Metazoa; phylum Chordata; class Mammalia; order Carnivora; family Ursidae; genus Ursus; species Ursus maritimus. The sequence continues at coordinate 49,562,036 of NW_024423344.1, forward strand.
CACAGCTTGGTTAACTGGTGCAAGAGGCCTAGCTTTCAGCCTAACTCAGCTTTCGACATGCCTCCCTCACTAGACTTACTCATTTTTACTTTGGATTGACAGTGAGAGCCGTCCTACCCTTTCTTTCACGTGAACACACAGAGGCCATTGTAGGGTTATTAGTGAGCCTAATTTCAATATTGTTGTGTCTCAAGGAATAGGGAGGCTTGGGGAGAGGGAGAGAGGGAACAGCTGACCAGTGGAGCAGCCAGAACACACACGACATTTATCTATTAAGTTCCCCATCTTATATGGGTGCACTTGGTGGTGCCCCCCAAATTACTATAGTAACATCAAAGCTCACTGATCACAGATCACCATAACAATGAAATTAATAATGGAAAAGTTTGAAATGTTGTGGGAATAACCAAAATGTGACACAGAGACACAAAGTGAGCAAATAATGTTAGAAAAATGGCACCAATAGTCTTCCTTAAAGCAGGGTTGCCACAAACCTTCAGTTTGTTAAAAAAAACAATAAAAATTAAAATTAAAAAAAGCAATATCTGCAAGCACAGTAAAGCAAAACACAGTAAAATGAGAAGTGCCTGTGCTTCGTGGGCGTGGTAGATGGTTAAGCCTTTCTTAGGGAATGGTTGTGGTTTCTTCAGACATCACTCTTTCATAGCTGGCGATCTGTGGCTGCAGACAGTCTTCCCAGATGGCTATTTACAAAGCTCCGCCATCCCAGCCTCTGGCTTCCTTGGTCTACTCCTCACAGAATATCATCGAAATTGGGACCCTGTCATCTTTCTTAGCAGCCTGCTTGAACACTCCTCTTAATCACCCTTGCTCAGCCTTCGAGTGAATAGACAGCTACAGTCTCTCACTTTTAAGCTTTCTCAGGCTTGAGACAAGCTTTCTTGCTTTACAGACTTCAAGGAACACAAGTAAAGCTGTTTGACTCTTCTCCTTGAAGCACGGTCCAAATCCACGCCCGGGGAAAATATGAAATATTCTCCAGATTTCTGAAAATTCTGCTGCCCTACTTCCATAGCCTTTCTTCTCCAATTCCCATTTGCATTTGCCCTTGAACTGCAGGCAAATGGATTGAAAGAGTCCACTCATAACCAAAGCTGTAGCGAACCATGTAGACTTTACTCCAGATTTTGTAGGGTGGCAGGGGCAATATTGAAATCACCCTGCTGACAGTAAATAACTCAAATCACATTGTGCACACAAACTTTTTTTATCATGCAAAGCAGTTCAGGTTTCTCTGACTCCTGCTCCCTAATCTGCCTACACAATTTCAAAATTTCTCGGCACAACAAAGGGCATTTCTACAAAAAGGATTCGTCCTCAAAAGAAAGCAATCATGTTTATAAATATCAGAGTTTCTTTCTTGCATAAATGTGTATGTGTGGGTGTGTGTATTTACCTTGACAGAAAGCAGTACATGATGGATTTCCTTGCATTTTATTTTGAATAATGCTGAAAACGCAAAAAAATGTTAAAAGTTACTCACAAAGTCATTATTACTTTAAATATTTATTATGTGCATGTGTCTACACACACGCATAAATAGGAAGCAGGTGTTTACTTCAGCTCCCACTGTGTCTTAGATATGACCACGCTAGCAGTTTGGTGTGTTGCCAGGGATTTTTAGGCTAATACAGACATTTGCATGTATGCATATAAACATGTGTACAGGTTTATACAAATATAATCACGTGAAACACGTTGGTCTTCAAGGTTTGGTTGTCTCCCTTATTAATACACCATCAACATCTTTCTGGGCAGTAGATACACCTGTTTGTTTTTATGGCTTCCGGCTATGCAGACCACACCTCCCCACTACCCACAGAGTTTTTCTTTTTCTTTTTTTTTTTTAAGATTTATTTATTTGAGAGAGTGAGAGAGAGAGAACTGGGGAAGGGACATGGGGAGAGGGAGAGAGAAATTCCAGCAGACTGCGCTCCGGATTCACGCTTGTTCCCGTAACGCTGAGATCACAACCTGAACCCAAACCAAGGGTCCAACACCTAACCAACTGTGCCACCTAGGCACCCCTCCCCACAAAGTTTCTCTAGTCTTGGATAGCATCTAATTTGTGATGAGCACATCTTTTTCAAAATGTTATGACTATGTTGTCTTTATTCTTCTACATGAACTTTAGAATAATTTTTGAAAGGTCAGAGAAAATCAAATGTCCCACTGAGATTAGCATTATAGAAAATGTAGAAATTAATTGGAGGGTAAATTAGCATTTTAAAATAGTGTCTTCCCATCCAGGAACATGACATGTCTTTGCATTCATTCCTGTTCTGGTTGTTTGTTTGATCGACTGTATATTCCCCAATAAAATTTTGTAGTTTTTTTTAAATGTCAGGTCAGGCATGAGCAATGATAAATGGGGGCTAACATGTGTTGTAGGAAGTCTTACAATTCAACCCCTAACTTCTAGATAATAATTTTAAAAGTCTGCCTTTGTGTTCCTGCTTCTCAAAAAATTTCAGTTTTTAACATTTTAATAACTTCAAAAGCATGCCAACTTTTGTCATTGCCAGTTTCATTCAATAATGTAAATAATCTAAGTTGTAAGAATGAATTCTTTTCCCCTAGGAGGCTCAGTAAAGGTTTTCAAAATGTGTTCCCTAATATACGTGTAGGGGTTTTTTTTCCCCCTGAATTGATTTCATGCAATAAAGTTTGTTTGTCAGCATTAGAAGTCCCAAACATTTCTTTTAAATTGAATCTTCTTAATGAGGTATCCATGAGATGTCGATCAGGGCAATGATAAAAGCTGGTCCTAATTAAAAATAAGAAGTACCCATGTTTTTTATTGTTGTTTACAGTAAATCCTTATTTGAAGAAAAGCTGGTTCATCTCCTCACTTTGTGGCTGCATTTTTTTTCACAATGGGCCTTTCTCTGACCTCTGGATTGCTGCTGTGGGATATCTCTCTGAAAATGATCTTGACTGGAGGAGAAAGTGGGAGCTGTACGCTTAAATTAAGGTTTTTCTCTCTCTCACCCCAGCCCAGAAAATCCAAATGAGCTAGATAATTATGCCATATAATTATATGAAATAATCAAATAACCTAGATAATTATTTCAGATCATCTTTATCATATTTTGTGTTCATATGGAACATTTATTTCCAGTACTCTTAGGAAGATATTATGTAATGTAACAGCTACAACTGTGCCACAGTTCATGCTCCTGGTCAACTATCAACAAAGGATACAACATCAACAAAGGATACAAAGTTATAAAAGAAATTGGCTTATCTGTACTCCGTGTGTATACCATACATGGGTGCTAAGAATTCTACTACATTACTCTTAGCATTTAAATCACATTTTGGGGAGAACACAGAAACTACTCTATTTGTTTTAACAAGAAGGGATTTAATAGAGGGAATTGGATACCTAAAATGCTGATTGTAAGGCTGAAGGAACAAAGGACAGGGTGTGCCACTGTGGGCTTTTAGGGTATCAGAAACTGTGGGGATTCAGGGAAGTGTCACTGAAGCTCTCACTTGCCTCTAGCACCAAAGCAGGTGACTCACAGGAGCTCACCTAGCAGATCTGCGAGCCTCACTTACCTCTGCAGTCTGATAAACATCTCATCTGTTGCTGCTAGAAGCAAAAAAAAAAAAAAAAAAAAAAAAAAAAAAAAAAGACTTCAATTCTATCATTTATATCTCTTGAGACTCAATCTCTCCTTGGAATTAAACATATATCTTACGGCAAAGGAGTCTGGAAATGTGGTTTTCAGGCTTCAAACCATGAGATATAGGGAGGATCTTAGTAGGACAGGGTTGGTACTCAGTATCAACAGACAGTATCTCACCCAAATGCTCATTAGCATGATTCCTAAGATTGTAGTTTCCCATTGGAGACCTATAATACACATACCTATTTCAAGTTTGGTCAACACTCTATAAATTTCAGCTTGATCTAAACTCATCTGGATACCCTGATTCCCTAGTTAAAAAATCCTAAATTAATGCTTCCTCAACAGGGAGCCCCTGTTGGCAGTACCCTCTTAGACTTAGAAAATGGCATAGGGGCACCTGGCTGGCTCAGTCGGTAAAGCACGCAACTTTTGATCTCGGGGTTGTGAGTTCAAGCCCCACATTGGGTGTAGAGATTACTTAAAAATAAAATTTTTTTGAATTATTTATCTATTTTTTATTTGAGAGAGAGCAGGGGGAGGGGCAAAGGGAGAGGAAGAGAGAGACCTTCAGGCAAACTCTGCACTCAGCTGGCACAGGTTTGGATCTCATGACCCTGAGATCATGACCTGAGTTGAAACCAAGAGATGGTTGCTTAACCAACTAAGCCACCCAGGGGCCTCAAAATAAAATATTTTTTTAAAAGAAAAAAATGGTGTAAAAATTCCTTTCAGAAATGGCCCAGCAGAGCTTATTTATATTTCTTCTGTCAATTTCTTCTACTATGGCAGTGGGACAGTGAGTTATAAAACTTGGCTAGCTTTTCTCCCAGCAACAAACCAAATTAATACAGCCCCATTTTTCTTGGGTCACATTTCTATACAAGATTAGTATGTTTTCTAATCTGGCTGAAATTCTTGTCAGTTTTATTGAATCATTCATGGAATTGATTTGAATCTTGTAGATAATGCTATCTTTAAAGGCTTAATTTGATTATTCACAAATGGACTTCATGCAATATTTTTTAAGTTTTTATTTAAATTCCAGTTAATTAACATACAGTGTAATATTAGTTTCAGGTATACAATGTAATGATTCAACACTTCCACACATTACCCAGTGCTCATCACAAGTGCATTCCTTAATGCCCATCACCTATTTAATCCATCCTCCCCCCACCTCCCCTCTGGTAACCATAAGTTTGTTCTCTACAGTTAAGAGTCTGTTTCTTGGTTTGTCTCTCTCTCTCTCTTTCTCTTTTTCCCTCTGCTCATTTGTTTTGTTTCTTAAATTCCACATGAGTGAAATCATACCATATTTGTCTTACTCTGACTGATTTATTTCACTTAGCATTATATTCTCCAGCTCCAACCAGGTCATTGAAAATGGCAAGATTTCATTCTTTTTTATGGCTGGGTAATATTCCATTATATATATATATATAAAATTACCACTTCTTCTTTATCTGTTCATCAGTCAGTGGACACTTGGGCTGTTTCCATAATTTGGCTATTGTAGATAATGCTGCTATAAATATCAGAGTGCATGTGTTCCTTTGAATTAGTATTTTTTTATTATTTGGGTAAATACCAAGCAATTCAATTGCTGGGTCATAGGGTAGTTCTGTTTTTAACTTTATGAGGAACCTCCATACTATTTTCCAGAATGGCTGCACCAGTTTGCATTCTCATCAACAGGGCAAGAGTGTTCCCCTTTCTCTGCATCCTTGTCAACACTTGTTGTTTCTTGTGTTGTTGATTTTAGCCATTCTGACGGGTGTGAGGTGATATCTCTTTGTAGTTTTGATTTGCATTTCCCTGATGATCGGTGATATCGATCATCTTTTTATATATCTACTGGCCATCTATATGTCTTCTTTGTAAAAATGTCTATTCATGTCTTCTGCTCATTTTTAATTGGATTATTCGTTTTTTAGATGTTGAGTTTATAAGTTCTTTAAATATTTTGGATAAAAACTCTTTACCAGATACGTCGTTTGCAAGTTCTCCCATTCTGTAGGTTACCTGTTAGTTTTTTTGATTGTTTCCTTTGCTGTGCAGAAGCTTTTTATTTTGATGAAGTCCCACCCAACGGTTTATTTTTACTTTTATTTCCCTTGCCACAGGAGACTATCTAGAAGGAAGTTGCTATGGCCGATGTCAAAGAGATTACTGCTTGTGTTCTCTTCTAGAATTTTTATGGTTTCAGGTTTCACATTTAGGTCTTTAATACATTTTGAATTTATTTTTGTATTTGATGTAAGAAAGTGGTCCAGTTTCATTCTTCTGCATATTGCTGTCCAGTTTTCCTGACACCATTTGTTGAAGAGACTGTCTTTGAGTTCATGTCTGGGTTTTCTATTATGGTCTATTGATCTATGTGTCTATTTTTATGCCAATATAATGTCTGTTATATTACAGCTTTGTAATATAACTTAAAGTCCACAATTGTGATGCCTCTGACTTTTGCTTTTCTTTATCAAGATTGCTTTGGCTATTTGGGGTCTTTTATGGTTACATATAAATTTTAGGATTGTTTGTTCTGGCTCTGTGAAAAATGCTGTTGGTATTTTGATAGAGATTACATTAAATGTGTAGATTGCTTTAGGAAGTATAGACATTTTAACAATATTTGTTCTTTCAGTCCATGAACATGGAATATCTTTCCCATTTCTTTGTGTCTTCTTTAATTTCTTTCATCAGCATTTTATAGTTTTCAGAGTACAGGTCTTTCACCTCTTTGGTAAGGTTTATTTCTAGATATCTTATTGGTTTTGGTGCAATTGGGAATGGGATTATTTTCTTAATTTCTCTTTCTGCTTCTTCATTATTGATGTATAGAAATGCAACAGATTTCTGTACTTTGATTTTTGTATCCTGTGACTTGACTGAATTCATTGGTCAGTTCTAGCAGTTTTTGTTTTGTTTTGCTTTTTGGGTTTTTTTGTGGAGTCTTTTGGGTATGCTATATAGAGTATCAGGTCACCAGCAGATAGTAAAAGTTTTACTCCTTCCTTGCCTTTTTGGGTGCCTTTTATTTCTTTTTGTTGTATGATTGCTGTGGCTAGGACTTCCAGTACTATATTACATAACTGTGGTGAGAGTGGACATCTTGTCTTATTCCTGACTTATGGAGAAAAAGCTCTCAGTTTTTCCCCATTCAGGATGATATTAGCTCTGGATTTTTGTTGTTTTTTTTTAATATATGGCCTCTATTATGTTGAGGTATGTTCCCTCTAAACCTACTTTGTTGAGGGTTTTTTATCATGAATGATTTTGTACTTTGTCAAATGCTTTTTCTGCATTTATTGAAATGATCATATGGTTCTTATCCTTTCTTTCATTGATGTGATGGAATCATATTCATTGATTTGTGAATATTGAACCACTCTTGCAATCCAGGAATAAATCCCATGTGATTATGGTGAATGATTTTTTTAATGTATTGTTAGATTTGGTTTGCTACTATTTTATTGAGAATTTATGCATGTTCATCAGAACTACATTCCTGTAGTTCTCTTTTTTAATGGAGTCTTTATCTGGTTTTGGTATCAGAGTAATGCTGGCCTCATAGAATGAATTTGGATGTTTTCCTTCCTTTTCTATTTTTTTGAGTAGTTTGAGAAGAATAAGTATTAGTTTAGTAAAATTCACCGGCGAAGCCATCTGGCCCTAGATGTTTGTTTGCTGGGAGTTTTTTGATTACTGATTCAATTTCTTTGCTGCTCATTGGTCTGTTCACATTTTCTATTTCTTCTGTTTCAGTTTTGGTATCTTATATGTTCCTAGGAATTTATCCAGTTCTTCCAGGTTGTCCAATTTATTGGCATATTGTTTTTCATAATATTCTCTTATAGCTCTCTGTATTTCTGTGGTGTTGATTGTTATTTCTCCTCTCTCATTTGTAATTTAGTTTATTTGAGTCCTTTCTCTTTTCTTTTTGATAAGTCTGGCTAAGAGTTTTATCAATTAATTTTTTTGAAGAACCAGTTCCTGGTTTCATTGACTTGTTCTGTTGTTGTGTGGTTTGTTTTTTTTTTTAGTTTCTATATCATTTATTTCTTCTCTAATCTTTATTATTTCCTTCCTTGTGCTGGCTTTAGGCTTCATTTGTTGTTCTTTTTCTAGTTTCTTTAGGTGTAAGGTTAGATTGTTTATTTGAGATTTTTCCTGATTCTTGATGTAGCCCCATATTGCTATATACTTCCCTCTTAGGACAGCTTTTGCTGCATCCCAAAGGTTTTGGACCATTGTGTTTTCATTTTCATTTGTTTTCACATTTTTTTTAATTTCTTCTTTGATTTCCTGGTTGATCTATTCATTGTTTAGTAGCATGTTGTTTGACTTCCAGGTATTTGCAGTCTTTCCAATTTTTTCTAGTGGTTGACTTCTAGTTTCATAGGGTTGTGGTCAGATTTTGAAATATAATATATTATATTATCCATCTGCATCCAGTGAATCTGAAAGTTTGTATAATCCAGGATATGTTCCAGCAACATCATTCTGTGTAACTATGAGAATCAAGATCCAAATCCTTTAGGGAGCAAATTTCCATGATGCCCCCTAATTTTCAGCTCCAGGCTCCTATAAAATGACTTCATTTGAGTTCTAAATATTTGTTAACATCAAAATCTCAACTATAAAAGAAAAAAATTGTCCCCAGATTATTTTTCTCTTCTGTGTAAAGAGTAACAAAAAATTTAAGCAAATTGCTGGCATGAAAAATCCAGAAATGCTGACATAAACTGAGAGAAAAAGGTCACAAGTTAATGTTACACTATTGAATATTTTAAATTAAATTATCCAATTAAATCATCAATTATCTAGCTTTTAATTCCCTAGAATAACAATTTTCTTTCTTTTTTTTTTTTAAGATTTTATTTATTTATTTGACAGAGATAGAGACAGCCAGCGAGAGAGGGAACACAAGCAGGGGGAGTGGGAGAGGAAGAAGCAGGCTCCCAGCAGAGGAGCCTGATGTGGGGCTCGATCCCATAACACCGGGATCACGCCCTGAGCCGAAAGCAGACGCTTTAACCACTGTGCCAACCAGGCACCCCAGAATAACAATTTTCTAATTCTGGTTGACATATAAGAATGTTTTCTGTCTCTCTCTGAATTGTTTGTGGTCACAACTATGGTTTGAACTATAAAAAATATTAATAATATAAAATCATTTCTGATATATTAATATGTAACAGATTTCAAGAGAATATAATCTGATCCCATTTTTTTAAAATAAGGTAAAAAGATGAATTGTATTCTTAGAAAACCACTAGTTATCACAGGCCAGTGATATTAGGATTGAGTCTGATATTTCTGTGTGGTTTCTGCCTTTTCCTATAGGCTTTTTGTTATTAAACATACTTATTTTTAAACAAAACAAGCAGCCTTCATTTACAATAGTTCATTGCAAAATCAAATAATCTTCTCCACTTGAACTTACATATTACAACTGATTTTTTTTTTTACAAAAGTACGATGACATTTCTGTGGAAAGGGATCATCTTTCTAACAAATTATGCTGTAACAATTGCATACACATAGGCAAAATAAATAAACTTTGATGAATGCTTTACATTCTTTTTTTTTATTTTAATGTTTTTTATTATGTTAGTCACCATACAATACATCCCTGGTTTCTGATGTAAAGTTCGATGATTCATTAGTTGCGTATAACACCAGTGCACCATGCAATACGTGCCCTCCTTACTACCCATCACCAGTCGATCCCATTCCCCCACCCTCCTCCCCTCTGAAGCCCTCAGTTTGTTTCCCAGAGTCCATAGTCTCTCATACTTTTATTCCATTTTTAAAACTTGTCCTGTAGCACCTGCCATGGACAGCAACTGCTCATACTAAAACTCAGATGTTATGAAAAGACATTAGAGATCTTATATAAAAACATTTAGGCAGTTTATCAAAACACAGATAAGAGTAAACCACTACACAATCTTCATCCTTTGTCCCATTTTGTTTGATTAAAAACTTTGTATAGGTAGAACTGAAGTATTTGAATTGTACAGCATAATATTCATTCTTTTTATTATATGTTAGTCACCATATGATATGTTAGTCATCATTAGTTTTTGATGTAGTGTTCCATGATTCATTGTTTGCATATAACACCCAGTGCTCCATGCAATACATGCCCTCCTTAATACCCATCACTGGCCTATCCCAATCCCCCATGCCCCTCCCCTCTGAAGCCCTCAGTTTGTTTCATTTTGAACATTTTTTCATGTGTCTGTTAGCCATTTGTATGTCTTCATTGGAAAAGTGTCTGTTCATATCTTCTGCCCATTTTTTGATTTGTTTATTTGTTTCTCGTGTATTGAGTTTGAGAAGTTCTTTGTAGATCTTGGATACCAGTCCTTTATCTGTAGTGTCATTTGCAAATATCTTCTCCCATTCCGTGGGCTGCCTCTTAGTTTTTCTGACTGTTTCCTTGGATGTGCAGAAACTTTTAATCTTGATGAAGTCCCATAAATTCATTTTATCTTTTGTTTCTCTTGCCTTTGGGGATGTGTCATGAAAAAGGTTGCTTTGGCCGATGTCGTAGAGGTTGCTGCCTATGTTCTCCTCTAGAATTTTGATGGATTCCTGTCTCACATCGAGGTCTTTCATCCATTTGGAGTTTATTTTTGTGTATGGTGTGAGAGAGTGGTCAAGTTTCATTCTTTTGCATGTAGCTGTCCAATTTTCCCAGCACCATTTATTGAAGAGACTGTCTTTTTCCCACCGGATGTTTTTTCCTGCTTTATCAAATATTAGTTGCCCAAAGAGCCGAGGGTCCATTTCTGGGCTCTCTATTCTGTTCCATTGGTCTATGTGTCTGTTTTTGTGCCAGTACCATGCTGTCTTTGTGATCACAGCTTTGTAGTACAGCTCGAAATCCGGCATTGTGATGCCCCCAGCTTTGTTTTTCCTTTTCAACAGTTCCTTGGAGATTCGGGGCCTTTTCTGTTTCCATACAAATTTAAGGACTGTTTGTTCCAGTTCTTTGAAAAATGTCCTTGGTATTTTGATCGGGATAGCATTGAAAGTGTAGATTGCTCTGGGTAGCATGGACATTTTAACTATGTTAATTCTTCCGATCCATGAGCATGGAATATCTTTCCATCTTTTTATGTCTTCCTCAATGTCTTTCAAGAGTGATTTATAGTTTCTAGAATATAGGTCCTTTACGTCTCTGGTTAAGTTAATTCCAAGGTAACGTATGGTTTTTGGTGCTATTGTAAATGGGATGGATTCCCTAATTTCTCTTTCTTCGGTCTCGTTATTCGTGTATAGAAATGCAACTGATTTCTGAGCATTGATTTTGTATCCCGCCACGTTACTGAATTGCTCTATAACTTCTAATAGTTTGGGAGTGGCTTCTTTTGGGTTTTCCATATAGAGTATCATGTCATCTGCAAAGAGAGACATTTTGACTTCTTCTTTGCCAATTTGAATACCTTTGATCCCTTTTTGTCGTCTGATTGCTGTTGCAAGGACTTCTAGTACTATGTTGAATAATAGTGGCGAGAGTGGGCATCCTTGTCGAGTTCCTGATCTTAAGGGAAAGGCTTCCAGCTTTTCCCCATTGAGAATAATATTTGCAGTAGGCTTTTCATAGATGGCTTTTATGAGATTGAGAAATGTACCTTCTATTCCTACACTCTGAAGGGTTTTAATCAGGAAAGGATGCTGTATTTTGTCAAATGCTTTTTCGGCATCGATTGAGAGGATCATATGGTTCCTGAGTCTTTTCTTGTTGATATGATGTATCACGCTGATTGATTTGCGAATATTGAACCACGCTTGCATCCCAGGTATGAATCCCACTTGATCGTGATGGATAATCCTTTTAATGTACTGTTGGATTCTATTAGCAAGTATCTTGTTGAGGATTTTGGCGTCCATATTCATTAGGGAAATCGGTCTGTAATTCTCCTTTTTGATGGGGTCTTTGCCTGGTTTGGGGATCAAGGTAATATTGGCCTCATAGAATGAGTTTGGTAGCTTTCCTTCTGTTTCTATTTTTTGAAATAGCTTTAGGAGAATAGGTATTATTTCTTCTTTGAATGTTTGGTAGAATTCCCCAGGAAAACCGTCCGGGCCTGGAGTTTTGTTATTTGGAAGGTTGTTTATCACTGACTCAATTTCTTCATAATTAATTGGCCTGTTTAAGGAATCAATTTCTTCCGGTTTCAATCTTGGTAGTTTATAGGTTTCCAGGAAGGATTCCATCTCTTCCAGATTGCTTAGTTTATTGGCATATAGCTGTTGATAAAAATTTCTAATAATCCTTCCAATTTCAATGGTGTTCGTCGTGACCTCTCCTTTTTCATTCATAATTTTAATAATCTGGGTCCTTTCTCTTTTCTTTTGGATAAGTCTTGCCAGTGGTCTGTCAATTTTATTGATTCTCTCCAAGAACCAGCTTCTAGTCCTGTTGATCTGCTCTACTGTACTTCTGGTTTCTGCTTGATTGATTTCAGCTCTAATTTTGGTCACCTGCTTCCTCGTGCGTGGATTAGGCCTGTCCCTCTGTTGCTGTTCCAGCTTCTTGAGGTGAGAATATAAAAACTGCATTTTAGATTTTTCTATTCTTTTGAGTGAGGCTTGGATGGCTATGTATTTCCCCCTTAGGACTGCCTTTGCAGTATCCCATAGGTTTTGGACCGTTGTGTTTTCATTCTCATTGGTCTCCATAAATTGTTTAAATTGATTTTTGATTTCCTGGTTTATCGAGTCATTCCTGAGCAGGATGGTTCTTAGTCTCCAAGTGTTTGGAAGAACACTTCCAAATTTCTTCCAAATTTTTCCTTGTGGTTGAGTTCCAATTTCAGAGCGTTGTGGTCTGAGAATATGCAGGGGATAATTTCAGTCTTTTGGTATCAGTTGAGACCTGTTTTGTGTCCCAGAACATGGTCTATTCTTGAGAATGTTCCATGGGCATTAGAATAGAATGAGTATTCTTTGGTTCTGGGGTGTAGTGTTCTATATATATCTATGAGGTCCAACTCGTCGAGTATGGCATTCAAAGCTCTTGTTTCTTTGCTGATTTCTTACTTAGGTGATCTGTCTGTTGCTGATAGTGGAGTGTTGAGGTCTTCTACTATTAGTGTATTTTTATCTCTATGTCTCTTTATTGGGGTTAAGAGTTGGCTTGTGTATCTTACTGCTCCCCTGTTGGGGGCATATATATTTACAATTGTCATATCCACTTGTTGGACACATCCTTTAAGAATAATATAGTGCCCTTCTGTGTCTCTAACTATAGTCTTTAGTTTAAAATCCAATCTGTCTGATATGAGAATTGCTAACCCAGCTTTCTTTTGAGGTCCATTGGCATGAAAGATGGTATTCCATCCCTTTCCTTTCAGTCTGAATGTATCTTTAGGTTCAAAATGAGTCTCTTGTAGACAGCAAATGGATGGGTCACGTCTTTTTATCCAATCGGCAACCCTGTGGCATTTTATGGGAGCATTGAGGCCATTTAGACTGAATATTGAGAGATATGATTTTAATGATGCCATGTTGCCAGTAAAGTCTTTGTTTCTATAGATTGTGACTTTCTGTTCTGTATCACTCTTGGGGCCTTTTTACTTTTATAGAACCCCCCTTAATATCTCCTGTAGGGCTGGTTTCGTGGTTACAAAATTGGTCAATGACTGGCGATTCTGGAAGGTCTTTATTTCTCCATCCATTCTGAATGATAGCCTTGCTGGATAGAGGATCCTTGGCTGCATGTTTTTCTCTGACAAAGCTTTAAAAATGCCCCCCCCCCCAACCCTTTCTCTCATTCCAGGTCTGTGTAGACAGGTCTGACGTAATTCTGATACCTTTGCCTTGGTAGTGAGAAATTTCTTTGCCCTGGCCGCTAATACTGTATCGTTGGATCTAATATTTGCGAGTTGCACTATGACGTGATGGTATAGGTTTGTCATGGTTGAGCTTGGGAGGGGTCCTCTCTGCCTCTTGACACGACGTTTGTTTCCTTGCTAGATTAGAGAAGTTTTCAGCTACAATTTGTTCAAATATCTCTTCTAGACCTCTGTTTTTCTCCACCCCCTTGGGGATGCCAATGATTCTGACATTGGAACGTTTCATTGAGTCAGTAATCTCCCGTAACCCTCGCTCTTGAGCGTGATTTTTTGAGTCCAGATTCTATTTTAGCTTTTTCTTCTACTAACCCATCCTCCACTGCTGATACGTTCTTCTGCCTCATTCACCCTGGCCGTCAGAGCCTCTAGTTTTTACTGCATTTGGCTCATAGAATTTTTAATTTCTTCCAGATTCGCTCTCATTTCTGCCCTTAGAGATTCTATATTCTCATTAACATTTTCATTAACACTTTTTTCAAGTCTACACATCATCTTGACCATTGTTACTCTGAATTCCATTTCTGATAATTTGGTTATATCCATATCCATTAGTTCTGTGGCAGAGGCCACAGACTCATTGTCTTTTCTTTGCTGGGGAGGACTTCTCCTTCTCGTCATTCTGATGAGGAGAGGTTGCGGGGTTATCCAGAGCCCAAATTATTAACCGGGACCCAGGCAGTGCGCCCTTGTTTTATAGGGATCTTAGGGATGTGGGCTTCTTGATTTTTCAGCCTGCCTTCTGGGGGAGGGGCCTGCCATGCCGATACTCAGGCAACCCTGTTTGGGTAGAGTCTCCGTGTCCCCTGCGAGGGGGGATGAGGATGGGCACACTGCGAGCCGGTATTTCCAGGCTTTTGTTCTCTGGCGGCTTTCCCTGGCAGTTTGCTGTGCCTCTTCTGAGAGTCAGAGCAGCAGTGGCCGAATCTCAGCCTCTGTCTCAGAACAGAGGGATCGCGGACCGTTCTCCACTGATGTTTTGGCCACTTTAGCTCTGTTACTGTTGGTGCTGCTCAACCCTGCAGCGTCCTGGGATGTGCGCCCCACACCTGGTATCCCAGCCCTCGCTTCCAGGGCCGGCAGGTCTCTGTCCTTTGTGTTTCTAACACTGCCAGCTGCCAGCCACCGGC
>NW_024423344.1:49576715-49624455 GCF_017311325.1 Ursus maritimus
TGTGGTTTTCAGGCTTCAAACCATGAGATATAGGGAGGATCTTAGTAGGACAGGGTTGGTACTCAGTATCAACAGACAGTATCTCACCCAAATGCTCATTAGCATGATTCCTAAGATTGTAGTTTCCCATTGGAGACCTATAATACACATACCTATTTCAAGTTTGGTCAACACTCTATAAATTCTAGCTTGATCTAAACTCGCTATCTGGATACCCTGATTCCCTAGTTAAAAATCCTAAATTAATGCTTCCTCAACAGGGAGCCCCTGTTGGCAAAGTACCCTCTTAGACTTAGAAAATGGCATAGGGGCACCTGGCTGGCTCAGTCGGTAAAGCACGCAACTTTTGATCTCGGGTTGTGAGTTCAAGCCCCACATTGGGTGTAGAGATTACTTAAAAATAAAATTTTTTGAATTATTTATCTATTTTTTATTTGAGAGAGAGCAGGGGGAGGGGCAAAGGGAGAGGAAGAGAGAGACCTTCAGGCAAAACTCTGCACTCAGCTGGCACAGGTTTGGATCTCATGACCCTGAGATCATGACCTGAGTTGAAACCAAGAGATGGTTGCTTAACCAACTAAGCCACCCAGGGGCCTCAAAATAAAATATTTTTTTAAAAGAAAAAATGGTAAAAATTCCTTTCAGAAATGGCCCAGCAGAGCTTATTTATATTTCTTCTGTCAATTTCTTCTACTATGGCAGTGGGACAGTGAGTTATAAAACTTGGCTAGCTTTTCTCCAGCAACAAACCAAATTAATACAGCCCCATTTTTCTTGGGTCACATTTCTATACAAATTAGTATGTTTTCTAATCTGGCTAAATTTTGTCAGTTTTATTGAATCATTCATGAATTGATTTAATCTTGTGTAGATAATGCTATCTTTAAAGGCTACTTGATTTATTCAC
Source organism: Ursus maritimus (assembly GCF_017311325.1). NCBI lineage: Eukaryota > Metazoa > Chordata > Mammalia > Carnivora > Ursidae > Ursus > Ursus maritimus. The sequence continues at coordinate 49,577,623 of NW_024423344.1, forward strand.
AAATGGACTTCATGCAATATTTTTAAGTTTTTATTTAAATTCCAAGTTAATTAACATACAGTGTAATATTAGTTTCAGGTATACAATGTAATGATTCAACACTTCCACACATTACCCAGTGCATCACAAGTGCATTCTTAATGCCCATCACCTATTTAATCCACTCCCCCCACTCCCCCTCTGGTAACATAAGCTTTGCTTACAGTTAAGAGTCTCAGTTTTGGTTTGTCTCTCTCTCTCTTCTTCTCTTTTTCCCTCTGCTCATGTTTGTTTTGTTTCTTAAATTCCACATGAGTGAAATCATACCATATTTGTCTTATCTCTGACTGATTTATTTCACTTAGCATTATATTCTCCAGTCTCCAACCAGGTCATTGAAAATGGCAAGATTTCATTCTTTCTTTATGGCTGGGTAATATTCCATTATATATATAGATATAAAATATTACATTCTTCTTTATCTGTTCTCATCAGTCAGTGGACACTTGGGCTGTTTCCATAATTTGGCTATTGTAGATAATGCTGCTGGCTAAATATCAGAGTGCATGTGTTCCTTTGAATTAGTATTTTTTATTATTTGGGTAAATACCAAGCAATTCAATTGTGGGTCATAGGGTAGTTCTGTTTTTAACTTTATGTAGTCCTCCCATATCTATTTTTCCAGAATGGCTGCACCAGTTTATTTTACCAACAGGGCAAGAGTGTTCCCCTTTCTCTGCATCCTTGTCAACACTTGTTGTTTCTTGTGTTGTTGATTTTAGCCATTCTGACGGGTGTGAGGTGATATCTCTTGTAGTTTTGATTTGTGTATTTCCCCGATGATCGGTGATATCGATCATCTTTTTATATATCTACTGGCCATCTATATGTCTTTGTAAAAATGTCTTTTATTCATGTCTTCTGCTCATTTTTAATTGATTATTCGCTTTAGATGTTGAGTTTGTGAAGTTCTTTTAAATATTTTGATAAAAACTCTTTACCAGATACGCCTGTTGAACAAGTTCTCCATTCTGTAGGTTACCTGTAGTTTGATTTGTTTCCTTTGCTGTGCAAGAAGCTTTTTATTTTGGATGAAGTCCCACCCAACGGTTTATTTTTACTTTTATTTCCTGCCACAGTGAGACTATCTAGAAGGAAGGCTATGGCCGTATGTCAAAGAGAATTAACTCTTGTGTTCTCTTCTAGAATTTTTATGTTTCAGTTTCCACATTTAGTCTTAATACATTTTGAATTTATTTTTTTGTATTTGATGTAAGAAAGTGGTCCAGTTTCATTCGTCTGATACTAAGCTGTCCAGTTTTCCTGACACCATTTGTTGAAGAGACTGTCTTTGGAGTTCATGTCTGGGTTTTCTATTATGGCATATTGATCTATGTGTCTATTTTTATGCCATATATAATGGTGCTGTTATAATTACAGTTTGTAATATAACTTAAAGTCCACAATTGTGATGCTCTGACTTTTGCTTTTCTTTTATCAAGATTGCTTCTGCTATTCTGGGCGTCTTTATGGTTATATAAATTTTTTAGGATTGTTTGTTCTGGCTTCTGTAAAATGTCTGTTGGGGTTTTGATGGTATTAATATAAAATGAGAGATTGCTTAGGAAGTATAGATGATTTTAACAGAATATTAGTTCTTTCATCCATGAACATGGAATTCTTTCCCATTTCTTTGTGTCTTCTTTAATTTCTTCAACAGCATTTTATAGGTTTTTTCAGAGTACAGGTCTTTCACCTCTTTGGTATTGCTTATTTCTAGATATCTTATTGTTTGGTGCAATTGGGAATGGATTATTTTCTTAATTTCTTCTGCTTCTTACATTTGATGGTATAGAAATGCAACAGATTTCTGTACTTTGATTTTTGCATCCTGTGACTTGGACTCAATTCATTTGTCGTCTAGCAGTTTTATGTTTTGTTTTGTTTTTGGTTTTTTGGTGGAGTCTTTTAGGTATGCTATATAGAGTATGCAGTCACAAGCAGATAGTAAAAGTTTTACTCCCTTCCTTGCCTTTGGGTGCTTTATTTCTTGCTTGTATGATTGTGTGCTGACTTCCAGTACCATATTACATAACTGTAGTAGAGGACATCTTGTCTTATCCTGACTTATGGAGAAAGCTGCCAGTTTTTTCCTCATTCAGGATGATATTAGCCTGGATTTTTGTTGTTTTTTTTTTTAATATATGGCCTCTGATATGTTGAGGTATGTTCCCTCTAAACCTACTTTTGTTGAGGGTTTTTGATCATGAAATGATTTTTGATATTTGTCAAATGCTTTTCTGCATTTATTGAAATGATCATATGTCTTTATCTTCTTTTCATTGATGTGATGAATCATATTCATTATTTGTAGAATATTGAACCAATTGCACTGGAATAAACTCCATGTGATTTATGAACATTTTTAATGTATTGTTAGGATTTGGTTTGCTACTATTTTATTGAGAATTTAGGCATAGTCATCAACTCTACATTCCTGTAGTTCTCTTTTTTTGGAATGGAGTCTTATCTGCTTTGGTATCAGAGAATGCTGGCCTCATAGAATGAATCGTTGGATGTTTCCTTCCTTTTCTATTTTTTTTTGAGTAGTTTTGAGAAGAATAAGTATTAGGCTAGTAAAATTCACCCGGCGAAGTCATCTGGCCCCTAGATGTGTTGTTTGCTGGGAGTTTTTTGATTACTGATCCATTTCTTTGCTGCTCATTGGTCTGTTACACATTTTCTATTTCTTCTGTTTCAGCTTGGTATCTTATATGTCCTAGGAATTTATCCAGTTCTTCCAGGTTGTCCAATTTATTGGCATATTGGTTTTTCAAAGTATTCTGCTTAGCTTCTCTTATTCTTGTGTGTTGATTGTTTGTTTCTCCTCTCATTTGTAATTTAGTTTATTTGAGTCCTTTCTTTCTTTTTGATAAGTCTGGCTAAGAGTTTTACTCAATAATTATTTTTGTGGACCAGTTCCTCTCTCTCAATTGACTGACTGGTTCTGCTTGTTGTGTGGTTTGTTTTTTTTTTAGTTTCTATATCATTTATTTCTTCTCTATCTTATTATTTCCTTCCTTTGTGCTGGCTTTAGGCTTCATTTGTTGTTCTTTTTTCTAGTTTCTTTAGGTGTAAGGTTAGATAGCATGTTTATTTGAGATTTTTTCCCGATTCTTGATGTAGCCCCATATTAGCATATACTTCCTCTTAGGAGCAGTCTTTTGCTGCATCCCAAAGCGTTTTGGACCATTGTGTTTCACTTTTCTTATTTGTTTCACATTTTTTAATTTCTTCTTTGATTTCCATTGATCTATTCATTGTTTAGTAGCATGGTTGTTTGACTTAGGGTGCCTTTGCAGTCTTTCCAATTTTCTTTAGTGATTAACTTTGAGCTTCATAGGGGTTGTAGGTCAGATTTGAAATAGATAATATATTATATTATCCATCTTCGCATCCAGTGAATCTGAAAGTTTGGATGATAATCCAGAAGATAATGTTCCAGCAACATCATTCTCGTGTAACTATGAGAATCAAGATCCAAATCCTTTAGGGAGCAAATTTCCATGATGCCCCTGAATTTTCAGCCCCTAGGCCTTGGCATAAATGACTTCATTTGAGTTCTAACATTATGTGCAATATCAAACATCGTAATTCAACTAAAAAGAAAAACTTGTCCCCAGATTATTTTTCTCTTCAGGTAAAGAGTAACAAAAAAAAATTTTAAGCAAATTGTCTGGGATGGCAAACTAGAAAGATGATTGACAAACCTGAGAGAAAAAAGGTCACAAGTTAATGTTTAGAACTATTAGAATATTTTAAATTAAGACCTTATCCAATTAAATATCAATTATCAGCTTTAATTCCCTTGAATAACAATTTTCTTTTCTTTTTTTTTTTTTTAGATTTGCTATTTATTATTTGTGAACAGGTAGATCAGGAGACAGCCAGCGAGAGAGGGACACACAAGCAGGGGAGTGGGAGAGGAAGAAGCAGGCTCCCAGCAGAGGAGTTGATGTGGGGCTCGATCCCATAACACCGGATCACGCCTCTGAGCCGAAAGCAGACGCTTTAACCACTGGGTGCCAACCAGGCACCCCAGAATAACAATTTTCTAATCCTTGGTTGACATATAAGAATGTTTTTGGTCTCTCTGGAATTGTTTGTGGTCACAACTATGGTTTGAACTATAAAAATATTAATAATATAAAATCATTTCTGATATATTAATATGTAACAGATTTCAAGAGAATATAATCTGATCCCATTTTTTTAAAATAAGGTAAAAAAGATGAATTGTATTCTTAGAAAACCACTAGTTATCACAGGCCAGTGATATTAGGATTGAGTCTGATATTTCTGTGTGGTTTCTGCCTTTTCCTATAGGCTTTTTGTTATTAAACATACTTATTTTTAAACAAAACAAGCAGCCTTCATTTACAATAGTTCATTGCAAAATCAAATAATCTTCTCCACTTGAACTTACATATTACAACTGATTTTTTTTTTTACAAAAGCATGACATTTCTGTGGAAAGGGATCATCTTCTAACAAATTATGCTGTAACAATTGCATACACATAGCAAAATAAATAAACTTTGATGAATGCTTTACATTCTTTTTTTTTTATTTTAATGTTTTTTATTATGTTAGTCACCATACAATACATCCCTGGTTTCTGATGTAAAGTTCGATGATTCATTAGTTGCGTATAACACCAGTGCACCATGCAATACGTGCCCTCCTTACTACCCATCACCAGTCGATCCCATTCCCCCACCCTCCTCCCCTCTGAAGCCCTCAGTTATGTTTCCCCAGAGTCCATAGTCTCTCATACTTCATTCCCCCTTCTGATTACCCCCCCTTTCTTCATCCCTTTCTTCCCTACCGATCTTCCTAGTTCTTATGCTCCATAGATGAGAGAAATCATATGATAATTGTCTTTCTCTGCTTGACTTATTTTCTTAGCATTATCTCCTCCAGTGCCGTCCGTGTTAAAGCAAATGTTGAGAACTCGTTCTTTCTGATAGCTGAGTAATATTCCATCGTATATATGGACCACAACTTCTTAATCCAGTCATCTGTTGAAGGGCATCTCAGCTCCTTCCACGATTTAGCTATTGTGGACAATGCTGCTATGAACATTGGGGTGCATTTGGCCCTTCTCTTCACTACATCTGTATCTTTGGGGTAAATACCCAGTAGTGCAATGGCTAGGTCATAGGATAGCTCAATTTTTAACTTTTTAAGGGACATCCACACTGTTTTCCAAGTGGCTGTACCAACTTGCATTCCCACCAACAATGTAGGAGGGATCCCCTTTCTCCACATCCTCTCCAGGAATTGTTGTTTCTTGCCTTGTCAATTTTTGCCATTCTAACTGGTGTAAGGTTGTATCTTAGTGTGGTTTTGATTTGAATTTCCCTGATGGCTAATGATTTTAAACATTTTTTCATGTGTCTGTTAGCCATTTGTATGTCATCATTGGAAAAGTGTTTGTTCATATATTCTGCCCATTTTATGATTTGTTTATTTGTTTCTCACATATTGAGTTTGAGAAGTTCTTTGTCGATCTTGGATACCAGTCTTTTATCTGTAGTGTCATTTGCAAATATCTTCTCCCATTCCGTGGGCTGCCTCTTAGTTTTTTGACTGTTTCCTTGGCTGTGCAGAAGCTTTTTATCTTAATGAAGTCCCACAAGTTCATTTTATCTTTTGTCACTCTTGCCTTTGGAGATGTGTCATGAAAAAGGTTGCTTTGGCCGATGTTGTAGAGGTTGCTGCCTATGTTCTCCTCTAGAATTTTGATGGATTCCTGTCTCACATCGAGGTCCTTCATCCATTTGGAGTATATTTTTGTGTATGGTGTGAGAGAGTGGTCAAGTTTCATTCTTTTGCATGTAGCTGTCCAATTTTCCCAGCACCATTTATTGAAGAGACTGTCTTTTTCCCACTGGATGTTTTTTCCTGCTTTATCAAAGATTAGTTGCCCGAAGAGCTGAGGGTCCATTTCTGGGCTCTCTATTCTGTTCCATTGGTCTATGTGTCTGTTTTTGTGCCAGTACCATGCTGTCTTTGTGATCACAGCTTTATAGTACAGCTTGAAATCTGGCATTGTGATGCCCCCAGCTTTGTTTTTCCTTTTCAACAGTTCCTTGGCAATTCGGGGCCTTTTTTAGTTCCATACAAATTTAAGGACTATTTGTTCCAGTTCTTTGAAAAATGTCATCGGTATTTTGATCGGGATAGCATTGAAAATGTAGATTGCTCTGGGTAGCATGGATATTTTAACTATGTTAATTCTTCCAATCCATGAGCGTGGAATATTTTTCCATCTTTTTGTCTTCCTCAATGTCTTTCAAGAGTGATTTATAGTTTCTAGAATATAGATCCTTTATGTCTCTGGTTAAGTTAATTCCAAGGTAACGTATGGTTTTTGGTGCTATTGTAAATGGGATGGATTCCCTAATTTCTCTTTCTTCAGTCTTATTATTAGTGTATAGAAATGCAACTGATTTCTGAGCATTGATTTTGTATCCCGCCACATTACTGAATTGCTCTATAACTTCTAATAGTTTGGGAGTGGATTCTTTTGGGTTTTCCATATAGAGTATCATGTCATCTGCAAAGAGAGACAGTTTGACTTCTTCTTTGCCTATTTGGAAACCTTTTATCCCTTTTTGTTGTCTGATTGCTGTTGCAAGGAGAATAATAGTGGTGAGAGTGGGCATCCTTGCCGTGTTCCTGATCTTAAGGGAAAGGCTTCCAGCTTTTCCCCATTGAGAATGATATTTGCTGTAGGCTTTTCATAGATGGTTTTTATGAGATTGAGGAATGTACCCTCTATCCCTACACTCTGAAGGGTTTTAATCAGGAAAGGATGCTGTATTTTGTCAAATGCTTTTTCTGCATCAATTGAGAGGATCATATGGTTCCTGAGTCTTTTCTTATTGATATGATGTATCACGCTGATCGATTTGCGAATGTTGAACCACGCTTGCATCCCAGGGATGAATCCCACTTGGTCGTGATGGATAATCCTTTTAATGTACTGTTGGATTCTATTAGCCAGGATCTTGTTGAGAATTTGACGTCCATATTCATTAGGGAAATCGGTCTGTAATTCTCCTTTTTGGTGGGGTCTTTGCCTGGTTTGGGGATCAAGGTAATATTGGCCTCATAGAATGAGTTTGGTAGCTTTCCTTCTGTTTCTATTTTTGAAATAGCTTTAGGAGAATAGGTATTATTTCTTCTTTGAATGTTTGGTAGAATTCCCCAGGAAACCACCGGCCTGAGTTTTGTTATTTGGAAGGTTGTTTATCACTGACTCAATCTCTTCATAATTAATTGGCCTGTTTAAAAAATCAATTTCTTCCTGTTTCAGTCTTGGTAGTTTATAGATTTCCAGGAAGGCCTCCATCTCTTCCAGATTGCTTAATTTATTGGCATATAGCTGTTGATAAAATTTTCTAATAATCCTTCCAATTTCCTTGGTGTTGGTCGTGACCTCTCCTTTTTCATTCATAATTTTATTAATTTGGGTCCTTTCTCTATTCTTTTGGATAAGTCTTGCCAGTGGTCTATTTTTTAATTCTCTCAAAGAACCAGCTTCTAGTTCTGTTGATCTGCTCTACTATACTCCTGGTTTCTAATTCATTGATTTCTGCTCTAATCTTGGTCAACTGCTTCCTCGTACGTGGATTAGGCCTGTCCCTCTGTTGCTGTTCCAGCTTCTTGAGGTGAGAATATAAAAACTGCATTTTAGATTTTTCTATTCTTTTGAGTGAGGCTTGGATGGCTATGTATTTCCCCCTTAGGACAGCCTTTGCAGTATCCCATAGGTTTTGGACCGTTGTGTTTTCATTCTCATTGGTCTCCATAAATTGTTTAAATTGATTTTTGATTTCCTGGTTTATCGAGTCATTCCTGAGCAGGATGGTTCTTAGTTCCGCGTTTGGAAGAACACTTCCAAATTTCTTCCAAATTTTTCCTTGTGGTTGAGTTCCAATTTCAGAGCGTTGTGGTCTGAGAATATGCAGGGAATAATTTCAGTCTTTTGGTATTGGTTGAGACCTGTTTTGTGACCCAGAACATGGTCTATTCTTGAGAATGTTCCATGGGCATTAGAATAGAATGAGTATTCTTTGGTTCTGGGGTGTAGTGTTCTATATATATCTATGAGGTCCAACTCGTCGAGTATGGCATTCAAAGCTCTTGTTTCTTTGCTGATTTCTTACTTAGGTGATCTGTCTGTTGCTGATAGTGGAGTGTTGAGGTCTTCTACTATTAGTGTATTTTTATCTCTATGTCTCTTTATTGGGGTTAAGAGTTGGCTTGTGTATCTTAATGCTCCCCTGTTGGGATATATATTTACAATTGTCATATCCACTTGTTGGACACATCCTTTAAGAATAATATAGTGCCCTTCTGTGTCTCTAACTATAGTCTTTAGTTTAAAATCCAATCTGTCTGATATGAGAATTGTTAACCAGCTTTCTTTGAGGTCCATTGGCATGAAAGATGTATTCCATCCCTTTCCTTTCAGTCTGAATGTATCTTTAGGTTCAAAATGAGTCTCTTGTAGACAGCAAATGGATGGGTCACGCTCTTTATCCAATCGGCAACCCTGTGGCATTTTATGGAGCATTGAGGCCATTTAGACTGAATATTGAGAGATAAGATTTTAATGATGCCATGTTGCCAGTAAAGTCTTTGTTTCTATATTGTGACTTTCTGTTCTGTATCACTCTTGGGGCCTTTTTTTTTATAGAACCCCCTAATATCTCCTGTAGGGCTGGTTTCGTGGTTACAAAATTGGTCAATGACTGGCGATTCTGGAAGGTCTTTATTTCTCCATCCATTCTGAATGATAGCCTTGCTGGATAGAGGATCCTTGGCTGCATGTTTTTCTCTGACAAAGCTTTAAAATGCCCCCCAACCCTTTCTCTCATTCCAATCTGTGTAGACAGGTCTTGTAATTTGATACCTTGCCTTGGTATGAGAAATTTCTTGCCCTGGCCGTCAATACTGTATCGTCTGGATCTAATATTTGCTGAGTTGCACTCATGACGTGAGTGGATAGGTTTGTCATGGTTGAGCTTGGGAGGTCCTTCTGCCTCTTGGACACGAATGTTTGTTTCCCTTGCTAGATTAGAGAAGTTTTCAGCTACAATTTGTTCAAATATCTCTTCTAGACCTCTGTTTTTCTCCACCCCCTTGGGGATGCCAATGATTCTGACATTGGAACGTTTCATTGAGTCAGTAATCTCCCCGTAATCCACGCTCCTGAGCGTGATTTTTGAGTCCAGATTCTATTTTAGCTTTTTCTTCTACTAACCCATCCTCCAATTCGCTGATACGTTCTTCTGCCTCATTCACCCTGGCCGTCAGAGCCTCTAGTTTTTACTGCATTTGGCTCATAGAATTTTTAATTTCTTCCAGATTCGCTCTCATTTCTGCCCTTAGAGATTCTATATTCTCATTAACATTTTCATTAACACTTTTTTCAAGTCTACACATCATCTTGACCATTGTTACTCTGAATTCCATTTCTGATAATTTGGTTATATCCATATCCATTAGTTCTGTGGCAGAGGCCACAGACTCATTGTCTTTTCTTTGCTGGGGAGGACTTCTCCTTCTCGTCATTCTGATGAGGAGAGGTTGCGGGGTTATCCAGAGCCCAAATTATTAACCGGGACCCAGGCAGTGCGCCCTTGTTTTATAGGGATCTTAGGGATGTGGGCTTCTTGATTTTTCAGCCTGCCTTCTGGGGGAGGGGCCTGCCATGCCGATACTCAGGCAACCCTGTTTGGGTAGAGTCTCCGTGTCCCCGGGGGATGAGGATGGGCACACTCGCGAGCCGGTATTTCCAGGCTTTTGTTCTCTGGCGGCTTTCCCTGGCAGTTTGCTGTGCCTCTTCTGAGAGTCAGAGCAGCAGTGGCGAGTCTCAGCCTCTGCTCAGAACAGAGGGATCGCGGACTCTTCTCCACTGATGTTTTGGCCACTTTAGCTCTGTTACTGTTGGTGCTGCTCAACCCTGCAAAGCCCTGGGATGTGCGCCCACACCTGGTATCCCAGCCCGTCCTTCCAGGCCGGCAGGTTCTGTCCTTTGTGTTTCTAACACTGCCAGCTGCCAGCCAACCGGCGCCCCCCGCACGCTCCGAAGCTCAGGCACTCAGTCTGGTTGCGCGGGTTCCCCAGCTCATGGTCTCATTCTGTTCTCTCGTGGGTGCCCGTCCGTGAGTCCGCCCGTTCCCCCGTGCAGGTGGCTACCGCTTCCCGGTGCCCGAACGCGGCGGCTCCCTCCCCCTTCCGTTTATCTTCTGATATCTGTGTGCGGTTTCACGGCTCCCGGCTTCGTACCTCAATACTCAGCGCTGGAGATGTTCAATTGTAGAGATCCAGATGTGTCTTCCTGCATCTCAGGCTGATTCCGTGGATGTTCAGGCTGGTCTGGTACCTATCCAGCTCGACTCAGGGGACCGGCTGAAAAAGGGGTCCCCTACTCCTCCGCCATCTTAACTCCATGACTCTGAATGCTTTACGTTCTATACAAAATTAACTCGAAGTGGATTTTAGATATTAAATCTAAAGTTATAACACTTTTAGAGGACTGCATTCGAAAAAAGAATCTTTGTGACCTTGGGTTAGTCAAAAAGCACTTTCATGTGATGGTTAAAGCATTATCTATTACCAGAAAAATTGAAAAGTTGCACTTCATCAAAATTTAAAACTCCTGCTTGTTGAAGACACTGTGAAAAGAATGAAAAGCCAGATTGAGAGGGAATATTTGCAAATCCTATGTCTGATTTATATTCTTACAATGTTAAACATATATTTATCATATAAATCAGCCATTTCCCCTGCTAGGTATTTATTGAAGAGAAAAGAAAGCATATATGCATTAAATATTTGTAAATAATATTCATTAGAGCTTTATTTGCAATAACCCAAAAACTATAAATAACCCAAATGCCCATCAAAGGTGAATGGATAAACAGATTGTGGTGTATCTAATACTCTATATAAAATGGAATACTACTTAGCAATAGAGTGGAATTAACTATTAATACATGCAACAGCATGAATGAATCCCAAAATAATTATTGAGTTAATGCAACCAAACAAAAAGAGTACATACTGTTTAGTTCTGCTTACACAGATCCTAGAAAATGCAAAGTTATCTAAAAGTAATCTATAGCAACAGAAAGAAAAAAATGGTTGCCTTGATATAGGTGAGCTGGAAGGGTCAAGAAAGAGAGATAACCAAAGAGCGTGAGCAGCTTTCAGGGGGAAGTGGTGGGTATGTTTATTATCTTGATTTTATTGACAGTTTACAGATAACACATGTATTATTACATATATTATTAGATTATCCTATATTATTTGTATATATTTTATATATTATATATTATTATATATCTATATCATATACATAATATGTATAATACACATATGTATGCATATTATGTATTACTATATTATTTTATATCTGTTATATACATATAAATTTATCAAATTGTATACATTAAATATGTACATTTTGTCTTATGTCAGATTATACCTGAATAGACTGTTTTATATATATATACACTAATTTTTTCTCTGTATTATGAATCTGTTTCATGTTTGTTGTTCATTTGTTTTGTTTTGTTGATTGTACATTTAAGTGAGATCATATGATATTTGTCTTTTTCTCTCTGACTTGTTTCACTTAGCATAATACCCTCTAGGTCCATCCATGTTGCTGCAAATGACAAGATCTCACTCATTCTTTTTTTTATTGAAGAATAATTAACATACAATGTTATATCAGTTTCAGGTATACAACATAGTGATTCAACAATTATTTTTTTTTAAGATTTTATTTATTTATTTGTCATACGGAGAGACAGAGGGAGCATAGGCAGGAGGAGTGGCAGACAGAGGGAGAAGCAGGCTCCCCACTGAGCAAGGAGCCTGATGAGGGACTTGATCCGAGGACCCTGGGAGCATGACCTGAGCTGAAGACAGACGCTTAACCAACTGATCCATACAGGCATCCCTGATTCAACAATTCCATATATGAGTCACTGCTCACCATGATAAATCTAGTCACCACCTGTCACTATCCAGTATTATAACTGTATTTTCTATGCTGTATTTTTCATCTACATGACTTATTTATCTTATAACTGGAAGTTTGTACCTCTTAATCCCCTTATCTAAAGATTTCAGTCTTGGGGCAGCTGGGTCGCTCAGTCAATTAAGTGTCTGACTCTTGATTTTGGCTCAGGGTCATGAGATTGAGCCCTGCTATGGGCTCCACACTCAGCAGGGAGTCTGCTTCTCTCCCTCTCCTTCTGCCCCTCCTCTGCTCACTCTCTCTCTCTCATAAATAAATAAATCTTTTTAAAAATGAAATAAAAAACAAAGATTTCATTTTTTTGTATGGCTGAGTAATACTCTTTATCCATTCATCCATTGTCCATTCATCTATTGATGGACATTTAAACTGTTTCTGTATCTTGGTTATTGTAAACAATGCTGCAGTAAACTTGGGGGTGTATATATCTTTTCAAACTATTGTTTTCGTTTCTTTGGCTAAATGTCCAGTAGTGTAACTATTGGATCATATGGTATTTCTAATTTTAATTTTTTGAAGAACTTCCATACTGTTTTCCACAGTGGTTGTACCAATTTATATTCCCACCAACAATGCATAAGATTTCCCTTTGCTCTACATCCTCACCAGCACTTGTTGTTTGTCTTTTTGACACTAGCCATTGTGACAAGGATGAGGTAATATCTCATTGTAGTTTTGATTTGCATTTCCCTGATGATTAATGATACTGAGCATCTTTTCATGTCTGCTGGCCATCTGTAAATATACTTTAGGCTTACCATTTTATTTCTAGTCAGTTAATGACTTTCTTGGGTTCCTTTGTTTTGATGAGAGGTTTTGGAGATTACACATCTGGAGAATTTGAGATAGACAAGGGATGAAGAGTCATTGCAACGTCAAGACAGGATTAAAGAACAGGAAGAATCTTGGGTCTATTATATCCCTTCCCACCATAGAAGCATCTGGCAATGAGATATTTTTATCTCTAATACCACTGATAGTATTTATTTGGCCTTTAAGGTAAATAAGGTAATGTTATAAGAATTATAAGTTTTTAACATATCTTACATACTAGTATATGAGTACAGACAAAAAAATTTAATTTCAGTATTATTTCTTATATACAGTCTACATAATGAATAAGCCACAAACAATAGACCAAAGGGAGTATGAATTTGGAAAAGTAGCTTGATCTTTCTAGTTCTTGTATTATTTCAGCTACAAAATGAGGTTTACAAAAGGTTTTAAGATTTAAATGTAATATTTAATATTTCTAAGTTTAATATTTATGATTCTACAGAAAAACTTTCACTTTCTTCTTTGCAATTTAATTCATCATAACAAAATGTTACTTGTAGAAATACTTCCTTGGAGACGAAATTGTTTAAAAATACACAGCTTCATCAAACACTCTTCAGACCAATATGGAGAATTAATGAGAAATAGACTGTGAGCTCCATGAGAGGGAGGCTTACCATTCCACTCCCGTGACCAGACACTCTACAGGTGCTGAGGAAATAAGGACTCAAAGAGCAAAGATTAAGGAAGCTGGACATCAGCACAACTCCACAGCAAGCCAGCTGTGTGTTAATTTAGCCCTCATATTCCTTGTTTATAAAATAGAGTGTTTCTGTTGGATCCTATTAACTGTGACTTTTAATTGCAATAGAAATTCAAGTCAAACTGGCCAACCCTCCCCGCCCCCTGCCAAAACTAAAGATGATTGGGAGCAGGATTTATTGACATTAAAGTTCTTACTGCTGTACGTATTGAACGTATTCAGATGTCCATCTTCCTCACCTGGGACTGCCTGACAAAATCCTGAAAATGACACTGCTCCTATCACATACCTGTCCACAAACAGTAATTGTGGCCAAGGACATGTAGCTAATCTTTGGGTAGGTGAGCCCTGTGTCACACCTCTATCCGTTAGTGCTGGTCAGCCATGGAAATGGAAGAGAGGGATCACTCCATCCAAATCCCATGGAATGGTTTTCCTTAGAAAAAGAGATTTTCTTGCCAAAAAAAGAGGAAGGGAAGCTGAACACATAAAAACGGGCTATGTCCATTGGATCATGGAGTAAATCATGGATCATAGAATAAATACCCACCATATTTTTAAAATGATGAAATACCTGGTCCTGTTTTCAGGACTTAACACCTACTAAATAATCCTTATTAAGTAATCCTTCTCTGTTAGGACTGCATATCTTAAATGTGAAGGTCAGTCATGTCAGAATACCATGGGCTGCTATTAATCATTTTATGGCATGATATTTTCTAGCTGGGAAAAAAAAAAAAGCACACAAAACCCTTGGAATACCCATATGCTTTCAGAGAACTTAAGGAAGGTTGCTTTGTGTTATAATTCCTCTTATCCCAGACACAATCCTGAAGAATGTGTTCTCAACTGGACTTGATTAAATCTGCACTTCTGTTTCTTTGTTTAGCTTACACTAACCACACTGGCACACTTGGGGCTGCTTCCAAGCAGTGTCTTTGGCAGTAACACTCCAGTCTACACAGCCTGTTCTCCAGACTGGGACCATACAAAAGAGTAAATTCAGCCCTGGAGACCAATGTTTATGTTTTCATAAAACCGAAGTTAGTCAATAATCACTTGAATTACCACAGTATCTGCTCTAGTTAACTTAGAATAAAGTTTGCTTTTGTTAAGGCTTCTATGTTTTGAGTATGTAAGTGCTAACCATTGTAAATGAGGTTTATAAAGTGTGATTGAAGTACATGCCTTGTTAAAATAAATAAATAAAAAGTAGCCAGAAAGAAGAAAAGATGAGAGAATTCTGAAAGCTTCATCCCGATCATGTTGTACTGAGAGAAATATGCTTGGAACCCAATCTAAAAATCATTTCAGAAGGATTTTTGTCAGGGTTGTTTAGACTGGAGAAGGAAAACTTGGAGCGGCTTAATCACTGTCTTCAAGTTTCTATGAAATTGAAACTTATTCCTTTTTCCCTTTCCATGGTGAATGAAATGAAACAAAATAGCATTAAATTAAGTCAGAGGCAATTTAGGTTATGAAGAACTTCTTGGCTATCAGAATTGTAACAGCAGAATTCCTCCAAGGGGATGGCTGGGAGCTCTTTGTTCTTCATGGTCATCAAAAACAAAAAGAAAAAGAAAGAAAGAAAAAAAGGGATAGAGTGTTTTTGCAGTTCTCTCGGCTGAAATAGTCGTATCCGTTCCACAGGTAATTGGTATTACTTCTCCGGCGTTGTCACTCTCGCCCTTTGTCTTACTTATTTGTCTTTTACAGCAGATCCCCTGCTTTAGCTTTGACCCCAAGGTTTTTAAACCATTGCCAAAGAGAGGCCGCAAAGACACTGAATGGGGCTGGAGCCATGCATCCGGGACTGCTGATATCTCACATGTGGTATAACTTAACAGAATCGGGGACATGTGGTGAAACCAGACAATTATGTAACTGTGGGATCACATGACTTCATTGTGTCCTTTCTGTATGGAGTGAAAGTAATTCCAGCACAGAAAATTAGGATATTGGGGGAGGAGACACATCTCTCCTTTTCCTGGGATGAGTGTCAGAATTGCCTGGATAACAAGGCATAGACATGGTTAGGATACTCCTGGAGTTATAGGATGAGGGGAACCGGGTTCATCGAAGACGGAAATGGCCCAGGAGACACTGCCCAGGCATGGTGGTAAATGTTCCTTGCTATTTTAAGGCACTCCACTAGAAGATAAGTTCTGGAAATATGCATAAGCATGGCTGAAGCCTCAAACATTGTTCCCTATGCCGTCTTGAGAGCAGCTGAGAATGGAATGTAGTCGTAATCACACAAGGAAAAGAGAGCAGGAACTGACAACAGTAATGAGAGCTGGCAACAGCAAATCTTTGAAGAGGAAATGCAGCTCAGAAATTGGTAAGTGACCTAACAGAGTAGAGAAAGCTGAAACCCAACGTCTTAAGAGGTAAATACTGACAAGAAACAAGATGATTCACTCATGGAGTACTGAGGGTTGTAAGCAGAAAGTGTTATGCAAAGTGGGGAAAGGCCTGAGATACTGAAAACAGATTGGCTGATGCTTTATGTGCAGAATGATCAGAGGGACTGGTCCCCATTCAACCAAAGCAATTGCCCCTCCTATACACCTGCAAGAGTGGGGGATTTACTCCCTCAGAAATTGTGCCAGAAAGGCCCTGGCTCAGGGACACCAGGCACAGACGAGGCTGAGCAAGGTCGCGGCACACATGCCAAAGAGTGAGTCCTCTTCACACATTCACCCATCCAGACTTGGCTGATGATCTGCTCGTCAAGGCGGAAGATTGAGAACTACAGATTTGGGCATCCCTCACTGTGATATCTGGCCCCACACACAGCTTTACTGCCTTCTTTTGAGCTGGTCAGGGATCAGCAGACATTTGGGGAAAGTTTCTACCTCTAGCAAGAAGACTCACAAAAAGACACCACCATCCATACACATTGAAAAGAATGAGTCTGAAAGTAAAAGAAACAAAGCAGGAGGGGGAAAAAAAGACGTTAAAAAACTAAAATTATTATCCTTAGAAAAAATTAAATATTAAATGTATTTCATGAAATAAACATATACCATTTTCAAGAGAACAGTTCAACAGTATGGAAAGATTATGTATAATAAATGGAAGTTTAAAATTTCAAAGTTTGAGAAGATAAAGTTAAGGAACCCATGTAATAGGATAAAAAGACAAAGATAAAAGATAAACAGTAGAACAAAAATAAGTATCCTGAGTGTTGATCACAGTTGCTAATCCAAAGTGGTTACCATTTCCAGTATCCTCCCTTTCTTAGTTGTCTTGGACTTAGGGAGCACCGGCATAATGGGAAAGAACGTAAACCAGACCGGCAGCATCTTGAGGGCACTTAGGCACATTTTGAGATAGGCTGCTCAAAAGCTACCTTTGGCTTAAGACAGCTCAAGCAGCCGCTCTATGAACACAGAATTATGCTGCTTCTGTCATAGGCAGCCCCTTTTGAACAAAATGCTGTCACCACCCACATTCAGAGAGCATTTTAGAGAATTGGGTTATAGTAGTTTGCCACTGACATCATTCATTCTGTGCTTTTCATCCTGTCCTTCTCAACTCTTGGAACCTTAGGATTCTCATTATCCTCAAGTAAAGAGGCAAATTTCACAGTCATCCCAACCCTTGTGTATTTCTCCCTATGTTAGAAGCAGAATTACGTAGATACATACGTACTATACATATACATACATTATGTAGATGCTACCAGGAAAAAAGATGGAGAGTATTCTAAGACGGGGGAGTGGAAGTTCTTCACTAGATGGCTCTGTTTAATAGATAAGGAAATTGTGGGTGGAAAGCTGTAACATATCTTATTTATGGAGTAGTTACACTTTTCGTATTTCTAAATGACAAGCTCAGAAGAATAACACCTCCCCAGCGAGAGTTCAGACACTTCTCTGAGGAAGAGGCCTATTCCTGTACTCCACATCCAGGATCCCTCTGAAGAGCTAGAATCACTCACTTGGAGAAGTCAACCGTTGACTCCTTTGCTATATTAATCATTTCTCTCTGTTCATGCGTTATTCTCTCAAATGCATTATTCATTATTATAGATTAAATACAGTCAAGCAAGTCTTAATTAAGACAATATAAATCACAGAGGGTGATTTATTTCCCTTATTTCTAAATCGTTGGCAACACTGTCTACATCTATGTGTAGTTCTATTTAGCACATGTAATATCTATGTTAACTTTTCCTTTGGTTAGAAATACTGATTATGATTTCTTTAAAGAGGCTTTATCAAATGTATGTTTTCATCACTCTTAAAAGTTCCAAAAATAAAAGATAACATGATTTGCCACAATGATTTTAAGCGAAAGGCATTTAAAAAGTGTTAATCCTAGAAAGGTTTTAATTTTTACTTGTGGGAGGGAGGAAAGCCATACAGGAATGTTTGCGTATCAGAGGGTTAATAGGAGTCTTTATTTTTCTTTTCTTAAATTGTAATATTGAATCTGTATTGATTTATCCATGGCATTAGTCTTGCATAAACATGACTGTATTTTAATCAACTGAGCAAGCCTCCCATAGTTAAATAAAATATTTAAATAGTGAGGATCATACTATAAACAAGATTTATGGAGTTTTATAATGTCAACATGCATATCTTAAAAACCCGAGCCTGATCTTTATGCCGTTAAATTCTGCATTACATCTTTGACTTGAGAGAAACTTGAGAAAATTTCATAACTTGTTTTCTCCCCCCAGTTCATCTTTGTGCCTCATTTAACAACTCCTTTGAAAATTAGAAGCCTGGCATTGTTCTTTGTATTTCTGAAAAGGATTCTCCCTCCCACAATTGTTCTTTGGTTAGAAATGCTGATTATGATTTCTCTAAAGAGGTTTCATTAAATGTATCTTTTCATAGCTTTTAAAAGATTCCAAAATAAAAATAACATTATTTGATACAATAATCTTAAAATAAGGGCATTTAAAAAGTTTTACTCGAGGCACAGGAGGCCATCTTTTTTTTTTTTTTTTTTTTTTTTTTGAGATTGGTCGACTCTTGCCGGGCGTGTTATTGTGTTCCACGCGAGGCCATCAATCACAGGGGAGCCGCATTGCTCCTCAGCGTCTCTGTCTGCCAATCATTAGTCTGCCCGGTTTCTTATTTACTTAGTCGACTTCACACACAGGAATCATTCCTCCTGCTTGGAGAGCAGTACACATTTTATCAACTGAAAACCTAGGGCTGTCTTCTCCAAGACTCTGATCAGTTTTAGAAGATCTTAGCCACTGAGGTGCCAGGATGGAAAGTCCTCTAGCCAACTTACAGACAGCCCTATTTCAAAAGGATTGTTTGGATCTTTTGACTGGAGATGTTAACATTTTGCAATATGTGTGGCTACTGTATGTTTATGCTCACACAAAACTGGAAATACTGGAAATGTCCAGCAACAGAGAACTGCCGATGTAGAGTGTGTTACCTTTGTATGTGATGAGCCCTTATGAGCCATTAAAATACTGTGACAGATGCATAGTAAGTGACAGGGAAAGATGTTTAGAATATGGAGTTAAATTTTAAAATAATGCAAGTACTAAAACTAATATGCAGAAGGATCTCTTTTTTTGTAAAAAGTAATATGAATGTGTAGGAATAGCGTATGTGACAGAAAAAAATTACAGGGAATTAAACACTGAAAAATGTTACAGTGATAAAGGAAAATTTTTTCTCTTTTTTCCTGTCTGATGTGTTTTCTAACATTTTGCCATGTGTATATATTACATTGTAATAAAATTGAAAAGCAATTTATAACCAAGAGGTCCTGTATATCTTCATGAGAAGTGTGCTGTTTGCTTGTTTTGCCTGAGGGTAAAAATGGAGAGGTTCCTGTGTGCACAGTTTGATGAAGACCTGCCTAAAAATAGTAGGAGTGAGGGCAGACTTGCAGCCCCTGGAGGGACGGCTTCAGCCCACACAGATCCCTCCTTGTTCTGCGTTTCCAAGCTGAGAAGAGTTCAGCCACACCGGCTGGCAAGCATTCAGTCTGGTGTTCTTCCCATCGTCTGCTACAACCGCCGTCTCCCTTTCAGTTGAGGGAACCACTAACTGGGACTACATCCAAAGGGGGGGGGGGGGGAATAATGGAGCGGAAAAGAAGAGCTCCACTGCCATAAATTGGCTCAGCTACTCACCAATGGTAACACGATCTCATCGCTGACACAAGACACGAAGTGTTTTTTCCCTCGGGCTGGTTCTCTTGTGCCTGGGCCCTAGTGGGCTTTTACCACGCCACGTGTGTGCCTGTGTAGGGGTTCAAGTGTGACCTCACAGAGCTATACCAGTATCCAAGTTCAAAATGTCAAGGTCTCCTGATGCCACTCTCTGCTCCCGCCAGAAGCACCCAGGGCCAAACCCAGTGCCCCCCTATGACACCTGCTTGTATCATTGCACTCAGGTGTTTGTAACCCACTTTGAGGAGGTATCCGAGGCACCTTGGTGTTCCCAGTGATGTTCTTCTCCCTGCTTTATTTGTCAGAGATGTTCAGTACTTTTA
The DNA here is from genome assembly GCF_017311325.1 of Ursus maritimus. Classification (NCBI taxonomy): domain Eukaryota; kingdom Metazoa; phylum Chordata; class Mammalia; order Carnivora; family Ursidae; genus Ursus; species Ursus maritimus. The sequence continues at coordinate 49,597,752 of NW_024423344.1, forward strand.
TGTTAGAGGATAGAGAGACAGATATGGATAACAGATACTGATTCAGCATAAGCTGGTATAAGCCTTTTTCTCCGAGGCTAAAAGAAGAGAATATTTTTTATTTGTATTTGAGATATTGAAGTTGCCCAATAAATGATATTCGTCTCTCCAATACATGTTGGGACCCAATGAAGAAGCTCAGAAAATGAAAGCAAAGACATGTTGGAAGACCCGGATGGCCACAAAGAACATCTAATAATGCACCCCCGAGCCAAGTGGACTTCTCACAGGCCCAGGGAGGAGCCACACCGAAGGGAAATCCAAAGGGTTCAATAAAACAGCTGTATTTGGAGAGGACCTTATGCTGAAGTCCTCTGTGTCAGTGATTCTCAAACTTCACTTTCCTCAAGAACCGCCTGGAAAGCTTGTTTAGAAATCAAATTGGTAGCTTCCTCCTGCTGAGTGATTTGGATTCAGCGGTCTGGATGGAGCCAGTTATCTGTATACTTTGAGACCTGACTCTGTATTGTATCGGAGAGCAGAACGGTTATCATAAGGTACCAAACAGTGCAGCTGAACACTTAGTATTCTCTTTCTTCATAGGGCAGGGTTGCCTCTTCTAAGAGCAAAAGCGAATACAAAATTCAATAAGCAATTTGTAAAAATAAACTAATCATTACTAGTTGGCAGAGATGAATACCTAGCCAGCCAGTCAGGTTCATGCCTCCTCTCAAGGAACGTTATTATGCTAAGTGGCGCACCGTACTGCTTGGCTGGGAAAGTAAAGCATTATGCATCAGGACCTCCTGGGGGCACAGACGTGCTCTTTGGCTTGAGAAACACTGAACCACGTCAGATGCTTCTCCCTTACGTGGCCATAGTAAGAATACTGTATCCAGACAAATCTAACTGGGCTTTTTTTTTTTAGAGAAAGAATTTGTTTTTCAACCTAAAAATTCGCCATCTTATGTAGGAAACATTAGTTATATAAAAGTAAAGTCTTAATTTCCTCAAGCTTCCCAAATGAGAAGGTCGAATTTTAAAACCTCTTCTCCCATTCCCCCTATGCACATGGAAATACCACAGAAAAGAGTAGAGTGATGACAACGGCTAAGGCGAAGGTCACTGATAAATAGCAGTGAAGAATTCTCCCAGGCTCAGCTCGCAGGGGATATGTTTGGTGTGGGTGATGATGTAATTCTCAAGTTATTGCTACCCCCATCCTTCCAGCTCCTTCTCTCTCCCTACCTGCCAATGAGAAAGAGCTCTTGGGATGTGAAAATTGATAAAGTGAAAACATTTCTTTGTTAAAAAAGCAACATGTTTTAAGTGGAAGAGAAAGTCTCATTATTATTAGAAACATAGTTCAGCAGGCAAAAGCAGGGAACTAGCATTCATTGTGTCGAATTCCTACTTTGTGCAGGTATGGTTATGGTCCACTGAAGAAGATGAAGAGTTAAATAAATATCCCAGTATTCATTGGGACAATCAATTATACTGATTGTAACAGTGTAGCAATTTGCTGATTCTTTTTCCTGTAGACATTAGTCATGCCATAGTGGCTAACCTTTAAATTAGCTGGCAAATGTTTCTCTTCATAATTGTTCCCATTAAAGATAAAATGCTGGCTAATTTTAATAGGAGGGAAAGCAATTAGAAAATTAAAGAATCTTTCTCTTCATACTTCCATTTCAAAAACTCTGTGTTAGTTTAAGTAATGTTTTATGCTTTGATCAAAGCTATTAGCAGATGGCTCTATTTTATGAAAGACGAGAGTACATCTAAAATGCCAACACATTTATGAAATCTAATTCCAAGTTACATTAATTAATGTCTATTAATAAGGTATAAATTTTCAGTTAAGTACTTATTTGATCTGTACAAAAATGATTATTAATTTAGTCCTTGTCAATGCTCTTTTGGTTATGGTAGCAGAAATCCATTCCAACTAGCAAAAGCAAAAAAGGGAGTTTGGGGAGAGAGCAGGACTGCAGTCCCATACAGTTCTCTGAATTGGCAGGTTTTCTCTGCTACTCTGTATACTTGGGCACGGGACAACACTGCTCCTGCCCCCAACATGCCCTCTCGGTTTTAACATCAACCTTACAGTGTAACATTTCTGTGTCATGAATTTATTTTGATGGGAAAGAGNGAATCTACCGTAGGTCAACTGCTTGCTTCATAGTCCAATTGGGACTTCATTAAACAAAGCTATAGTTTCTCTGAAAAGGGAACCGGTAGAGACTCTAGCAGTCATCAGAGTTGTCACTAACTGAGAACAACGACCTGGTGCCACTCAGCCTCATTGCCTCAGTGTAATCTCCTGTCAATCAGCGGGTTAGATCAGTTCCCAAAATCCCTTTAAATCAATATCTCAAACACTCTCAAGAATTTATCTGAAAGAATGTTTTCCAAGCCAATGATAAAGAACATCACATCTGCATGTTACAAGGTTACAATGAAAGCCACCTCAATTGTTAGCTAAAAGAAAAAAAAAATCCGAGAAAATTGAAGGGTAATTATAATCATAATTGATTATTTTATTTTTTTATTATAACTATTTGATTATTTTTCTATTGAAGGAAAAATAATATTAGCTAGCATCTATTACATGCTAATAATAGCCAAACACTGTACTGAACTTTTTTTTGGAAACACATCAAATGTGGTTTTTCTCTATCATTTTATTTGCTTGTTTTACTTTTTTTCTTTTTTAATTTAAATTCAAGTTAGTTGACATATAATGTAGTATTGGTTTCAGGAGTAGAATTTAGTGATTCATCACTTACAGATAATGCCTAGTGCTCATCCCAACAAGTGCCCTCCTTCATGCCCATCCCAGCAAGCCCCAGTTTGTTCTCTATAGTTAAGAGTCTGTTATGGTTTGCCTCCCTCTCTGTTTTTATCTTATTTTATTTTTCCTTCCCTTCACCTGTGTTCATTTCTTTTGTTTCTTAAATTCCACATATGCGTGAAATCATATGATATTAGTCTTTCTCTGACTTATTTCACTTAGCATAATACACTCTAGTTCCATCCATGTTGTTGCAAAAGGCAAGATTTCATTCTTTTTATGGTTGAATAATATTCTATGGCATATATATGCCACATCTTTATCCATTCATCTATCAATGGACATCTATCAATGGACATCTATCAATGCCTCCATATTTTGGCTATTATAAATAATGCTGCCATGGGGCGCGTGGGTGACTCAGTCGGTTAAGCATCCACCTTCGGCTCAGGTCGTGATCCCTGGTCCTGGGATCAAGCCCCACGTCAGGCTCCTTGCTTGGTGGGGATTCTGCTTCTCTCTCTCCCTCTGCCCCTCTCCCTGCTCCTGCTCTTTCCCTCTCTCTCTCTCTCTCTCTCAAATAAATAAATAAATAAAATCTCAAAAGAAACAAACAAGTAAATAAATAATGCTGCCATAAACATAGAGGTGCATGTATCCCTTTGAATTAGTGTTTTTGTATTTGGGGGGTAAATACTCAGTAGTGCAATTACTGGACTGTAGGGTAGCTCTATTTTTAACTTTTTGAGGAACCTCTGTGCTGTTTCCCACAGTGGCTGCACCAGTTTGCATTCCCACCAACAGTGCAAGAGGGCTCCTTTTCCTCCGCATCCTCTCCAACACTTGTTGTTTTGTACTGAACATTTTTAAATGTACTAAAAAATGTAGTTCTCACATTTATATGTAAATTTGGCATCATTACCCTTTCTTAGAGATAAGAAATTTTTAAATTGGGTTAAATAACCCACTCAAAGTCCAACAGCTGTGAAGTAATACATTTAAGAATAAACTCTGTGAAATTTTTGCCACACTCTAATCTGCTGGACTTTACATTTGACATGAATATGCTTCTCTCCAGTGCTTGTGTGGGTATTGGGTCAAGGAGATGCAGATTTCATTTCCACCTGGTTCTCATATTCTGTTCCAGCTATTTTGCCCATCTGCCGCCCACTCACGTATGACTCTAGGACCCATTGCCATTGCAGGGTATACGCAGAAAGGGGAAAAAGTGAAAAGGAAATGTAAAGGCACACTGGGAAGCTTTTGGTTGCTGAGACACCAAAGGACAGGTAACAACCTTCAAAAAAAGTCACCCAATGCCTTTTACTTTTTGTCTCCCCATCATCATATTCCACACTCCGTCATCAAATTATGGTTTCCAATATATTATATGTTACATACTAATGAGTCATTTTAATTCAGACTGATCCCAGGTGAGCCTGTCTAGTCAGTCAAAGGAAAAACAGCACAGAATCTTGATAATTCTCTGAAGAAATAACCAGTCCTTGAATTAATAAGAGATGACATGATGCTCATTGGGTTTATTTCTGAATCCTTACAAATGGAGGGAAGAAACCTTTCCCAATTCCGTACCCTAACTATGTATAAAATACTAACTGATATCTAATGCCCAATAAATGCATATATCTAACACCATCTTAGACTGGGTAAAATATTCTACCTAGTTTAACATGTAAGACCAAGAACACAAAAAAGCATGAGTCCGCAGAGAAGCAGATATTAAGACTGAAACAGAACAGGAAATAGATGTATGGAATGCAAGACTAGAAGCTTGATGCCTTCTTCATACACTTCATTTTCTCTGTCATCGGTAAAAATCTTTGTCATTTATTCATTCTTTCAGTAAATACTTCTTAATATACACCAGAATATGTGCTAGGTCCCTGGGAATCCAGGGGTAGAAAATTGAAATGGCTGCTTCCTTAGATAGGAAATTCTTCATTTCCTATCAAATCCATGGACATTCCTGATTGACTTGAAGCATACATAACATGCAGTTCATCTTCAGATACGGGTCTCCTTTGATCTTATTTGTACCTTCTTTGCCTGTGTTTTGTTCTGTTTTGTTTTGTTTTAATCTAGACCATTCCAGCAGCTCAAGGCTCATTTTCATGAGAGAATATAGAAAAGGGGAAAAGAAGGAATGAAAGAGGAAAAAAGGAAAAAGAAACCACAGCATTTCCATCTATTCTTTCCAACCATCCCCTCTGGATTTACCAATGTTTATTGTGCACTTTCTGTGATGGGAGCGAGATTAGTGTGAGTTATCCTGAGTAATGTCCAGATATGGGGAGAGGAAGCTGTCTGCGTTTCACTGCATATAAGCATACACTTTTGGTGTTTCCTTTCACTATGAAGTGATATACGAGTTTGTTTCCTCCATATCTATCACTAATCTTCAGAGTAACCCTTCATTCCTACAAGTGATTTTCAAATTCTTCTTCAATGCAGCAATAACTGGTGAATAAAAACCCCAAGTAGGGCATTAATACCTATCTATTGTCTGTTTGTTCATCACTGCACCCCTAGGGCCTAGAAGAGTGCATGGTACCCAGAAAGTACACCATAATCTTCACTAAACGAATTAATGAATGGATTCAGGATTCAACTATGCATAACTAGTAAAGCATCACTTGCTAACCTCCCACTATCTGGATAGCTCTATGGAATCCCCTGATTCCAGTTGATTTTCTATCCCATTTCTGTCCCTCTGTCTGGTTCCCATGCCTTTTTTATTGTGTGTTTCAAAAACCATAACATACAAGTTAAGGCACTAGCTGCATTCTTCTCCATTTGATGTTGTCTGATTGATTCCTAACCTCTACTGACTGGGACCTTTGTGTTTTGTTGTTGTTATTATTGTTTGTTGTTTTATTTTTTTTCTAAGAGGTCTCTGTATTCTATTGGGACTCCCTCTGGATTTTACTCTCTTACTCGGTTTCTTCTAGTAATATCCCCTTTTAAATTAACTCTTTAAAGTTAAACCTATGCGTATATGCTAGATTCACAGTATATCTATTATACCCATAGATATAATATGGAAAATCAACTGAAGGAGAATGAGGCACAACAATGTTATTTGCTCACCATCAGAGTATGGCAGACTGACTTGAGTTTCTTCTCCAATCAAGAGTTATGAGAAGTGGCGTCACCACAGACAGTTACCAGGCAGCATAACCCGACAAAACTATAACTGATGTATATCTTGCTGTCTTCCAGACACGTAGCCAGCTGGCATCGCTGCACAATGGCCCTGCAGTTAGAAAGGGGCATTGGGCATCTCCTTCTAGAGGAGAAAAAATGTCTAATGTTCCCTGATGGTGACTGGAAATAGGCCTAACTGGAAAAATAGGCCTCTTGGGGATATTCTGACTACCTTGAATCCAGGCAGATACGTCTAAAATGGATTTTCTTCTACAAACTGCACGCGTTGATCTTTAGTTCACTCTTAGCAGTAAGGATTATTTTCCTCTGAATATCAACATTCATAATACCAAGCAACTTAAAAAAATTGTCTCTAATAAGAATTTCTTAAAATACTCTAAATTAGAAAAAGGCTGAAAAACCAAGTATCCTGGTATTTACAAATTTTTCTATTGACTTTCTTTCAAAGACCAAAAATCTAAGTCTAACACATTAACTTATTTAATCTACAAAAATGTCAGTATGTGCCTCCAAATGATTGGAATTGCTTGTTTAAACATCATCACACCTGAATAAAATTAATTAATTCTTTAATATTATCAAATATCCTGTCAATGTTCACATTTTCTAAATTTCATTATAAATGCTGTGAAATTTTGTTTACGGTTTGTTTTATTTGAATCAAATTTCAAATACAGTGCATGTATTAATATACAGGTTCTCCCCCCCACTACATTTTAATATTTTTATAAGAAAAATAGATCATTTGTTTCATAAAATACTTCAACCTTCTGGATTTTGCTAGTTGTATTCTGCTAGGACCACATTAAATTTTGTTTCAATTACTTTTAGAAAATAATTTTCTGAGTCAGATGTCTATATATTCCCCAAATCTATGTCCTCTAGAGCCATCTTAGTGAAACATGTTTTTAGAAACATGTTTAATAAACCATTTCATTGTTAAGCTAAAATATTCTCATGGCTAAACATTTTTTTTTTATTTTAAATCCAGGATAGTTGACACACAGTGTTAAATTACTTTCAAGTGTACAAAACAGTGATTCAACAAGTCTATACATTACTCATCGCTCTTCAAGATAAGTGTCCTTTTAATCCCCTTCACCTATTTCACCCATCTCCCCACCTACCTCCCTTCTAGTAACCATCTGTTTGTTCCCTAGATCTAAGAGTCTGTTTCCTAGTTTGTCTTTTTTTTTGTTCCTTTGTTCATTTGTTTAGTTTCTTAAATTCCACATATGGTATTTGTCTGTCTGTGACTGATTTATTTCCCATAGCATTATACTCTCTAGTTCCATCCATGTTGTTGCAAATGGAAAAAATCTCATTCTTTTTTATGGCTGAATAGTATTCCAGTGTGTGTGTGTGTGTGTGTGTGTGTGTGTGCGCGCGTGTGTCTATATATCACCTCTTCTTTATCCATTTACCTATCAATGGATACTTGAGCTGCTTCCATAATTTAACTATTGTAAATAATGCTGCAATAGGGACACCTGGGTGGCTCAGTCGGTTAAGCGTCCAACTCTTGATTTAGGCTCTGGTTATGATCTCAGGGTGGTGAGATCAAGCCCTACATTGGGCTCTGTGCCGAGCATAGAGCCTGCTTAAGATTCTCTCTCTCTCCCTCTGCCCCTCTCCTTCACTCGTGCATACTCTCTCTCTAAATAAATAAGTAAATAAATAGTGCTGCAATAAACATAGGGGTGCATATTTCCTTTCATAATAATGTTTTCATATTCTCTGGGTAAATACCCAGTAGTGCAATTACTAGTAGTTCTATTTTTAATTTTTTGAGGAACCTCCGTGCTGTTCTCTACAGTGACTACATCAATAGTGCACGAAGGTTCCTTTTTCTCTACCTTCTCACCAACACTTGTTGTTTCTTGTGTGTGTGTGTGTGTGTGTGTGTGTGTTTTATTTTAGCCATTTGACAGCTGTGAGATGTTATCTCACTATGGCTTTGATTTGCATTTCCCTGATGATGAGTGATGTTGAACATCTTTTCATGTGTCTACTGGCCATCTGTATGTCTTCCTTGGAGAAATGTCTATTCATGTCTTTTTCCTATTTTTTAATTGGGTTACTTTTTTTTTGGTGTGAGTTATGTAAGTTCTTTATATATTTTGAATACTAACCCTTTATCAGAAAGGTTATTTGCAAATATCTTCCGTCGTTAAGTAGGTTGCCTTTTAGTTTTGTTCATATTTTCCTTTGCTGTTCAAAAGCTTTTTATTTTGATGTAATCCCAATAGTTTATTTTTGCTTTTGTTTCCCTCGCCTCAAGAGATATATCTAGAAAAATGTTGTTATGGCCAATGTTAAAGAAATTACTGCCTGTGCTCTCTTCTAGGATTTTTATGGTTTCAGGTCTTACATTTTGGTCCTTAATCACACGGATAAAATATTTAACATTTCCACTAGAATATTTTTTTCTTTTTTGAACATGCGTAGGAGATGGCACTATTTGTGTGCCATGGCTTTATTCTGTACCCAAAGGTTGTTTGCTACTCTGACTTTGCATTTTATCATAGTGTTTAAAAGACAGACTTTGGGTCAAGAATTAAAGTGCAAGTTGAAATGTAGTAAGTTCTTCCATTTACTCACATACGTTGCTTTGTCCCAAATGATCTCCTTTATCCTTCCCGTCTGAAAAATGTCTTTGCTGTGCCATTTTCTTTGAGTCTATCTTAACAAATCTTTATGGCTCCCCATCTGAAAGTACGCATCATTTTAACTAGAGTGGAGTCTGCATGTTTAAGGCAAAATTTAATCATATATTCGTAGAATATTTTTTTCCAGGCCTCAAAATTATTACTCTGGTACCTAAGGAAAATGCAAATAGTCTGCCAAAATTTGGCTTCTGTGTGCGTAAGTTAACTGTGGTAGGCACAGAGACACTGAAATTCTTTATTCAGCAAGAGACTAGGCGGGGTGGATGAAACACACTCTGGACATGAAAATCTGATTTCAGGTATTGGTTGAATCTTTTGCTTTCCTTTAGCAGCTTTTTCTGGTGCTTTTGGACTTTAGATTTTATTTAAAAAAAAAAATCCTGTAGCTAATTCAAGTGAATTAACCCACAGTGTGCCTTTATTTAAGTTTAAAGATAGAGTGTGATTCTCATGTTAACTTTAACATCTTCTAAGTAAAGTTGGTAAATTCCTGGCAGGACTTTCTTTATCATCATATTTCTCTTCTTGGTCCAATGCATTGCCTCCGTGTTCCAAGCCAGGGCAGATGCCACACTGTTCTGCCACATCTTTAACAGATTTACCGTTTGTTTGTATCAGAACCCACACACTAATTGCAGAAAAGTTTCGGGTTCATTGCAATTGTTTAGGCCTGAAAGACTTAACTTTAATGGTTTTCTGTTGTTTTTGCTGCTTCGGTTTATATTTCTCATTCTCCAGATTGGTACTTCTCTTCTGTGCACACATTATCACATATGCCTTTTGTAGCTGCCTGGGACTGTCCTAGGAGAGCAGAACCTGGCTAAGCTCTACTTCAAGATGCCTTTGCATCGTTAAGGCCAATGAAACAAAAACCTAACAGCAATCTATGTACAGAAACCATATGCGGACTAAATAACCCGTTGACTACCTATGCTCAGTCTGGAATCAGCTTCACAAGCAAAACCTTTATAGAATCCACTAACAACTTTGTATCTGGCAATTAAGTGGTCAGTATGAAAGCAGCCCCTAAAACAGTAAGAGAAGCTGGCAACTGGCAACTGGGATGAGTTAGACTAATGTGTGAACAGCAGTAGGAGCAGGATAGAAGGGTAGGATCAGATGAGCAATTTAATGTTGAAGATGTTTAAACATTTGAATATTCACATGTTTCATCTAGATTAATAGCAAGACATCCACATGGAAATAGCCGTCTTGTTTGAGCTTAGGACAGGGTGCTTGGGAATCCCAAATCTCTTCTATAAAATTCTGGAAGTTCTCAAGTTTATCCAAATGGAGAAGAATAAAACCAGCAGCTTGTTAACTGGTTTGTGTTTCCAGTTCACAAGCTAAGGGATAACATTCATCCAACACCCCCTCTTTATGTACACTGAATACACCCCGGCGGCTCTTCTTCTGAGCTGTCCCAGGGCCTAAGGTTAAGCCTCGTCTTGTATTTTATGACCAATAAGTTTTGTAACAAGAAAGAGACAGCAGAAGTGTCTGTTCATTCTGGACTAGTGAAGGAAACCACCCATCGTCTACTTTTTATTGCCCTCTAAACCAATATATCTTGCTCACTTTGCCTTTGTCTACTCCAATCTAGGAGAAATTCTTCTTACTAGCCCATTGTCTAGACATACAGACAATCTGTATTGAATTGGATTACTGAATTACACAGAAATCAGAAATCTGAAGACCATTAATATTAGCTCAGTGCAATGCACTAATAAGTTTTTGTAAAACACACTATATCATGAGATGTAGCCATTGAGTTTTGTAATCCATGCCTCACCAGACAACAGAGAGAATGTGGATGCTCTTATCTCAGGGACATTTGATAACGTACTTCTGATTAACTTTATATATTTTTCAGGAAAGGAAAACAGGCAAGTCAGCTATAAAAAAAATAAATGGTGTTCAACAAAAAGATGGCTGAAAGAAAATGATTATAATCCCAAGGAACACCGAAACACGCGTTCAACAAACCCTAAAAGAAATACAAATATATCTAATGGGATTGAAAAAACATGCTGTAATAATTATGTTTTTCTTTGCCTTGAAAATTCCAATATCTGTGTTTCTCTAAGACCACTGCTATACCATGCAGTTGTTTCAAGTAAAACAAAAACTGGCAGCCCTCTGGTGGTATCCAGAATTGACATTACTGTCATCTGGACTTCAAAGACAAGAGTCACTAATTATTAGAGCTGGAAGACATTTGGAAATCATTGAGTCAAACTCCCCATATCAAGTCACTTCTCGAGGGAGGACCAGTGACTCGTCCAGCTATTTTGTAAGAGAAGTATATCTGTCACAAGCAAAAATACAGACTCCCAGGCCAGTGCTCTTATGGGGTCAGGTTTCAACATTTTTTTTTAATCCCTCACACATATGGCAAAAGGAATTAAGTCAGAGCATCACTGGAAGGAACAGAACACCTAAAGGAATGTTGAAAAATGTATGCGTAGTGATGACCAAGTTTCAACAAAGTACATCTATGCCTCACCCTTGACATCTAGACACACTGATCCCAGAACTGGACCTGCAGTAATATGACTTGTTCAAACCCCCCCTTGTGTGTACGAGCCTCTAGCAAGCACTTCGCGGCATGCTCTCTCTCCTGCCTGGTGTGTTTGTTTCCTATCTCTTCATAATACAGTGTGAGGTCACACATGTGTGTTTGTTTTTCTTTATAATATGTCATTTGTTCAGCAAACATGTTTAAGTGAAAGAAAACACATTAATCCCCTTAAAATATAAGGCAGAGAAGGAGAGGCTCAACTAAGTCTTACTCTACCCAATTTCTCTAGTAAGACAGGAGCACAAGTAGCAATGCAGAGATCTCTGCAAGGGCACTGAGGGAAAAAAGGGGGAGGGATAGATTTTCCAAGGATTCCTTTAGAAAATCCTTCCCCTGGCCTGCCCACCGTTCTATATAGAAATTGACCCAGTTTGTGGAGGGTCTCCAAAGTATATTCTAAAAATGTTTATTCCCTCACTACTCATAAGGTCCAAGTATTAGCAACATCATCTCTCTCCGAGAGTACCATTTAGTTTCCTAATTGGTCTTGCTTTTCCTTTTATCCTCTTACCATCTGTTCATCAAAGAACGGTCAGATTCCTCTCATTCACACACTAATTGAACCTGTTCCTACCTGGTTAAAACCTTCCAAAGGCTTCTCAACACACTCAGAATAAAATTCAAACCCCTTAACCTAATTGGGAGAGGAGGTTGGAATACTCCAAACAGAGTTGGCAGAGCTAATTGATAAAAAGAGGCTATATTGTTCATCTCCTTTGTTCTTGCGGTCTATCTTGGATAAAGTTTGTGAGCCCAGAAAATCAACCCTCTCTTGTAAGAAATATTATCTAGAAACATAAAATGTCTGGCCTTATTTCCCCTTTGTTATTTCAGTCTCTACTCAACTCTTGTTTAAGAACTGTAGATTCAGCTCTAAGATGCAAATGGAAAGACCATTTTTTTTATACTTGATTTTGGAAGACTAAAAGAAAAAAAATACCCATTCTTGAGCCCAGCATGAGAGAAGTGGTCATTTGCAGGAAAGTCCATCTGTGCACCCCCCAACAGCCTGTCTATCCAAGACAAAATCAGAACTTTGTTCTAACCCCATTAATGATTTTAGTGCAAATAGTAAGAGCTTAGTTAAGAGGAAATATTTTCTTGTTTGAGTGAATACTAAAATCACTGACTTAAGTTTAAAGCATGGGAAAAATGTCAATTAGACAGCCAGAAAAAAAACCAAGAATAATCAGAGGTCTTTGTGGACCAACTTACAGCAGAGGCAAGTTTAATGATATTCAGCTAAGTGAATATTCCCTACCAGTTAAAATATGAGTTCTTAGGGAACCTCAGGAAAATAGTTCAGGCTGTTTCATCCTTTTCCCTATCATATGACTAGAGAATATGAGACCAAATATCCCCGGATAAGATACTGAAAACCCTGTATCTGTGGTTCATATTTTCACAGTTCCCTAAGGGTAACCCATGGGAAAGTAGACACTCATCTTGGGGATTCTTCCTATCCTTCTGTCTTCTTACCTGTTCCTATGCATGAGAATAACCAGTAGCTTTTAGAAACTACATATGCCTTAGCCACTCCCCCAGAGATTATGGTTCAAAACTCCGGACCATTCTGTTGTGCACTCCCAGCTAAGGACCGCAACCCAGAAAAAATGGAGGAAGAGTGCAAGACTACCCATCTTAGCGGGTTGAACTAAGGCCAGGTCTCCAGATCCTATAGCCTCTGCTGCCCCCTAGTGGTAACTACTAAACTTACCTTGCCCCTCTCTGGAGTCCTAGTCCTCCAATAGCATCAAGAAAGATTTATTGAGAAACCAACATGTCAAAAGTATTGCGTAAGGAGCTGTGGCACAATGCCCCAGATTTTTTTTTTTATTCATAACATTAAAGAAAAATAGACATCTTCCTTGAAAGACGACTCCCAATACCTAACCGAACACATATATCAAACCGCCACAAAAATTTTGATGATAAATACAGAGTAAATAAAATTAATCTGTTCTAATATCAGAAGTTTAAGACAAAACCTATAAATATAGTTAAAGTAAAATGATTCATTTTATTTTCTTGTAAATAATAATATCCCCCCTCTTTTGGAACTACATACTATTTAATTGCTTAAAATTCTTAAGTAAAAGTCTGTTTTGGTGCTTCTAACCAACCAACAGTAAATATACTAGGGTTTGAAACTGAACTAAAAGGGATGAAATCTAAGGCCTCTTTCAAGAATCTAATCTTTTCATCAACCATTCCTTGTTGTTCATCAAAATGTTCGCAAAAAAATAAATTATAAGTGAATTGCGAAGTTTTTTTCCCAAGCATCCCAGAAAAAAAAAAAAATGCTTCTAAATTGCTAGTTTCTACTTCTGAAATTTGAAGAGGATGGCATATTTTTCAACTTATCTAATATTTCTTTTCCCTCGACTGGGAGTCCACTAAAGAATCATTTTTGCCATCATGCGTTTCATTTAAAGAAACATTTACTAGTAAGATCATTTTCGCTGTGTGGGCAGACATCTGTTCCCAATTCAATTTCTGGAAGCCAGGCAGAATTCTGAGCAACTCACAATTATTTGACAGTTCTCCATCTTTGTTTCCACTGGTAGAAACAGCCTTCTTAAATGTTCAATTCTTTCAAGTGAATTAATAATATCTTTAATTTATGTTCACGTCTAATTTAATGTTCCCAAACTGAGACAATTTCTAGTCAAAGACTTCCCCACAGCTGCTTTGTAGGGCAAGGTGTTCTGTTTATTATTTTTTATGTGGCTGCATATCATTATAAACATAGAAACCACATTTTAATGTATCTAAATCTGTCTTCCTTTGATACTCATAAATTGAATATGCACTCAAGGCCATGTGGGTGTTTTTTTCACTGTAATAAACTGTAGTGAAATCTGAGGAGTTATGATGTATAACCTTGGGCTATAAGGGGGTACTATTGACACATGAATGTCTCTAGGATGCTGGAAAATTCAATTTATTTTATTGCCTCTCTTGAAAGTTCTAAAAAGTTTTGGAGAGTTTTAAAACCATCCTAACTGTCCTGCATAATTCGTAGAAATCCTGAGATCTGTGTTAAGAATTAAACTGTCCAGAGCCGGTACAACATATAGAGACAGTAAGAATAAATTACTTCGAATTGGAAGCAAATAAATAAGACTGGCACCGATGCAGACAAAAAGCAGCCAAGTTTCTGATTGTTTTGAGGTCATTTCAAGTTAAGGATCAAGTTCCTCCAGGCACCAAATGGATTAACTATTATTTTTATTTTCTGACTCTCAGTATAAGTATATTTTCAGGACTGGATTTTTCCTTGTGTAATGAAATGTAATTAATTCTTCTTGTGTAATGACCTCATAGCTCCTTCTGCCTAGAATGCTGTCCCCTCTCTAGTCTCCCCTGATCCGCCCATGAGCCCCCATTCTGCCACCACTTGATAAATTCCTAATTATTTCTAAGACAATGGAGACGCACTTCATCTGTGAATTGCTTGTAATCTAAACCAATTATTAGTGATCGAATTTTGCATAACTTGATCAGACTGGACTAAATGATCATGGCTACTCTCTTTGCTATCAACCCAGCGAGCAACTTGCTGGCACAGACATTGTTTAATTTTTAAATCCCTGGCACCAGGAAGTGTGCCTGCCATATAACCAGAGCTAAAAAAAAGTATTGGTTTAATGAATATAGATAACACACCGTAAACACAGAGTCAATTTCCTCTACATATAAAATTAAAAATTATTTCTATGAAGTTTGGGCACTGTTACAAAAAGGAAATGTACCTCTTGTTTACATTTACAAGTTTAATTCTGGGAACAGGTGTATTTATGCTAACGTTTGTCTCTATTGTCAAAGTCTAGCTGAAACAATTTTTGTTATCTGTGGTTGAAATACAAAACATCGTTTCTGGTAGCATAGTGAATTAAGTAAAGTTGAGTAGTTTTTTGTGTTTTTTTTTTTTTAACTTGTAATATGTTTAACCCCAATTAATAGTTTTTGACCTATTGCTTTTACTAAACTTACTTCTCGGAACTTATCTCCTTAAATGTGGTGCTTTATTTACAGTAAGTGTGCAAACATTTATTAACTCTTTAGGACCAAGGTAATAGAAAAGAATAGCTTGGATAAATTAATTCATTGCTACCTCATCCACAGCGAATCTTGCCTTTATTGGTTCTTTATTAGATAAAAGTCCTTGGTACCAAATCTTATAAATTTTGATTGATGGCTATTCTGTAACATTACCTGCCCTCTAAATTCCTGCGAGACAGAACACTAGAGTCTAACACTCGAGTCTTGCTTGTTTGCCTAAAGGCTCACACTCATCGAAGGGAGTAGGGACATAAAGTAGATTAAAATAAACTCCACTGCAGCACAGGTTTTAAAATCTGACTCTTCGCACACGATCCTGATTCTCATCTTCCTTCCCACTTCTAGAAATTCAGGAGACCTAAGCCAAGATGAGGTAAGGAAAGCACGACAGAGGGAGGGAAAGGGCTCACAGAGTATTTGTCAGAGGGCCCTTTGGCTTTTACGAGTAGAAAGACACTTTCTCTGAAAGCGGTGATTAGGTGGGGAAGACCATTCATAAGTCAGTAGACCTCAGGTTGGTTCTGTTTCAAACTCTTGCAGCCACCCCAAAGGGAAACAGCCATTGTCTGTGCTCTAGGAGTGGAATTGGATTCTCTCTCCTGGATCTGGGGGATTGGACTGGTAAAACCCAGGGGACTAACTTCCCTTGCACTAACTTACATTAGAGGCTGTCCCTCTGAGGGAAACTTCATCTTCCTGTAGGTGGATATTTGGGGTGTTTTCTTTTTTTTGCCTTTACGAAGAGGGTAATTGTACCTGTTTGCTAGGTCTGCCATAACAAAACACCTCCAATTGGGTAGCTTCAATAGCAGAAATTTATTTTCTCACAGTTCTGAAGGTTTAAGTCCAAGGTCAAGGTGTGGTTTGGTATCTCTTGAGCCCTTTTCCTTGGCTTTCAGATGGCCACCTTTTCCCTGTGTCCTCATGTGGTCTGTTCTCTGTGTGCATATATTCCTGGTGTCTCTTTGTGTCCTAATCTCCTCTTCTGATGAGAACACCAGTCACATTGGCTTTTTTGTAAAAATTAGTACTTTGCTTCATTTTAACTTCATTACCTTTTAAAATTCCTATCTCCAGTTATAATCCCATTAGGGGTACTGGGAGTTACGGCTTCAATATATGAATCTGGTTGCCCCGGGGCAGGAAGTATCACACAATTCAGTCCATAATGGTACGGATGTACATTTGTGTTCATGCCCCAAATATTTTTGAATATTATGAGAATGTTTTTGCACTTGCCTCCCAGTGCACATGTGAAACATTCCTTTGGATGTATACCTAGAGGATTGCTGTAATGCCGGGGACTCCCTTGCTCCTCATCTTCATTAATACTTGGAATTGTCAGAATTCTTCTTATTTCCCAACCAATACAAAAGTATATATTCGGATACTAATATAATTAATCAGCTATCTATGCTGCAAATGTCTTCTCTCGGTTTTGTTGTTTATGTTTCACTTCCATGATATCTTAGCAAATAGGTATTATTTTTATTTAAAAAAATCGTTTATCAGTATTTTCATTTATGTTGTTTTTCTCCTGTGTTATTGCTATTGGAGTCTTAGTTAAAACATTCTTCCCTATTCCAAAATCCTAAAATAGTCACCCAAATATTTTCTTAAATGCTTTCATATTTGAGTCTTTAATCCATCCGGAGTTTATCTTAGTACACAGTACCAGGTAGGAATCCGATTTTGCTTTTTTCCACAGGGATAAACAAATGTCCTGGCCGCATTTCTTGTTTAGTCTGTTTTTTCCCCAGTGGTTTAGAATACCGTGAGGCATATATAATTTCAGTATATTCATGGACTGTTTCTGGTGTCTCTGTTAGAGTCCCTTGGACTGCAACGTCTCTTCCTGGGGCATTATGATGGCTTTATAATGAGTCTTTGAATATGCAAAGGGATGTTCCCATATTATACTCCTTTTTCAAAATACTCCTGATCATTTTTCAGTTTTTTTCCATTCCAAAGAAATTTTATAATCTCTTTATCAATATTCAAAAAATAAAACCTATGGGGATTTTGACTGTAGTTGCCCTGAACCAATAGAATTGATCTGTGGAGAGAACTTCTTTATGATAGTGAACTTCCTTTATGTGAATATGGAATATGTCTATTAGCCATCTTTAATAGTAAACAGTTGTGGGAGATTTTGCACCAAATAAATACATATAAAATAAACAAATTGTGCTGCTTTCACAGTTTTAAAAGATTTATTCTTGGTTACTCTTTTGATATTTGGATAACTTTGATATTAATGTAACTGCACATTTTTTTGTTGGCTTCGTATATTACTGACAGCTTCATATACATTTTCCCAACCATTTGTTTTAAAATTTTTATGTCTTTATGTTTTATATGTGTTTTCTATAGTTTGATTTAGTTTATCCAAACTAGCAGCCTCTGTCTTTTAACTAGAAAATGTATTCTTCTTGTATTTAATGTGATTACTATTATACCAGAACTGATTTCCATCTTATTTCACCATGCTTTCTAATTGACCTACTTTTGTATGCTTCTTGAATCTTCTCTATATTTTCTATGATTAATTTTTTGGTTTGCTTCTTTGCTTTTATTTTTCTATACAATTCATAATTTACATAATCTATTCCAATTTTTTAATGGGTTGCCATCACAATATTGCCATGGGCATGAAACTGTAAATCATTTTACTCTCTTCCTGAAAAATTAAAAGAATTTGAACAATTTAAGTCTGATCATGTCTCTTCCCATGATAATTTCATCCTCTAATTTTGCTTTTCTTTTCAAAATTGACACGTCATTATTGTTACGCTATGAAGACAGCATTTGTTTGGCTGTAACCACATGGGTACATGTTTGTATAATTCTTCTCACATTGAATCACGACTAACCAATATGATCAATAGAATATAGCATAAGCAGTAGGGTGTGGCCATGGCTAGGTCATAATGGCATCTTAGTTACTTAACTTCCACCTTGGTATCTTGGATCACTCATTCTGGGAGAATCTGACCACCATTCCGTTAGGATACCCAAGCCATGCAAGTGAGCTACCCGGGAAGTTGTAACCTCCAGTTATGCCTTCATAGGACTGCAATCCCAGTTAACATGGTGACAAGAACATGAGAGACCCCGGCCTAGAGCCACCTACCCAACTAACTCCCATATTCCTAATCCACAGAAACTATAAGAAATAAATAATGGTTATTGCTGTTTTAAGCCACTTAGTTTCAGGCTTCTTTGTTACTCAGTGTTAGATAGCTAATACAGCATACTTAGACCAATTTCTTTTCTCACAGTTCTGTTTTGCATTTTCCTTGTGGGATCATTTTCCTTCTTCTTAAAGAAAAACCTTTAGATGTCCCTTTAGTGAAGTTGGTTAGTAGTAAATGCACTCAAATTTTCTTTATCTGAAAATATATTGATTTAAACCTTTTTTTTTTCTTTTGGAAGACAAGTTTGCTGGATATTCAGTTCTAATTGACAGCTATTTCCTATGACCACAGAATTTTATTCTGCTATCATCTGGCTTTCAATTTTCTGTTTAGAAGTCTGGTGACAAAATATTGTTCTTTCTAAGTAATTTGTTCTTTGTTTCTGGCTGCTTCCACCCCTACCAGACTTTCTACAGATTTATTACGTCTATAGTTATTTTTTCATTATCCTGCTTTGAATAGGTGTTGCTCTCTATGTCTGAATCTGTACCATTCATAAGCTCTGGCAAATTATTAGCCAGTACTTTTTTTGAATATTACAAGTTCTTCATTCTATTTTTTTCTTCTGGGACAGTGATGGGATATATTTGTTAGACTGTCCCATTCAATCTTCCATGTCCCTTATTATCATGTTCATACTTTTGATCTTTTTGTTTTACTATGTTGCAGCCTGGGTAATTTCCTTACATCTATATTTCAGTTTATTAATTATTTCCTCAATTATGTTTATGTGTTGTTAAAACACATAAACACATCCATTACTTTTTAAAATTTCAGCTAATACTATTTCCTTATAAATTTCTATTAGGTTTGTTTCATATGGGCTCGTGACTTTGACATCAAATATTAAGTTGAGGTGTTTGCCCCTGTTTTTTAATTTTCAGGGAGAGCAAAATTACTACTTACTACTTTAATGTTTGTTGTGAGTCACTGATGGAGGCATCTAGACTAGCTGACAGTTTTCTTTTGGGAAAATTTTAAATCATGTGTATATTTAACAAGTACAGAATTATAAAGATTTTCTATTTTTGTGGACATTTTGATGAGTTGAACCATTCTAGAAATATGTCTATTTTTTTTGATATATTGGATTATTTCTTTCCCAATTTCTTATTGTACTTTCCTAACTTATTTAATGTTTCCTTTTTAATTCCTGAAATTGATTATTTTTGTTTTCTCTCTTTTAATTCTTATTCAGTCTCACCAAGCATGTATCAATTTATTAATCTTTCCATATTTCTTCCTTTATTTATTAAACTTTATAATGTTTCTTGTATTCTACTTTCATGGGGCTTAATTTGCCTTTCTCTTTCCAAATCCTTGGGATGGAGATTTAGATAAATGATTTTAACCTTTTCATTTTATCTAGTATATGAGTTTTTAAGGATGCATATTTTCCTCTAAGCATACTTTATCAGAAAGCTGCAAGGTTTGAAAGTAGTACTTTATTTTGCATCCAATTAAAAGTATTTTCTCTTTGCCATTGTGATTCCCTTCATGACCATGGGTAACTTAGAAGTATATTTCTTACCTCTTAATAGATAGGGATTTTCCAAGTAGATTTTTTTTCAGGTTTCTAGATTATACTGTGATTAGAGAATACAACCTTTATCATTGCAATTCTTTGAAAATTGAAACATGATTTTTGAGGCAGCATATGATAAATCTTTTTAACTGCCCCATTTATTCTTGAAAAATGTATTGTGCAGTTGTTTGGTAGAGGGGGTGTGTGTGTAGTTAAGTTTATTAATGAGTAGTTCAAATTTTTATTTATTAGTTGTTCTTCACATGTTCTATTTGTTACTGAAAGACTTGTGCTGAAAATCTCCCATTACTATTTTGAATTTGTCTATTTTTCATTTTAGCTCTGTCAATGTTTGTTTCAAGTATTTTGAGATCACAGTATTTTGAGGTTAATACAAATTATATATCGTTAAATCTTCCTGAATTTTTAGCATTGTGAGTGTCTTTCTTTACCACTAGTAATGCTTTCCAATAGCTATACCAACTTTCTTTTGGTGACCATCTGCATGGTATATCTTCTTCTACTTTTTTGGGCTTCACACTTTACCTGGACCTTGGCCCAGGAATCCTTGACTGCTTTTTTAGTTCTCTCATCCCTTTAAACTGAGTGACATGCATACTTAGATGTGCACACACACACACACACACACACACACACATCCCTCCTCCTTTGCTTCTTCTCCTCTCCACAATAGCTGACCCAAATCATCTAGGAATTACCAGGAACAATTGTCCCTTTTCCCTTTTCCTTGATCATTTTTGTATGTATTTTACTTCTTAAACATTTCATACATCATTACTTCATATTTTTATCTAATAATTCCAATATATGAAGTATGTGGACCTAAATATTTTTGTTGCTTTATTTGACTCTCACAGATGGCAAGTTGTTTTCCTGAATTTTATGTAATTTTTAAATCTACATTCATGTTTAGTTGAACTTATTTCATGAATTCCTAAGAAACTAATTTCAGAATGCTTTCTTCCAAAAAGATTTTACACTTATTTCTCCCTAAAGCTACTTGAGTCCCCTTTGAGGATTCCAGTTTATATTAAGAGTTTCAGAATCACCCCCACTCCCTGACATTGGTCCTAATATCTCATTTCTTGATTCCATTGTTCAGGCATTTGATTCCAGAGCTACTCCAGCTTTTATGGGTGCTTGCTCCCCACTGCTCATTCTTCTAGTTTCTAACTTCCTCAAGAGCCTAGAAATGTGCATAATAAACATGTAAACATTTTACTATAATTTACGCATGATTTGGTTGTAGCAAGCGGGTGCATTCTTCAGCATCAGTCATGTGTCATACCGCTTGGAATCTAACCCGCCCACACTCAGTCCTCTGTTCCCCATTCCCAACTCCCTCTGCATTACACCAGATCTGTATTTCTTGGGAAATTCTCATTAAAAGGATTTACAGATCTTTTTCAAGTTGTGATGGGGTTACATCCTAACAAACCCGTAGTAAGTTGAAAATCCTCTAAGTAGAAAATGCGTTTAATACACCTGACCTACTGAGCATCACAGCTTAGGCTAGCCCGCCTTAAATGTGCTCACAACACTTACTTCAGCCTACAGCTGGGCAACAGCTTCTGACACAAAGCCCATTTTATAATACAGTGTGGAATATCTCATGTAATTTATTGAATACTGTACTGAAATTGAAAAACAGATAGGTTATATGGGTACAGAATGGTTTAAGTGTATCAGTTGTTTACCCTCGTGATTGTGTGGCTGACTGGGAGCTGTGGCTCCCTGCTGCTGCCAAGCATCACAAAAGTGTATTGTCCTGCATATTGCTAGCCCACGAAAAGATGAAAATTCAAAATTCAAAGTATGATTTCTACAGCATGCATGTTCCTTTTGCACCATCGTAAAGTCGAAAAATTGTAAGTCAAAACATTGTAAGTCAAGAACTGTCTCTATTCCAAAAAGTCTCGAAGAATTTTATTCCAAAAAGTGCCCAGGAATTTCCATTCACCAACTTTGAAAACACTTAAAAGCCCACTCGTACTACTTTGTGGAAAGACCTCAGGTTCTTTCCACTCCCATTAAACACATCACCAATTGATTGTACAGCTTAGAGTGGGAGGGATCATCATTCAAGTGTGGCAAAGGTTCCATATTGGAGGGAAGATTCCGTGCTGGAGGGAATGCAACAAAAAGGGCAAATCAGGAAACTCATGTATAGGTTGCGTGCGGAGTCTGTTTTCTATTATTAGGCTGCCTCTGGCAAGGGGATGAATTGCTAAGAGCATATGAATGAATTGGTTAAGATTTTAGGCTTATCTTCAAAGGCACATGATCACCACGATCATCTGATTTGAAATCTGTGTGAACACTAGAAGCATGATTTAGCCAATATATCCTAGATTCCAAATTCTCCCAGCGAAGGGAGGCTCCTTGTACATCTTATCTCCTCGCATACATAGAATGCAGCCTTAGCTCTGGGTAACAAGCTCCGGGCATTTTTCAGAAAAAAAAGCTTGTTAAGATG
This sequence comes from Ursus maritimus, assembly GCF_017311325.1. Taxonomy (NCBI): domain Eukaryota; kingdom Metazoa; phylum Chordata; class Mammalia; order Carnivora; family Ursidae; genus Ursus; species Ursus maritimus. Next base: position 49,620,245 of record NW_024423344.1, read on the forward strand.
ATTTTTGCAAAAGAGGTCTCCTCATTAGTAACCAGACTCACTGCAGTGCTTATTTCTGTCTGTCTGAGTGCCTGGAACAGAATTCCAACCTAATCCCATTTCTGCTTTCAAAGGACCCTATCTTCTGGACCTCATTTAGCATGAGGATAGAGAAACACAGATAAACGTCTTATCAGGCGAAAAAGTAATTTCATGTTCTTGCAGTTCTTTTCTCTGTCTATTCAAATGCTAGATGCCCTTTCATCTTCTACAAATGATTTTCTCTTAATCCGCAAGAAACTAGTTCATTCTTTCTAACAACATCATTATATTTTGAGTGAATTATCATAGAACAATTAAGAGCTGTTCTCATGTGACACACTTATCTTTGGCTGTTTGTTTCAAAATTTGATTCAGCTGTGCCCTCCACTATTTCCTCATTTTGTTGAATGCCTTTGTCAGCTCCGAGGAAAGAAAATAACACAGCAGGGGGCAGGGCAGGAGTCACGTATTATAAGACATTATTGCCATTGGAAACAATGTTCTCCATTATAGCTCAATGAGCTAATAACAACGCATTATTTTGTTAAAAGGCAGTTGTTACTACTATGGCAGCAAAACATCCTATAACATTAACTAAGCTATTACTCTGACATTTTTGGATAAATGAAGAAAAAAACCTCTTTTCATGAAAACTTATTTTGTCGGGCATTACATTTTCATGCTTTCCTGTAGAAATTTTGTTTTATAAGAGTCATATTACAAACAGAAGGATGGTGACAGTCCTGAGACTGACTCCTTACTCTGTCCTTTGCAACTATATGACTTTATGTGATATAGTTTCTCTAATTCATAACTTCTGCATCTACAGAATGGGGAGTTGTGAAATTTATGAGTAGTATAAGTAATGTGGCTAGCTCAGCGCTTCACACAGAGAGACACTCAAAAAGAGGGAGGTGTTATTACTACCATTAAACAATCTTAACTGACATTTACTATTTTGCCCAGAATTCCACTGAACTATGACAACTAAATAAATAAACAGAACCTTCGGCTGTGCTAGACGCTTGTTTCATAGGTCACCTGGTATTAGAGGAGCAAAATTTCTCCTTTCATCTTTTCTTAGCAGAAGCCTCATGCAGTGTAGCTGTATTTAGAACATTTTCTGAAATCTTTTGAGGAAACTCTTTGGCCGCTCAGACGTTCTCTGATGCTTACCCCAGGGTGGCGTGAAGCACTGCTGATCCCCTTTTCTGACATCTTTAGTTGCATGCAGTGGAGAGAACACTAAAAGATGTGAAGTCAGCTATCCAAGCACAGAGGAAAAAGTCCCATCTTTGCATTATTGAGCAGAGCCCTGATCTCGCTTTGTTGTCACTGCTAAGTAACATAGCACAGAAGTGTCCTGTTCATGACAGTATATCATCAGATTAAATTCTATCAGTTCATTTGCACGTATTTAATAAGTGCCTGCTTTGTGTCAGAAACTTCATTAAACACCAGAGATGCAAAGGTCTTATGCTTCCACTACCTGAGTTTAGTGGAGGAGACATACACATTAACAGATAGAGATTCTTAGTCTGGACAAAGGGGTGTACATTAATTCCTTCCAGCTTCTCTTCACCAAGTACAACAATAAACCCTGAAAATAATGCAACAGCCAGCAAAGGAGAACTCTGAGTGATGGAAAGAGGAAGGCGAACTGGTTAGCGATCCCAAGACTGAAGGAAAAACATAGTGGCGGGATCTTACAACCCACCACCCAACAGCTAAAGGTGATCCCGGCCCTGCGTGCTGGATTTCCCATCTAGGTAAAGAGGGCAGCCCAACTGGGCTCATTCCTCCCCGGGAACTAGTAGGAGTCCTATCAACAACACCACGCTAGCAGGACAATGTATGCAAGGGGGAAAGATCAAGACCCACATTGAATATCAGCAGGCAAGGGAAATGACCTTCTCATCGGGCCTGAGACTTTCCTCCACCACGTAGAGAAACTGGGTGGTCCTGTGATACCAGCGATGCGGAGCCACACTGGTGGCTGAGAAGCCTCTTTGTCACTGCGTTCAGAGACTGCCCTCTCTCGCCAAGAGACTGGGTGAGTGCGCAGAGCTGCAGAAGAGATATAACCGCGATGAGTCTCTGTCCTTTGGAGAGAGGGGGAGATTCTCAACACTGATAGCCAGGACTGACATACTGAACCTAGGTAAGTGACTGCCTGCTAAAATAAGAGATTTTAATAGGACCTAGCATCTCCTAACGTAATTGTCAGGATGTTGATGCTACAATTAAAAGTAACCTGTTGTACCAAGCTGAGACAATCAACTGATGCCAACACCAAGATGAATCAGATACTGGAGCTACGTGACAAGGATTTAAAAGCAGACTTCATAAAAATGCTGCAGCAAGAAATTACAAATTCACTTGAAACTAATGAAAAATAGAAAATCTTAGCAAAGAAAATCAATCTGTCACAAAGATATTTAAGAATGTATCAACCGATCTTAACTCTGGGACTAGGCAAAGAGGAATAGAGATTCTAACTCTTCACTGTAGAACTTTGCATAAGCTTTGAATTATTTTCAATGAACATGACGTTTTTAAAATAGAATTAAAATGAAAACTCTATAAAATGAGCTAAATTCTATTTTGAAAAATGAGAGAAATCGTTTCTCTATGTTCTACCATTAAAATTCTTTTCTGGTAAGTATCTAAGATATTTTTTTCAATGGTTTTACATTGAAATCAATGAGTTAGTGACTTCAAAAAAAATGAGTTAGTGGCTTTCCCTATTTAAAAAAAAAGTTTATGAGCCACAATTTCAAAAAAAAAGAGAGAGAGAGAAAAGTGCATCACTTTCCAGGAACAAGTAAGTTCTGCCATTAAAATGGCCAAGTTGAATTCTGGCGGTCCGCATGTACTGCACTGAATAACTGTGCTCCATATTTGGGGAGATGGAAAGCTAAATATTTTTATATTTTTATTTTTAAATATTTTTTTGCTGTCAACTACATGTCTGTTTTTCTAACTTATTAGAAACGCTGGATATTATGATTAGAAATTGGAATTTTTTTGTCCTCTGCATCTTACTGTTCTGTACAGAGCGAGCCAAGTAGGACAGCCAGTGCTGGTTTTGAGCCATCGCCACACAAGGCTCTATATACATGCGTTATTGCTAAATTCAGCTTTAAAAGATCATGGTTCTTCACAATCACCACTACTTGGGAACAACTATTATCCAGTTAATGATGTGGAACTCAAAATAGAAAATGTGGCTAGAAAGGATTGGTGTTGACCCGGGTCTTCTTCCTGCAAGGTTGGACGCTGAGCTCCGCTCTTTAAGACTTCAATAAAGCGGAATAGACTGAACCCTGGCCCCCAGGGCTGCTGGAGGATTGAAGGATAAGAGGAAGGGCACACCCCGCACTTTTTGTTTTTGTTTTCTCATTTGTATTTATTACCCTCAGACCTTCTAAAGTTCTGACCAAATATGGTGTGATACCAGGAACTCCTAGTAAGAAATATGTATTTGGTTCTCCACCCTGCTCCCGGCACAGAGCCCCTAAAACCACTGGAATTTTGTATGTGATAAGAGCGATTAAGGCGTCTTTTTTAATGTTAAGGCGTCTTTTTAAATGTTAATGAGGTGCCTTTGGGAAAGCCCAAATTGGTGAGGTGTGGCTGCCTGTGGAGCCAGCCAGGTGATGAGAGGGCGGGAACTCCCTTGGAGGCTCCACGCTGTTTCCACACACACTGCCCTAGGCGTGTCCTCCGCCCGGCTGTTCCCGAGTTACATCCTTTTATCCTAAACCAGTGATCTGGCAAGTAAACCTGCCCTGGGTTCTGTGAGCCGCTTAACAAAGTAATGGAACCCGAAGAGGGGATTGTGAGATCCTTGGATTTACAGCTTGTTGGGGGGAGCAGGCTTGTGGGACTGAGCCCCAAACCTATGGAATCTGATGCTATCTCAGGGTAGATAGTATCATAATTGAGTTGAGCTGTAGGACCCCCAGCTGATGCAACAGAATTGCGTGGTGGTGTGGGGGGGGGGGGGGAGAAAACCGTACACATCAGGACTGGGCATAGGAATCCCAGGAGCCACTCACCTAATTAGTTGTACCTGTAGTTACACTGTTTCCAACCAAGCTTCCAGGTTCAGGAATCAGACCACGTAGAAGGGCAGCATTTCCCCCTCTCTTATTTGACCAGGAAGCAACAGAGAAAATAATACAGTG
>NW_024423344.1:49624465-49702028 GCF_017311325.1 Ursus maritimus
AATCTACTTTTCTGCCAAACCTAGAGGGAAGTGCAGAAAGCAAAGTCTAGGGAAAGAGTGCGATGTGTTTGGTGCCGAAATAAACAGGCTGTCCACGGTCAGGCCGTGTCCCTCCTGTGGGGGCAGCCGTCCTCCCTTCACTGCGGCAGCAAGAGCCTCTGTTGTGCCAAAGACACCCTAGCTGTGGCATGCGCATTCCGATTTCATTTCAATGTCCCGTCAGAAAAAACTATAAATGTAAAATTTAACCCCAAAAGGGATTTGTCACCATCAGTGAGCATGAATATTTCAATTTCTGGATCCATCATTTTCCAGGAAGACACATGGTGTCTTGGAACAAATGAGTTATTCCTGTGTAACTATCTCAATTTAAAGTAACAGAGGTAAGAAGAGTTGCCATTTTTGGAAAAAAATAAAAATCTACATGAAAAAATCTTGATTGGGTTTATAAAAATGATTCAAACAACACAGAGGTGTTTAAAGTAATACTGTCCCCTTGCCATCTCCCTTCCCACGCAGTGTTTCTTCCGCACAATTAGCTCTATCAACAGTTTCACATCTACATGTCCAAAAAATATCTGTACACCTTGTATGTAAATGACACTTTTATTTACACAAAGATTTGTGTTCTACAATTTTCTCTTCTTATTAACCGATATTGATCAACTTTCCACTGAAGTAGCTAAAGCTTCTCATTTCTAGTCAGTTGCAAAATAGCACAACGTATGGTTATTATTAATATTTTTCCTATTAGTAAACATTTGTGTTGTTTCTGGATTTGGGCATCAGTGAACATCTTTGCACTTAACAAAACTGCTCAATAAGTTCCGGGGGGGTTCAAGATCACAAGAAATCTTGGTATTTTCAAATCATTTGAGAGTCCTTGTTTATTCTAGCCAACAGTGGCTATTATAAAACATTGTAGTGTTTCCTCTAAGACAGGAAAAAATGGTGTCCCGTTGTTAATTCAAATTTGCATATATGGTTATGAGTGAATTTTAGCATCTTCCATATGGCTGGCTATTCGCTATTTGCAGTGTTTTTCTGTGAAATGTTGCTTCGAGTCTTTCCTCATTTTTCTATTGTGAGAACTCTGTGTAGAAAGGCAATATGACATTTATCTGGCATACATTTTATATTTTGCATATATTTTCCATAGTTGTCATTTTTCTTCTGACATTGTGAAATATCTTTGCAGTACAAAAGTTATACTTTTTTATGTAGCCTAATTTATGACTTTTTCCCTCTCAGTTTTTGAGTTAGAAAAAGTCTTTTCCATTCCAAAGTTTTTAAAACATAAAGTTATTTCTTCTGGTACTTTTAGAATTTCTCTTTTTATATTTAAAAGCTTGTATTTCTGATATTTACTTTAAAATTAAGTTTCTAGTAAGGATTCAGCTTCATCTTTTTCAAAAGATCTAGTCAAATGGCTCAAAAGAACTTCGTGAATAATCTCTCAGATCCTCAATTATTTTAAATGCCCTCTTTACCAATTTCTTGATTATATTTATGAGTCTATTTCTGACTTTCTTTCAGTTTCCTTGATCTATTTATGCAGGAAAATTATTTTAATGTAGCTTCATAATACTTTTTAAACCCATAAAAATGACTTCCTGCTAATTACTTTTCTATATTAGAATATTTCAAGATATTTTCACATGCTGATTATTTTATATGAGTTTTTGCCAACTTAAAAAAAAAGAATCTGTTCTTATTTTAATTGAGATATATGTGAGTTAACTGTTTAATTTGGGAAAAATTGTCAGTAGGAATTCTGCTTTTCTATACAAAAACAGGATAAGGCTTTCCGTTTATTTAGGGCTTACTTCATGCCTTTTAGTGAAATATTAAAATTCTCTTCATAGAGTGTCTGGTTATCTTTACTTTGGGTTTATTCTTAGGTATTTTATATCTGTTGTTTTGATGGTGACAGTCTTCCTCAAAGTGCTGATTAAAGGAAAATGGAGAAGATATCATTTGTGAACTTGAGAAGCTCAGAGTTGAATCAGGAGTTTACAAAGATGTAAAATACAGTAGTATTAAGAAAACAGACATGCACAAAATGATGTGGGGGTTTAGAGGAGATAGTATCGGTCTCTGAAAAATCAATTTCCTGATACAATGCAACATTTGATCTGGGTGTTGAAGAAGGAGTGGAGTTTCTAGGGCAAGAGAAGAGGCAAGGGCTTTGCAAGTAGGAGGGGCCAAGGCAAAGACAAGGCAGGGAAGGAGAAGGCACATCTCACGGGAGGCTCCTGCTGGAAATCTCACATGGCTGCAGGTAGAAATGTGTGAAAGGAAGTTAGATTTTTTTTTTTTTTAAGATTTTACTTATTTATTCGACAGAGATGGAGACAGCCATAGAGAGAGGGAACACAAGCAGGGGGAGTGGGAGAGGAAGAAGCAGGCTCATAGCAGAGGAGCCTGATGTGGGGCTCGATCCCGTAAAGCCGGGATCACGCCCTGAGCCGAAGGCAGACGCTTAACGGCTGTGCCACCCAGGCGCCCCAGGAAGTTAGATTTTTGCTCCCAGGGAGAGTCTTTTATTTCAAGGTAAGGAATTTGGAATAGATTAAATGTGTTTTTTATTGCAAGATAATTTAGGTAGCTGTGAAGAGGTTTATCCAAAATGAGAGAGCAGCAGAGAATGCCTACAAGGGAAAGAAAGCTCAGGTGTGGATAGAGAATCTGAGGTCCTGGCAGCACATCCCAATGGTAGCCAAGCTCTCACATAAAGAAGATTCTCGTTAAACATTGAAAGAATTAATGAATGAGGGGCGCCTGGGTGGCTCAGTGGGTTAAGCATCTGCCTTCAGCTCAAGTCATGATCTCAGGGTCCTGGGATGGAGCCCCGTGTTCAGCTCCCTGCTCAGCAGGGAGTTTGTTTGTCCCTCTCCCTCTGCCCCTCCTCCCCAAGCTTGCGCGCTCACGCTCTCTCTCTCTCTCAGATAGATAAATAAAAATCTTTTTTAAAAAATTAATGGATGAAAAGCAAGGGATATTCAAAGTCAGGTATTTCCAGAAGCACACAATGTGTAATAGTTTAATTTCAAGGTTTAAACCACTCATTGTACTTAAACGCCAGACTTCCTAGAGGTATACAGCACTTGGCCTGGTGAGCAGGGCAACATTAAGGAACAAGAATCTGGAACATAGTTCTGTTCTGAAACACAGCAGTAATTAAGTAAATGAATTAATTGTTTCAAAGCCCTTGAGACAGTGCTTTGCACAAACTAAATGCAATATAACTGATATAACAGTTTGTTAAGTAAATAATGAAGGCTTGGATGCAAGGACCTTCGATAAAAATTTTAAAGTGGTAAATGTTTAAATCAGACCTCAGTTGCCTCTTTCTTAGCTACCCAACTTTCCCTCTAGTTGCCCCCTATATTTGCCTGATCCCTTCTTCCTAAATTCCAAACATCTCTATTACTCTGCCTTTTGTTTCAAACCATCTCACCCAAAAAAGATATATTTACTGCAGGAGTCTGTGCAGGAATAGCTTGTGTTGTTTGACACATGGAGGGAAGCTCTGGGCAGCTGGACCATCGTGAGCAAGGCGGAGGATGGCCGGAGAGGGGCAAGACGCAGTTCATGCCATTTATATCCCCTACTTTTAAGGAGTTTGGACCTTATCCCAAGAGCAATGGGAAGCCAGTAAAGGAATTTAACAAGAGAATAATGTGCTTAGACTTTCGTTTTTAAATGATCCTTCCAAATCACAGTAGAGAATAGATTTGAAGAAATCAAAAGCAAATGTGTGGTAGCTATTCCTTTAGTCAAAGAGTTGATGGTGGTTTAGATTATTGTAGGAGCAGTGGAGAAAGAGATCGCCAAGAGGGGGAAGTGGAGATCAGTTCAAATGAAGAGATAAAAAGAGGGTAATATGAAGGGTGATGACCAGCTTGTGTGCCATGAGCACCTAGATACCATTTCTCAAGGCAGGAAATTTTGGAGGAAGTTCAGTTTAGGGGGGAAAAGAGAATGTACTCAGTTGGTTAAATGGGCCTGTTGCTCAGTAAAGTCTGGGCTAGAGAAATAAGCTTGGGCCCTCCCAAGCCCTCTCTTCACGTTTTTTCAGCCCCACCTCTTACGCCGGTCAAAGCCACTACAATAATCACTAGTGTCCCCTCTCATCCAAGTTGCAACCAGATTTTTGAAATCGAGTCTAAAAAAGGAAAAGTCTAAAAAGGAGAGAAAAGAGAGAGAGAAGTCAAAGCAACCACAAGAAGGGAATATTGAAGGAGGGAGTGGCCATTTTGTCAAATCTTCTAAGCTCAAGAAAAATGAAGACCAAAAATATATGGCCGGTTTGGCATCGTGGAGGCCGATGATGCTTACAGCTGGGAACAGCCTTTTCCTTTAACAGAACACAGGATTATGAGGACACAGGGCACTGCCGTCAAAGACATTCTCAGACTGAAACCCTAGGTACTGAGAAGCTGGGCAAGCAGATAAGCAAGGGGGGCTTTCACCCATGTGGAATCACACCATGCTGGGGGCTCTCGATTTGTGATGTTGGTTGTCCAGGACAGCATGTGGCCCCACTGTGCTCGGCTCCCACTTGTGGGGTATCGGGAAGGTGGACTGTGAGCCTTGGTGATTTAGACTTTTCTCAGGATGCATTCACTGACCTCTGGACTGAGTTAACAATAATTTTTAACTCAGTTGTCATTTCTGATCTTGTATAAACATATGATGGAGTTCTCATCTGCAAGATATTGCCCTGAAATTGAACCTGCAGTGCTATCTTAAAGGAAATGTTTTTGTCACTATAAAAAGCATTTTGTGGGGATTTACTAGGTATTTAAGCCATTCCCCCATTTTATGTGGATTGTTGATACCAAACATTTTCCATGAGAGAAAAAAAAAAAAAGCAAATTTTCTAGAATTCCTCCATCCATGTGCTTGATAGCTAGGGTCACTTAAAATTCTAGCCTGGCCCCACCACAAAAATGCCAACCTTTCTTTCCTAGCAAAGTCCCTCTGAATCCCATCTCTAACTGTTAATAATAATTTTTTCCCAACTCCTCCATACAGCTGGCAAAGGACTTGGATGACAGTCTCAAAGAAATGCAGAAACGTTTTGAAATAGATTTCTCTGTGTCCAAACTGAGAAAAAGAGCTCAGACCTGTATTCAAAGACTATGGTTATAACTTTTGGTAAAATATAATACTAATAAAGAAAAATAAGGTGTGGAGAAAGAGAAATTGCTTTTACACTTCACCTGAAAATGTCAATACTGTTATTCAGTTCTTGAATTCAAGTGCTTTAGTCCCACTCTGAAGTACCTATCAGGTTGATGGAACGTACCTAATGAGCATAGCTAGCATTTACTGTGGGCCAGGCACGATTCTGATGCTTTCTGCGTCCTGGGTCCGAATCTTTTGCACAACTATACGAAGTAGATAGCACTATGTCTATTTCATCAGTAGGGAAACTGAGATACCGAGTTGAAGTAACTTGTCCAGGTTAACAGAGTCAAAAAGTGGCAGCGGCAAGATCCAAATCCCAACCTTGCCTCAAGTCCCTGTTCCCCAACCCTTAGAAAGAGTACTCTGAAAACAGAAGTAAGCACTCAGAGCACAGAATTCCTCCTTTACTTACCTGTGCTTTCGCATGCAGGCTTCTCATAGTCTCACATTACCGAAATTAGTCAAAAGCAAGAGAAGTTCAGAAAGCAGTCTGGAGAAGTCCATCACTGAAAGCACAGAATGGATGACTCAGTGGTACGGGGAAAATAAGAGATACATTTTGTTTATAAAAACAAAACCATGTACAAAATGAACAGTTCTCCATTGTCAGTTGGTTTTTGGAGTAGTACACTCTACAAATTGCATTTTATATCTCAAAGCAAATAAAAAACTTGTGTGTGACTCTCTCCTATCAGACACTTTTCTGTGTGGCTCAGTAATCTCGGCTGGCATGAGAGGAAGGTCAAGTTTTTTAAAGTATCATGCTAGAAAGGAGATGATTTCACCAGATACAGACACTATTTCCTGGGACTTAGAATGTTCTCAGAAACGTCTATTCAACACTCAGTGCGTGTGTGCATCAAAACATGAGTATCTACGGCTTGCATGTGTCACCGTGTTGACCTTGAAATTAAGTTAAGAATAGAGCAAGATTAAAGCAAGGAAGAGATGTGCTACGATTTCTGAGCTGAGCTGTATGGAAGAGCTGGTTCTGTCCCTTAAACATCCCAGGGGAAGTTTATGTACACAGACGTGCTCGAGTGCATTTAATTAGTTAACTAGTTAATGCCGTGCATAACCAGAGCCAGTTTTGATTGGCCGCTGTGCTAAGGACTTTACACATGACCTAATTTAATCTACTTTGCAGGCTTTTGAAGTAGATGCTGTCACTATGCCCATTTTAGAGAAAGGTAAACTAAGGCACCAAGAAGAGGGATGGCTAGTGCCTCCCATGGAGGTAGACAGGCCTTAAGAGCATCAGTGAGCCTCCTTGTGACGAGCTCACCACATCTGTGAGTGGCAGTAGCCCTGGGCTGCACACACAGGCCGTCTGAGCAAAAGCAGAAGTTTTTAGCCCCTGCAGTCCATTGCTGCTCTAAACCCATATAGCATCCCCCTGAGTTTAGAAATAAAAATTCAAGTCATTCAATCTCCACTTGATTATTGTTTTGGCATCATTTCCTTTGTGCCACCAAGGTTTCTGTTTTAAGTGAAAACAAGCATGGATTCAAAAACTCTTAGATCTTAGCTGGGGTTTGAATTTATGATTCATGAATTGATGATTCCTGGTTCCAAGAGGCAGTGAATGCCACATTTGTTTATTTCTTGACATCAGTTCAGCTCTGAGCATTCCCTTGCCCTGGGCTGTGAGGAGTCCAACATCATTCACAGGTCACGGTGTCCTGCCTTGCTTTGGGCAGCACCAGGACTCCTGTGACCAAGTGGCCCAGGGAAGTCTCCAGTCTTTAGCTCCAGGGAAGCTGGCATTATGGCTGTGCGGGCAGCTTCACCATGTCAGGGTCAAGCGCTGGCGTCCTGCCATCTCTCACACTACCAAGGCAGGCAGGCCTCAGCGATGCCCCTCTTAGCTGCCTGGCCCTGACTGCAAGAGCCTCTGCACGGCTCCCAAGACCAGCGTGCTGAGTAACCAACCTCCAGAGGTACCCACACTGCCATTGGCCCGCTGAGTCTGCCAACTCCAATGTCTTCCTCCTCTTAACGAATATGTAGTGAACGCTCAATATGTCCTAGGCACTGTTCTTAGTGTCACGGAGGAAAGATGACCACTGGGCAAAAAAAGGCCCAATTCTTTATACTTTAGTGGGTAGACAGACAAGGAAAAAGTACAATAAAATTAGAATGCCATGGCACAATGTACTAAGGTGCTAAGAAGAAAACTAAAGCAGGGTAAAGAGATAGAGCAGGGCATGAGAAAAAGACTCTTTGAGGTTGGAATATTTGACACATGTAAGAATGAAGTGAGAAAGTGAGGCGTGAGGCCTTTGAGGGAAGAGGAAAGAGCAACTCTCTTGAGGAACACTAAGAAGGGCCATTCCCTGTATCTGAGGAAGGGCAGAGTGGGAGGAGATGGAGTTGAAGACAGGATCTTATGAGGCATGACAGGCCATGGAGTGAAAATTTGATTTTATGCTGAGTATCTGTAAAAGCCACTGCATTCTGCAGCCCCACCTTTCTTCCTCCGCTCTCAGGATAAAAACCGAACTGAATTCAGCCTCCAGGCCCTGTAGGATCTGTCCTTCTACCCTTTGGCCTCATCTAGGACAACACTCCTCACTATCCTTACTTAAATTCCTTTAATGTGGTCCCTCTCGACACTTCACCTTCACCATGCTCAATGCTCTGTCGAGAACACTCCTCCACCACCATTTGCCAAGGGAGTTTCTCCTTTTCCTTTAGGTTTCAGCTCAACCATAGTTGCTAGAGGAGCCTTTTCCAACTCCCTGATCGTGATCTGCAGTTTCCAGAAGAGCCCTGTGGCTCTTACTTACTTGTACAATTCCTTGATCGATGTTCATCTTCTCTACTAGACTCTGCTCTGTGAGGGCAGGAACCATGTCTATTTGCTTACCAATTTATTTACCACCAAAATCACAGTGTTTAGCAAATAATAATCCTTCACTGTCCATTAAATGAATAAACAAACAACCTCTAAACTTGCCCTCTCCAGCAACCACCCCTAATCCCTTCATGGGCCCAGACTTTCCAAAACACGATATGACCAAAGGTATTGCTTTCATGATACAGTGATGACATGGATTAGAGATGATGCCTCTCGATTCTTCCAGCCCCAGTCTCCACAAAATAATCAAACAAAACTTATAGCTCCTTCTGTCTATACCTCCTGCCATCCTCCAGTTTATTGAAGGGCACAATGTGGGAGAAACAGAGGGTGAGGTTCTGATCTGCCTCACAAAGAGGGGCATCAAAAAAGGCATGGTGTTATGTGAACACTGCCTCTCTCCAGACACCCCACCCCTCTCCTCCAGTCTTGTCCACACAGTCCTTCTACACTACCCAGCTGGGCCACACCACTCTCCTCCAAGAATTGAACCCTTTTTACAGAAGCAGAAGGTTCATATACCACAACTCCCTCCAAAAGATAGTGGGGAATAGTCCTAGTTTCTTGAGAGGGCACTGGTGGGGGTTCCGGCTGCAGCCAGTCTCTTGATCAGGGAAGGCTGCCACTGATAGCAGTCTTGGACTCTTAAAAATGAGCTCTCACTGTGAGGGGAGAATTTGTGTTTTCCCTGGGGCGCTCTAGTCCTATTTGGGAATAGAACCCACCTCCTAGTATTCTTTGAGCCTACCCCTTGTGTGACAGGGCATCAGGTATCTTCATGGTGGAGAGGCATTCAAATCTTCCTTAATCTTGATTTATATGGTAAAGTTATAAAAGGTTCCTCCTTGCATTTGCGTGGCTCAGTAGGTTAAGTGTCTGCCTTCTGCTCAGGTCAAGATCTCAGAGTCCTGGGACTGAGTCCTGCATCAGACTTCCTGCTCAGCGGGGAGGAAGTTTCTACCTCTCCTTCTCCCTCTCCCTCTGTTCTTCGTCTCTGCTTGTGTTCTTTCCCTCTCTCTCTCTCTCAAAGAAATAAATAAAATATAAATAAATAAATAAATAAAAGGCTCCCCTTTCACTTCCAGGATGGCTGGGGTCAGTTTTAATAACATACTTTCTAATTCCATTTGCCACCAAGGTAAAAAGAGGAAGGAAGATAAGGCTAGAGACTGGTGTCACTTTTGTTTTACAACATAATCTACAGTCTTCATGGTGCAGCTTAAATTTCATTTCCTTCCCTTTCTATACTACAGGAGTCACCATCTGTAGTTACTTTTTTTAATGTGAAAATTTCCACAAAATTGGTCCTTTGCTTTCCCCTATCTCAGTCACACACTTTAGTTCATCTTTGTATCCCCTATTTTGAAAGTATATAATTTTCCTACTAGTTCTTAGGAATTCACAGAATGCTGGATCCCTGAAAATACTACTAAAACAAACTGTTGACAGGACAAAGCTGATTGTATTGGTTTCCAAGGTGAAAGAAAGCATTATCTTGATAGAATCTCAGTAGCTTCTTAGAGAGTGGAGGGCAGACTTGTAATATTTATGACGTTTGGAACATGATTTAAGATGGATGTTTCATTGTGGGAACTTGATTAGAATTGGATAAGGACCACATTTTAACACTTTAGGTTTGATGAACACAGCAAGTTGGACATTTTTAGGCAAAGGTTTTTAAGGGTGATGTGGATAAGAGTAGTTGGAGAGACCAAAAAAAAGTAGCTGTTTGAAAAGGTGAAAGTCTGATGTTCATTTAGACGTCTATCTTTTTTTGAGAGTGAGGGGGATTTTCTTGCAACAAAAAATACAGCTATGTGCAACTTTTGCCTTCCTGAGCAAAAGTTTCCTGGAATAGTGATATTAGTGAAGTCTGCTCAATGGTACAATTTTCCAAAGATAGATAACGCTGTGTGGGTGTACGTGGTGTTAGTTCTCAAATGCATCTAAATTTTAAGAATCGTGATTCAATTAAGACTAAGGATTCCAAAATTGGCTTAATGACTGAGGCTTAAAGAAATTATATGACCTGTGTAAGCCCTGTTAGTTTCGGAGCCAGTATTTTCACCCAACTGATGATGTTCTTTCTACTTCATGTTGCTCCCTCTGTAGAAATTCTTGTTATAGTCTAGTACTGTGGGTTAGAATGACATGTCCAACTCACAGATGAATTCTTCATATTTTTTATATACTCTGGCACAACTAACTTTGTTAAATGTCACGCGTGGATAGTAGAGTAACCTGGTTAGTGTAATCATGACATACTTATTTATAAAAAATATCCCACCCAACTCAAAAAAGCAACTCAAGGTATTTAACTTATTGAATAACATCTTGTGGGTGGGCCTTGTGACAATTTATTTTGGATTACAGAATCTAGTACAGCAATTTATACATGCTATGATGGGTAAGTAGGAATACGATAAAATACTTTTACAACAACATACATTGAAAGTAATTCCAATAATTTACTTGTTAGTAAATGAGTGATGAATTCAAAAGACTCTTCTGGATGGTACAATATCAGAGACTTCATCACAACATCAGTCATAACTACTGCACATTTATAAATCTCCATTGTAATTTTCTTGCTACATATAACTTACTTTTAACTTAATTGACAACGCTGGTGACTTTGCACTCAGAAATAGTTTGCTATCACATTTGCATATGGCTAGGATTGCTCTAACTTGTATTTGTGAAGTTCATTTTTTCTTCCACAGCTATTCATATCCTTATTTTTACTGAATGATTTAAACATCACCTTAGATTTCCAGAGGAAATTATGATAAATATGATAAATTATGATAATTATGATTAATGATGGTGCTTTATTTCAGAATTCTGTCCTCCAGAATTCATCTATCCTCTGTTAAATTAATGAACAAAATAGATCGTGAAATTCTGGATGAATCAGTTTTATAAATACTCTTTTAATACTTGCAGGAAATTACTGTGATTGAGTTTCCAGACAGAATAAAGTTGGGAAGAAGGGGGGAAACTCTATTTTGAAGAATATGATTTTTTATATCTGTGGCTTACTTTTTATTTCTTTCATGTTAATTTCACTGTCATTTTCTACAGCTCCTCTTTGATAACTCATATTATCCTTCCAAGGATGACATTTCCTTCTCCTCAGGTTCTGAAAACAGCAGTTTCTAAATCCATTTATATAAATACCCCAAACCTTAATTTCTAACTACCACTATATCTCTTTCTTATTACTTTACCAACGTAATCATCTCTTCCTGATAAGCACGTTTTCCCCTCTATCTTCTCTCACTTTTAGAGTTAATTTATTTCTTTGGGAAAAAATAACAGATACTTTCTTGATGATTATATTTCTTCTTGAATCTATTAAAGAAAATTCTTGATAAGTAAAACACAGCCTCCTTTCTTCAGGAATCAATAGCTCCAGGTCCTGGATGTTACCAACCGAGTTCCCTCAGGATTTGCTCCTTTCCATAAGTTCATAATCACTACCATCCTGCAAGCCAGAGTCATTCTACATTTTAAAAATGAATTCTACTCCTGCTTCCAAAGATGGTGTAAACATACTTTCCCTTATTCCTCCTGCTGAGTACAACTAACAACCCTGGAAATACATATCAAACATGTATAAGGAGCCTCTCAGAGGCGGAGACCAGAGAACTTGGAGCCCAGGGAATGAATGGGAGTGAGTTCACAGTTCTCTTTTTGTTTCATATACTCTAGACTGGGTTCTAGAGAAGCCAGAAGCCTGCACTCACAGGCAGAGACAAAAACAGAAGATGGAGAAGAGACTGCTCTTTCTAGTCAAAGAACCAAGAAACGGCAAGCTAGCAAGTCAGAACACTTTTAGACAATAATTGCTTTTCTTCAGCCAAAAGTCAGGGGGAAAACAAACTGTGTCCCAGCGTGGAATTTAGATTTCCACACTCAGCAGGCTGTCATAAGCTACCCCAACAACCTGCAGAATGGTGTCACAAAAAGCCAAGCTGGGAGCCTTGACTTAATCCTCACCACGTAGTAAGAAGGTGGCCCAACCCTGAGATGGTGTCAAAGGATGCCCAGCGGAGTATCAGGGCCTTTCATCACCACTCACGAAAATGTAAACATTACGGATTATTATCAGTGATAATGAGGCAATCATCTATGGTTTCAGTAAGACAACATGGGGAACGGTGCCTCTCCAGGTCCCCAACAGAGTGGTATCCGCGGAAGACTGGTGGGGGGTAGGGGGAGCCTGAACTCTCAGCCCCACCCCGCAGTCATGAGCCACTACACCCGAGTCACAGAGGCTGAGTGGGAAACCTGGACTCTCACCCCTTCTTGGCAGTAATGAGGCGGCACTCCACAGCCCCTGCCAGAGCAGGTTCAGATGAGACCTGCTAAAACACAAAATCTAAATAAGACAGAGTCTCATAGTGCCTGAAATGTCCAAGTTTCAACACCAAGATGATAGAGATGTTAGAATTACCGGACAAGAATTTCGAAGCAGGCATCATAAAATGTTTCATTGAACAATTATGAGCACACCTGAAACAGACGGAAAAATAAAAAACCTCAGGAAGGGAATATAACAAAATAAAAAGGACCAAGTAGAAGTGTTGGACCTGAAAAATATAATAACCTGAATAAAAACTGAACAGATGAGCTCAATAGTATAATAGAGGGGACAGGGCGGTGAATCAGTGACCTTTAAGATAGAATATAATGATCTAATCTGCAACACAGAGAGAAAAAAGACGGGGGTGGAGGGGGTGGGGGGGGTGGAGGGGTGTGGCAACCTGAACGGAGCCTCAAGGAATTGTGAGACTATAACAAAAGATCTAACCTTTGTGTCATCAGCATCCTAGAAGAAGCCCAGAAAGAAGGCAGAGGTAAAAAAGTACTTAAAGTTTTCAAATTTGGCAAAAAATATAAACCTACAGATTAAAGCAGCTGAGTAAACCCAAAAAGTAAAAATACAAAGGGATCCACACCAAGACAAATCAGTCAAACTTCTGAAAACTAAAATGAAAACAACAAAAATCTTGAAAATAGCAAGAGAGAAATGATACCTTACCCATAGAAAAACAACTGGAATAAAAGTGCTTTTCCCTTCAGAAACCACAGAAGCCAGAAAGAAACTAATATTTTCAAGAACTGACAGAAAATATGTGTTGACACAAATTCCATACCCAGCAAAAATATTATTCAGAAATAAAGGGGAAATCAAGCATTCTCAGATGAGTATACTAAAGAATTTGTCACCAAGCAGATCACCATGAAAAATGACAAAGATCTCTAAGCAGAAAGAAAATGGTGAAAGAGAAATAGTGAAAGAGCAGAAAGAATGGAGGAGTAGTAGAGAGAGTAAAAACACATTAGATATTCTTCTTCCTCTTGAGTTTTCTCAATCATATTTCATGATTAAAGCAAAAATTATAACATAGACTGACATAGTTTTAATACAGAGGAAAGCTTTAAGTTAATTCTATTACATAAATTACAGAAATATGATAAAATTGTGTAAAAACAAAGACACACAGGGGCACCTGGATGGCTCAGTCAGTTGAGTGTCTAACTCTTGGTTTCGGCTCAGGTCATGATTTCATGGGTTGTGAGATCAAGCCCCCACCCCAGGCCCTGGGCTCAGTGAGGAGTCTGCTTGGGATTCTCTCTCTCTGCCACTTCCTCCAACCATGCGCTCGTGCTCGCTCTCTCTCTCTCTCTCAGATAAATAAGCAAAATCTTAAAAAAAAAAAAAGAAAAGAAAAGAAATACAGACACAAGTGCATATAAAAGTGAGAAAATCTGAATAAGATTAAAATAACAACACTGATTACCTGTTTGTGATGTCCTAACAGTTACACAAGATGTTATTGTCGAGGGAAACAGGGTGAAGGATACGTGGCATCTCTCTGTATATTATTTATTGCAATGGCATATGAATCTACAATTATCCCCAAATAAGATTTTATTTTAAAAATGCATGCCTGAGATGGAAACCCAGCTGAGTAAGTTCCCATGACTCCAGAAACAAAGGCAGAGATCTACAAAAGATAAGAATGTTAAACTGCAAACACCGCTTAGCTTCATTTAGCAACCAGCATGCTGGGTTGGACCAGAGATAAAAACAAAAGCATCACCTAGAAAAGACGGCAAGAAACTTGCGAAGGATCTCATAAAGTAGTTACAATCTGACTTACTTATCAGACTCTGTGGTAGGGTCCTGAGGTTTCCAAGTTCAGAATCTTGACTTTAATCAAAGCACCCAGAATTTATGCATCTCTGCAGAGTGACTAATATTATTCTAACTCACAAGAGACAAACATGTACATGAGCAGGAACATGTGGATGCTCTTTGCTGACCCTCTCTCTTCCATCTGCCCCTTTTTCTAGGTGCTCCATTTCCAAGGCTCTCAATAAAGTATCCTATCTTTATTTGGGAAGCATGTCTCCCTGGTTCCTGCTTGAATTTTGAGATGAATGCTTCCAACTTAACATTAGTGGAGCTTAATGGACCTCACTCATCCCTAAAAGGGAAAATTAAACTCCAGTCCTATGAGGGAACAAAAATGAGTTAAAAAAAAAAATCTGGTTTTAATTTTAAGTTAAACCATAATTTCAATTATAACTGAACTGTAAACTTAAAGTTTAGAGCTTATTTCTTCATTAGGAAATAAGTACACTCCACCCAAGTGAGCATTAATTTTTCACAAAGACCATACACTCCAGCTTTATATGAGGAAAGGAAAATTTCTCCCATTAATTTGATTTTGACTTTGCCCTTTAAAAAAACAGCAGCCTTTGCACTATTCTTGTTAAGAACATCTGTTTCCTTCCTAAGACTAACTTGTATTGTGAAGTCCACAACATTGCATAAATAGCTCCCTCTTTCTCATCCAGTGGAAACCAATATTCTTAATTGCATAGAAAATGGAAGAGGTATAGAAGAACATATCCAATTATATGAACCCCAGACATCTGTTGTTCTTTCATTGGTGAGCCTTACCACAGCTTTAGCTCTTACTCTATGTAAGCACTTGTTTTACATTCCTTTCATAATTGCAATTAATTAGGTATGGAATAATTATCTAATTGTACTATGTTAGATTACATGTGGGACCCTAAGATCTTTGAGAGTAAGGACCATGTCTTGCATATCCATCAATTCCCAATGCATATCACAGGCAAATAGTAGGAACTCAATAAATATTTGTCAAATGGATGGATGGATGGATGGATGGATGGTAGATGGTTGGATAGAGAAGAAGATGGCAAATGACTTAAGCTATCTGCCTCAGTGATCCTATATGTAAAATAAGGTCGTTATGAATATTAAATGTGGCACCATAATGCACATAGAGGTATCCTTTCTTCCTTCCTTCCTTCCCTTCCTTCTTTCTTTTCTTCTTTTCCTTTCATTTCTTACTTTCTCCCAATCCATCCATCCATTTATCCATCCATCCATCCATCATCCAGCTATATATTTAATCTGCATCATAAAATGCAGGGGTAATAATTAAGGTCTAGTGAAGGTTAAAAGTAATCAGATCCTGTGCTTATAAAAAAAAGTCTAATCATAGCTTGTATAAAACTATAATAACATGCTCATCATAGTAAACTCACAAATATAAAAAGAATGAAGAGAAACCAAAGAATTGCCCATGCTAAAAACAATTATTGTTAAAATTCTAAGATTCCTTTCAAGACTTTATCCATGAATAAGTTGATTAAAGTATCAAATGGCAAGCCTATTAAAAAGCAAGGTCTAAAATAAGTCCTTAAGTAGATTATCACGATGAATGGATAAAGAAGATGTGATACACACACACACACACACACACACACACACACACACACAATGGAATATTATGCAGCCATCAAAAAATGAAATCTTGCCATATGCAACAACATGGATGGAACTAGAAGGTATTATGCTAAGTGAAATAAGTCAATCAGAGAAAGACGATTATCATATAATCTCACTGATATGTGGAATTTAAGAAACAAAATAGAGGATCAATAGAGAAGAGAGTAAAAAATAAAATGACAAAACAAGAGAGAGAGACAAAACATAAGAGACTCTTAATCATAGGAAACCAACTGAGGGTTGCTGGAGGGGAAAGGAGGGATAGGATAACTGGAAGATCGATTTTAAGGAGGGCATGTGACATAATGAGCACTGGGTATTATATAAGACTGATGAATCACAGACCTGTACCTCTGAAACCAATAATACATTATATGTTAATTAATTGAATTTAAATAGTTAAAAAATATATACATAAAATAAACTCTAAATAAATGATTAAATTTATCTTAATTAAAATATCTACTAGTGATAATATATTTTAAATAGTATTTTCCAATTATAAAAGTAATCTTTTTATTTTAGGGTATTCAGAAAATAAAGAAAAGTTAAAAAAATTCATAATTTCATCACAACTTTTTTCTGCACTTCCATTTCAACACTTGTTCAGATGTGTTTTACAAATACTACATTTTCCAAAGTACATAAAATATTTAATATTTATTCTAATCAAGTATAAGATAAACATAATATGTATCATTGCAAATAATTCCCCAGCTATTAAAGATTTCTGAAATCATTTCATTTGAAGATCTACTCTTTTGACATGGTGTAATTCAATAACTATTTTATATTGTTGAATACTTGAGTTATACATAATTTTTCACTATTACAAAGTTTAAGGGTAAACTTTGATTTAGGCTTTTTTTTTTTCTTTGTCTCTGACTTCTCCTTGAAAGAGATGCTTTTACTTTGAATTACAGATCAAAGTGTATGGATTATCTCTTTACTTTGGCTAATAAAAATACATGGTTTTTATAAGTTTAGGTATTACAGATGTGTATAAAGTAGAAGGCTTTCCTGTAATTTTACCCCACAGCTCTCAAAACTAGCCATAGTTAATGATTTGGTATGTGTCCTTTTAGATTTTATGTGGGACTTAGCTTTTCATTTTGCTTGGTACCTGATTCCTACTTAACACCAAGAGAAAGGAGACCGCAACAACAGAACTTACTGAAAAAGTCTTGGGGCAGAGGAAATATATATTTTTACATAAAAAGCGTATTTACACATAGATACACTTTTTATATTAATGGTAAAGGTATTTACTCCCTAGCTATGAGAACTGATGCTTTGATTTTATTGTTTATACACTCTCTCAGAGACTCTTTTAGTATTACCACTACTGTTGAGTTAGTTTTTCTTCATGGGAGATTATGTTCTGAGTATATGAAGTAGGAAAAAGATTAAGCTGTTGAGATTACTTCCTTCCTTATTCAAAATATGAGTATATATTATTATAAGACACTCTTCCTTTTCAAAAAAATTCAGTGTAAGTTTTTATTAAGCAAGAGATGATCTTAACGAAAACATCTTTTCTCTAAATGTCTACAGTTCTAATTTCTGCTATTAGCTGCATATTATAGACACATTTTTAAAAAATATCATGTTTTATAATTATGTATCTTACATCTTATTTCTCATTAATGATTTTCTGTGTTTATATTATTCCCCTTAATTTTTTTCCTCTTAGTCATAATGATTTCATAGATAAAAGATTTTATCTATTTCTTTGTTTGTTCTAAAGAATTCAGATGATATGGATTTGTGGTGGTGGTGGTGATGGTGGTTGTTCTGACCTAACTCATTAGTTTTCACTTTTATCTTTACCTTTTTATCTTCGCTAATTCCTTCTTTTATCTCTTTTGTCATCTTTTCAAATTTATAGGTCTAACTTTTAGTCCAATCATTTTAAATATTTCCTATTCATTAATACAAATTTTAAAACCATAAAGGTTCCCCTGGGTTATAGATTTGGCAATGCCCGATAAGTTTAGAGAAACAGCATTCTCAACCGGCATTCATTTCAAAATGTCTTTTATTTCATTTTATTTATTTTAATTAAACAGTTAGTTTAGAGAGTACTTGGTTTGTTGTTACTATTTTCAAGCAAGTACATTTGTAGGACTCTCTTTTCACTACAACACATAGGATTTTTTACCATGAATTTACTCGGTTTTCTGGTTCTATAATATATGATCAGTTTTTGGTATATTTTCCATGAATACTTAAAAATATGTATTTCTTGGGTTTAGATTCAATATGACTATATTAAAACTCATCTGCCACTTTTGTATTTGTCAACTTCAGCCATTAAATTCTGAAAGAGATGTAGTAAATCTCCCACTTGCCTAAGAAAATGTGTATCAGATAGGTAGGTAGATAGATGATAGATAGATAGATAGATAGATAGATAGATAGATAGATAGATGATAGATGATAGATAGATAGATAGATATAGATAGATGATAGATAGATGATAATATCACTGGATTATACCTCAGTGATTATGACCTCGATGATTATAAGAACAAGCATCTTCATATAACTTAAACTATCACCTTCCACTTTTCTGAACTAACATTCTATTTTTCATATTTGGCAGAGGACCTGTGTTCAAGTTCTGGCTTCTCTGTTGTCATTAGTAATGAAGGATATTTGGAAGAAAGGCAGGCAGGGACAAGGGGCCCCCACCCTATGAGGAAACCACCGTTAAAAAGATTTTACACCACCCTGGAAGGAGCCCTCCACCTTCTCCCATGTGATAGGTAGATGACAAAAACCTGATTGGGTGACAGGCTCATTGAAGGTTAATCAGCTTAAAACAGTCCTCCAACAAACCCGTAAAAACCCCTAGACCTAGAAACTGCGGTGGCCAACTCTTTCGGGTCCCCCCCCCCCTTTGGGAGCTTTACTATCGCTCAATAAACTTTGGTTTGCTGCCGACCACTCTTCCTCCTTCTGGTCTACCTCTTCATGACCAAGAACACCGGGCACCAAAGGAAAAGAAATTCTGTAAATTAGGACTTCAGGCTATTTTATTAAAATCTTTGAGTTTGAGTTTCCTCACTTATAGAAGCAAGATAATAGTAGTCTTTCCTACTTTAGTAGATTAATATAAGGCACATATGAAAGTCAATAATGTAAAAGTTTTTTAAAGTTGAGTTTTTTTCAAATATGGAATGTTATTTTTATTATTACTACTTAGTAAGTTTCAGGCCTGTGGTTGGTAATTCCCTAAGACTGCAATTGGCTGGTTTATATTGGTAAAATATTAAGTTTGGGAAAATCCTACAAAATTTATTCTGAGGTATGAATTATTTTCTATGAACCTGGACCAAAACTGTTAAAACCATTTTTTATATAACTTTTCAATAAAAACTCACCTATAATGGATGCTAACTCTTTAGCTTTCTTAAGAAGTGATTTTATTAAACCGTTTTATTCACCAGAGTATTATGGAAGAAGAGATGAAATGCCACTTGAGTTTAGGAACAAATTCTGCTATTTTTTACAATGAGGGCATTGAATGTGAATCCTCTTCAAAGTTCATTTTATCCCCTAAATTAACTCCAGTGTGTTTGTTTTAGAACATTATGCTCTTATATGTGAGTCAAGGGGCATATGGTCTCTTTATTGGAAAATAAAGAGCAGATGTGTGGTTTAGATAAGTACACATAAACATGTGAAGGTCAATGGCAGGTGACTCATCATTTTTACCATATTGTGGAAGGGATATGAATAATTTCCTTAGAGGAAATTTAATCCTTGATACAGCGACATCAAAGAAACCATTATTTTATTTATTTTACTAGATAAGCATAAAAAGATCTAACAAAAATACCAGTTTCTTCTTCGAGCTGTTAATAATTCTCTGGACATCCAGATGACGGATTTAAGAAAACGTGCTGAAAGCCAATCTGAGTACTGAGCGTGCATGTCAGAAGAGGCCCGTATTAACTGAAAACAGACACTTCTTAAATATACCTTCCTTTTAATTTCTTTCAATATTCGATTCACTGTGCTGAGGAGACAGAGGGTAATTTGGCTTAAGAGGATGTTTTACTTATTGTGTCTTCACGTACCAAAACCTTGTATTGGTATCCCTTGAAATCGAAGGAAAGCATCTAGCTTTTAATTAAAAAAAAAGAAAAAGAAAGAAAGAAACCATAAGTTCTTGAAAACCTTTGAAATCTCTCCATTTTTTTGCATTTCTTTGCTATAAATTTCCATTTTGATCAATTCAAGAGTTTTTGGAGGACAGAACAAGTCTTAAAAAACTGAAAGTTAGCACTAATTTCACCTTCAGAGAGGATCACGTTTATAAAACTTTCCCAATCACGGCCAGGTCTTTTCTGGGTCCACATTTATTTCCACAGCTGTGAGGAAACCAGTTCAGACTCTGAATCTTTCAACCTAGACGCCAGAGACATCCTTGTTAGTTTCCCTAGAAGCAATTTCTAACTACGTCAGTGTAGAGCCGTCTGTAGCCAGAGCCATTCCCTTACATTATTCATTACTGTTACCTCTCGTGAATTTATGCATTTATTAACTTAATAATCCACTACTCGTCTTACATATGTTAAAAGCTCTGCTAGGTACCCAGAGAAATGGAGATAATATTGTGTTTAAAAGACTTGCTTGGGGGCCCTAGAGGGTCTCGACAATAGTGCCAGAGAGAGATGTAAACAAACTGTTACAAAATGATGTGATGAGAACTGAACTGCATGCATTCTCAGGGATTCAGGGTGCGCCAGAGAGGAGACGCGGACTGCTATCTGCTTTGGTCACCATTCTGTTCTGTGCGACACACTGTCTGACACCTGTGGCATTTGGCAGACATATGATGAATGCGTGGATGGGTGGATGAATGGTAGGTCAAGGATGGCTTCTTACAAGAAAAATCAATTCAGATGTAGATTGCAGACTACCAGTACCTGAGAGGGACACTTCCATGTGGATAGCTTGGTAGAGAGAAATGAAATAGCATTGGCATGTTCAGGGTATGGGCAAGTCGAACAGTATGATAGAGCATTCGGTGAGATGACTGGAATATACGTAACTAAGAAATGTGGTCTTGGTGAGTAATAAAAAACGCTAAAGTTTTTAAGTAGGAAATTGACATGATCTGATTTACTAGGTGAGAGGGTAGAGCTACAGGGAGGCAAAGCCTTTGGGAGTGATGGCAACAGAGTAGTTGAAATTACAAACTCTTGAATCCAGGTTGATAAAGGATACACTTTCTCCTTTTAGAATTCCGTAGGGATTCCACTAACCTTGAAAGGAATTATCGCACAGTGGCTTAGATCAATTATACTGAAGCCAGACTGCATAGGCTTAAATCCTGCCTCTGTCATTTACTGGCTGGGTGACCTGGGACAAGTTGCTGAACCTCTCTGGGCCTCAGTTTTCTCTTCTGAAAATGGGGATGACAATAGTAGTGCTTGCATCATAAAGTTGTTTATTATGAGGATTAAATGAGTTAGTCTGTAAAGTGTTTGAAAAAGTGACAATAATGTTTGTTAAATTTGTTAAATTAAAACCTTATATATTGATTCACAACTATTTTGTCTGAAATTATGCACATCTGTTTTAATTTTCTATGTTCATTTCTCTAAAACTATACATATGTGTTCTGTATTTTCTTTGAATTGAAATTTTTAACTAATTTTCCTCCTACGATGATAAATATTTGATTCTAAAGTGGTAAATAAACCAGTAGTGATAGCCAGTAGAACTTGCAAAACTTTGGATGCTGAAAATGATATTAAATACTTCCTCCTCACCAAGCATGTAAAAGATCTAGACAGAATTTGTGAGAAAGATCTCACGGAAAGTGTTGGGGCTGTGCAGTGACCCACCCACCACCACCCAGGAGGAGGAATGGGGTGAATGACCTCTTTCACCTTGACTTCTATGAGACCACTGGGAGAGCTTCAACTGTGTCCCCTACAGTTGAAGGATTTCACTAAGTTCTTGAGTTTGGATCCTGCCCGAGAATTGGAAAAAGGCAGAAGACAGGCTGGCTAGCTCTGCCAGCAGCAGAAGTGAGAAAAGGGGCTTCTGCTTTGAGCTCACGGAATACGTTAGAGCAAAGGAGAGATTGCTTCCTCCCCTGGCTAGGACAGAGCCCACAGATAAGAAAGGGCCACGTGGAGGCAGGCTGGGGAGCAGGCCTCTGCAGAGGGAAGCTCAAGGTCCCTAGGGCCTGGGAAGGAGAGAAAATGAGGAGGCAGAGCCGTGTTCCTCCTCTGCACCTGGGGAACTACCAGTAAACGATCTCTAGCAAAGGGGAGGGGTCCCATCTCTGATTCACAAAGTGGGTCTAGGCCTGACTCAGACCTGCATGAAGATAGTTTGCGGCAGCAAGAACTTCCCCATCGCCCTACACTCCCTCACTGCCCACATTCCACCCCAGCCAGATCAGACATCAGGGTTACTGAGTTGGGGAAGAGAATCAAGCAGGAGGCAGCCCATGTCCCCCTCCCCACCCCAGCAGAAGTTGGAAACAGTAACTTCTATATGTAAGACTGGACATTTTAAGCACTAAAATGAGACAGTTTTGTGGCATAAAGTGATCTCAATCTTTGGCTTGTGTTTTGCAAAGCCCTATAATTGTCCTTTTTCATGCATAGGCAGGGGAAAAATCTAGCTCACTGAGCACTATGAAACTAGAGAGAGAAGGGAATACGTTTGCTCTGTGAATTGAATCGTACAAATTGTACTTGTTCGGGGTACTGGATACAATTTTTTGATTCTGTCTCTTGTTTTATCCATTTGCACATTTCACTCCAGACCAACAAACTCACTCTAGCCGCCAGTCAGAGATTTTATTTCCAGACCTTTTCTCATGCCTTCTCTCCCAACCCGCATGAAAGCACTCATCACATTCAGGACTTGTAACAAATACCCCATTATTCTATGATGCCAACAAACACTTTGATCAGAGGTTCTCCAGCCTGACTCCTTGGATACATGTCAGAGAGTCTGAAATTGTCCCCCAATATTTGGATGAATGTGTAGCTGTACATTTTTTTTTTCTGGTGGCAAAATTGATAGCTTTTGCCAGATTTTCAAAAGGGGTCTAGAAGAAAATAAAAAAGTAAAGAAAATCTGTCTTCATTCATACTTCTTTTATTGCAAGATTAGTTAGAGATATTCATGTCCAGGTCTGCACAAAACTATGAAGAAGGTGTAGTTTCCTTCTCTGTACTTATCACTAAGGGCTCTTCGTTCTTCCTTCCCCCTTTTGTCCCTCCAGTAAGTATTAGTATAGGGCATACATTCCTTAAATTACCGATGCACCCCTGCCCCCGAAATTCCCATGTAAGCATTTCGCTCTCATAGATCACTTTTGAGATGTGGTACAGGCACCCAATATGGTGGAAGAGAAGGGCAAACTTTCTTGGTTGCTGGTGGAGCTTTCTTAATCCCCAACATCGCAGTATGTAGACTGTGCCTCGGGCAATGTATAGACTATATTGTATTGTTTCAGGGGTTATTATACATGTACATATACATTAAGCTTTAAATTTACATATGTCCTTGTTCATTTCCTCAAGAGTCATACGTGGTGTTCAGAACAGAGGAGCTGAGCAAATGCTTGATTATGGAGGTGGTGGTTGGTTTCTGGAAATTGAACCCAATGAATGGCAGTGATTGTCTGATCTCCACTGATGATGGGTCCCTCCATTTCTCCCTCTCTCTTGTGTCTTTGGAGTTGTTATTCTGAAACTTTCCTTCATTTGCTTCTTCATTTAGCCGTTCTCAATGATTTTCGTTGTTTTTCTGAGTTAGCAATAGTTATCCTTGGTGGCCTTTGATTGTGAATCGAATTATCACAGTTCTCAAGGCGCTTTAAGCTCCAATTTCTGACCCTTTTCCCTGTAGAAAAACAAAGGAGGTGACTTCCTCTCATTTAATAAACATCTAAATCCATTAGCTTCAATTCATAATTTTACATAAATGCCAAT
The DNA here is from genome assembly GCF_017311325.1 of Ursus maritimus. Lineage (NCBI taxonomy): Eukaryota > Metazoa > Chordata > Mammalia > Carnivora > Ursidae > Ursus > Ursus maritimus. The sequence continues at coordinate 49,648,335 of NW_024423344.1, forward strand.
AAAGACCTATTAATATGGGGGAGAGTTTCTGGAGGGAACAGAGTAGAAATTTTAAGTGGTTATTTATAGATTTCCAGATGTTTTTCTGACCCTGGATGACCTACTCGTGGGGTGTAAAATTGCAGTGCTGACATGGTCCACTTTCCAGCAGTGCAGGACTCCTCCTCTCGTGGAGAAAAACATCTCTTCTGCTCCACTGAAGATTCCTTTCAAATCCACAAATAGGCATCTCACACTGACAAGGTGTGGAGAAAATGAAGAAAGAGACTAAGATGAAAGTAGAGAAAAAAGTTTGCTTTGAATTGTGAATCAAATTCTGAGTCCTCAACTTAATTTGTAGAAAGTGTCCCTTGATCTGTTAAAATTGATGTTCAGAAAAAGGTAATTTGAGTAAGGGCAGGAATTAGTATCTCATCAGTAGCCAGGTGATTGAATTGATAGGATTGGTTTGGGGACCACGAGACTGAACAAACAGTCTCGTGGCTTTCAACCTGACTCAGTGTTCCACAGGACTTGGTGTGTTGGAGAAGTATGTCCACTGAGGTGTGGGGCTGTATGCAGCCCGCAGATGTCTAGGCTTCGTCTTTACTCCTGAACCCCCTGCTTTCTTGGTTGGTATATATCTTCCCCCTGGCTCTAGGGGAGAGCCTTAGCGCAAACCCTGGCTCCTCCCTGCCTGACCTCTAGACTGATGCACTTTTTATACTTTCTGGATGCTTGAACTCTGGACTATTTTTCTTTCTGTCTAAATGGTATTTTTGTATATGGTATTGGTTAAAGTTTGAGGTTCATTTTCTCCTATAAAGATACCTAGTTGTTCAACCACAACTGTTGAAAAGAGAAGCTCTTTTTTCCCCCAAAAGAAATATACATGTTTTGCTTTTAGCTCCAATAATACATGAATTTTGTACAAAATTCAATGCTATAGAGAAAGTTAACGCTCCCCGAAAATCTCTCTTGCAAGAGACAACAACTATCATTATTTTTCGTATGTTCTACAAGATTGCATTATTTGTACGTTTATTTATATAATAAGTATGCACACACACATGTGCATACACACACATGTGCACACACACACACACAAAGACAGTGTAGCCAAGTGGTTATTGAACTCCAGAGAAAAACCGTCCAAGTTCAAATCTCATCTGTAAACATGTAAATAACTTACCTCTCTGTGCTTCTCTTTTCCTATTTGTAATTGAGAAAATAATATTTACTATGTCATAAAGTTGTTTCCAGATTTAGATTTAGAAAAGCACCTCGGAAAATGCCAAATACATGGTAAGAAATGTGTTCGTGTTAGTTACTATTATGCTATAAGATGTTCTACAACTGCTTTGTCACTTACTGATAATTCGTAGATCCCTTCCCATAATATTATAGATTTGTCTGATCTTTTGAAATAACTTTTTTGTTTTATTGTATCCTATCCTATCTATTCTAAAAAGCCTATTCCATATTCTAGTCAATGTCCATCCCTAGAATTAAGGTACAGCATTAAGACTAACACCATATTGGGCACCCGGGTGGCTCAGTCGGTTAAGTGTCTGACTCTTGATTTCAGCTCAGGTCATGATCTCTGGGTTGTGAGCTCGGGCCCTGCATGGGGCTTCATGCTGAAAGTGGAGCCTGCTTAATCTTCTCTTACCTAACCCCCCACCCACACTCTTTCTCAAAAAAAAAAAAAAAAAAAAGGCCAAGACCATATTGTCTTAATTACTGTGTTGCCTTTTTGCTGTTTTAATACCACACATTTTTTCTTTTACAGAGAAGGATATAATTTACACATTCTACAATTCTTTATCTTTGAAGTTTTCAGTAACTTTTAATATATTCACAAAGTGGTTCACTAGCTGTAATCAGATTTAGAACATTTTCATTACCCAAAAATATCCTGGACTTCTTGACTGCGACCTCTCTTTCCCTTCATACCATTTTCCCTATATATCTAGGAAATCTGTGTCCATGGATTTGCATTTTCTGGACATTCTTATATGAATAGAATTGTACAATACATGGTCCAATGGGCTGTCTGCTTCCACTGAGCTTAACGTTTTGGGGTTCATCCATGTTGTGGCACGTATCAGTACTTCATTTCTTTTTCTTGCCCAGCACTGATGTCTTGTATGGATAGACCATTTTTGTTTGTCCACTGAACCACTGACAACTGTGGTCATTCTGCCCGAGGGCTATTATATATAATGATGAAGTCGCTACTGTTCACATCAGTGTTCCTCCTAACCACCATTTCCGATCATCAGCAGCATTCTATGGGGGATCAAAGTCCTTGCCTATCTCAGTAGCGACCATTCATGTGCTTCTTACTGAGAGAGCAAAATACAAGTCATATTATGTAAGAGTCTCCATTTATGCCTCTCAAAGGCAAGTTCTTCTAGCCAACGGAAAAAGACCTCGCATAGGATCCTCTTTTAACTAAGGTGCCATTGCTAGTTTCTGCCTTCATGAGCTTTCAATAATATGTCATGGAAGCTTGAAAGAAAGCATACCAAGCTAGTCTACTATAGTACAGATCATTTATTTGGTACTCATTCATTCTTTTTGTTTCATTTATTCATTTGCTTATTTATTTACAAAAATGCATATAACGCGGAGTGAAATTAATATTTTTGGCAAAGGAATAAATGCACCAAAAATTAATAAAACTATAGGTAAGATGGACAGTGGGAAATATATACTGTACAGCTCTGTGTAGTTACTAAAGGTAAGCTGAAAACGTATCTGTTTGTTCTACCAGCCAAACAAAGAAGGAAATAAGATCAGCTCTCGGTTCTGTAATGTTTTCAGGGTACAAATAAACCTCTTATTCAGGATAATCCATGTTTTCCCCTTACTTCGACATGCGTTTCCTTATCTTGACATGTGAGATCCCTTCGTGGTAATCTCCCCCTAGCTACAGGCAGAAACACTGTACCATGTTAGTGAACAACAGGTTGAAAGAGCCTTGAGTTAAAATCACGAGACTTTTACTCTTACGGCTCCCTTCGGTTTACGCCAATGACATAACATGAAAGAACAGTTCAATAAAACAATTCGAAAAGGGGCAAAAAACGAGACACATTTTAACATCTCAGAAAAGTCACTTTGTTTGCAAGATTTCTCAAGTTTAAGTTGGGAATGAGTATGATGTCAACTCATTTCTGTTGTACTGATGCCTTCAACACATAAAAGGGTAATTAATTCCGGGTGGGGTCCTTTTCTTTCTCCTGCATGCCTCTTTCTGCATGCCGGTTTCATTCTCTGGAAGCACCTTGTGCCACACTAATGGGACATGACCGCCGGCAGCTCTGGATTTACTTCGTAGCCACTTAGTGACCTGCCCACCTGCACACACTTGATATTACAAATAAAGGAAGGGCTTTGACTGGCTTGGGCGACATGACCAACCATTAACAACTGCTAAACCAGAGAGTCAGTCATGAAAAACATTGGACCATTTGGGACACTTACCTAGAGATGGAAAAAGAAAGTGATTCTCCAAAGGGAGGGATGGGGTTAGTAAACACATGGCCACTGGAAGAATCAGTATGAGTTCTATAGCCAGTTTAAGTGGTGCCTAATCATTGTAGTTACTTCACGTGTTATGAGAATTAAATGTTGGAATGTACTGTGCAAACAGTAAAGTGATGTATAAAATCTTCAATCACTGTTCCTCCCTGTATGATATTCTCGGAAATTAAAACACACACACACACACACACGCGCGCACACGCACACGCGCAACTCAGAAAAAGGTTTCAGAAGAGAGAAGACTGCTTTGCCAGAGGGAAAAAAACGAAGCTGCTTTTCTACAGTCCCCTGTGATTTGAGAGCAAATCACCAACTGTTAAAAGTCTGAAAATGAAGAACCCCAGGAGTGTACTCCCGCCTGTCAGAAAGATGATGGCTCAGCAACTCTGCTCTCAGACCCGGAGACCACTGTCTGCTTTGCAGTCCTCTCCGAAGTCTAGCAACGGTATGGACATAATACCAGTGACAGCACATGGTGAGACCCTTACTGAGGAAATGTTTGTGTGTCCTAGCTGGTATTCTTTGTAATTAAATGTCTTTGAAAACCATTCCCCGAGAGTTCGAAGAGGAGGTTGGGTCGTTACCCTCCTATTTCCATGCCGCAACGTTCCCAAGGGTGCCATGAGAGAAGAAATATTCTAGTAAAAGTAATTTTCTAAACAATGCTCTGAAGGACGTCAAGGCAAGGGCATACTTAACAAAAGTGTGTCTTGCCTTATAATGTAAAGCTGAAATTTTGGCCTATATTTTCAAGATGGTTTAATAGAAAAAGAGCCATAGCCATATAGAGTATGTAAGAACACAAACGTCCTTTTCTCCCCTTCTCCAATAAGAAAGAAAAACTCCAGCCTGATGGAACAATTAAATTTGAAAACAGACTATTTTAAAATGGAGCCTTCATCTTGGTTACCCTGCTAATGAAAAGCGGTAAGCTTAGGTAACCACGATTTGTACATAGAAGCTAAGTAAAATTTTCATGCAATGATGGACTCATATTACATCACATTACATCCAGTCAATATGCTTTTAAATATTCTGCTTATTAATTTCCTTTTTTTTTTTTTTTTTTTTTTTTTGCCTTTCTGCTTTGGAACAAATCAGTTTCCAATTACTGGACCCATATTTAGGCAAATACAATTAATCTATATACAGTTTACATGGCAGTGGGAGAAACCCCACCCTGGAGAGATTTGAATGCTAAGGCCATTGCCAGATTTAGGAGAAAAGTCTCCTTTTAGTTTCCCTTTAACTATTAGTCTGGGGACACCGGGGTAGCTCAGTCGGTGAAGCGTCTGCCCTAGGCTCAGGTCATGATCCGGGGTCCTGGGATGGAGTCCAGCCTCCGTCTCCTTGCTCAGCGAGGAGCCTGCTTCTCCTTCTGCCCCTGGCCTTCTCATGCTCTCTCTCTCTCTCTCTCTGACAAATAAATAAAATCTTTTTTTAAAAAAATAAATAAATAAAATCTTTTTAAAAAGTTAGTCTTTATTTTTGTAACGATTGAGATTATTATTGAAGAGGCAGGCGCTTCCAGGTAAGGAAATTCCCCGTAAAGGCACAGGAATCTTAGAGGGGAGATTGAAATCAGGGAGCTGAATGAGGAAGGTAATATCCATGAGTCCCCTACAGATGCAAAGGTGCCCCGGGATCGCCCTGCTCAGATGCCCAGTACCCCACAGCCCTGGAGCGTTCCGGGAGCAACGGTTACAAATCTACTCCAAGACAGAGTGAATTAGGAACACTTAGGGCAAACAGCGCCCACTGAAGAACGAGCACGACCTGAGCCAAGCTGTTGCGCTTCCCTGTGAGGACCAGCAACATCCAAGACCGCGTTCAAACCAGGCAGCTTCCTGTTGCCTATTAACAAACGCGCAATACCGTAAAGCTCACAAAACCGCATATCAATATTGAGATAAGCAAACTTCTAACTTTCTAGCCTGAAGTGTCTACAGTTGCACCTTTAAGGACTAGCCTTCAAAAGTTGCTGGTTTCCCCCCTTTTCTAGCGATCACTGTGACACAGAAATGTTTGCTGAGTTAAAGGTACCGTATGTGACTTCATCCCATTAGTCATCTCAGCACCTGCCTCGTCCCGTGTCAGCACAGGATTCTGCTCTTCCTCGTCCTCTCATCTGCTCCAGAATTTCAGCCAACAATCAAGAACACGCCATGGTTCTTGGCAACCCCAAGGCCCAGATGCTGAATAATTTTTCACAGTTAACTCATTACTCATGGTATTTTCATACCAACAGTTTGAGGCAGTCTGTGACCACGAAACCTGCTCACGGATGGTTACTTATTGTCTTGATAAATGTGCAGAGTTGCCGCAGAAGTAGCTGCGTGCAGGGAGAGTTGAGATCACGCTGACTACGGAAGCTACGGAGCGAGGTTCCAGCTCAGTGCTTTCCTTGCAAACAGGTGATTATTTCTCAAGTACGTATGCCAGGAGCACTCAGAGAAGCAATGCTCTGCTTCTTGGGAGAAATAAAACATTTTCTCGAGAACTAAAACTTCTTTAGAACAGCAAGGAAAAAGCAGTAATGGTTTTGAGCTATAGTTCCTCATTTGTTTATTCTTCTAACTGGGTTTACGATGCTACCTTAGACGAATGAATTAAAATGTTTTATGCTTCCATAATACCTTCATTTAAATGGCTTTAAACTAAGAACATATTGTGTCCTGACAACCTACGGAGGCCTAGTAGTATAAATAAATGATTACTCCCTCTGAAAGGCAAACTGAGGCAAAGGGAGAAGTTAATAAGTGCTACACATTAACTTGGAGGACTCTTCTTCGTAATTATTGGAATTGAGCCATCTTACCCTCTAACCAAGGTGACAAATATTCTAGTAACTGCTGATAACTCAGGGCAGCCTCTTTCCCTATGGTGTCTGGATGCAGCACCAGAACTCTCCGCGACATGGCCACCCGGGTACCTGGCAGCCCTGGCGAGCCAGGGGACCCGGCAGTTTCACTGAGACCTATCTGCCTCTCTGCCCTGTAGTGTTTCTGTCCAGCAAGGAGTGCCAGGTGTTTCAGTTGTTCAGACATTTGTTTATGATCGGGCACCAGACGATGCATATTTAGTAACCCTTGTCCATAACGTTTATTTTTTAATTGATTTGAGAGATCTGAAAACAGTAGAATTGTTGGAACTGTAGATAAAAATGTCTCCGTGACCAAGATCAAAACTGACCCAAGGACTCTTTTCTTTTATTGTGACTTAAAGCATCTAATGGTTGGAGTGGTGAGTCATAGGAGCCTCTCCCGTTTCTCCTTTCTTTCGCTTTTAGAATTGTCAATGTCCCAGAAACCATCGAGCAGATTGTTGCATGAATTTGATCCGTTCCTTTAGTTTTGCCTCCCTCTTTCTTGCTTATCCCAATTTAGCATAGTCAGTATTTTTAATATTAAGTCTGTGAGTGAATAACTCTCTAGAGCTATTACTTTAAAATCTTGGGCTATTCCAGTATCATGGTCTAGGGCACAGTCTCCAGGACTGGACTACTTGGGTCTGAATTCTGCTGTCACTTAACAGCTGTGTTAACAAGTTCCCTAATCTCTCTGTGTTAAATGGAGATATTCATCGATGTGTACTACTGTTCTGACAATTAATTGTATTCATATGTGTCAGGAGTTTCAAAGCGCCTGGCACATAGTAAGCGCCACGTGAGTGCTAGCTACTATTAGTCTGCACCTACGATTCCACTGACTTCCAGCCATCTCACCAGGGAACTGTTGATCATAAGGAACGGTCGCTCACCCTCAATGAGAATGTGGAAATGGACCAGAATAAATCCATCCCCATTTGCAAAACAACAAAATAACCTGTTTAGCGAGTTGTCTGGAGCAATGTCATTACTTGCATGTGCACCTTTGCACAGTTACATTAATTGTGCATGTCTATGTTCAAATGTGATGCAGATAGAATGTGACAAGTAGGAACTAAAATGACAAATTTTTTAAACATTTATCTCCATAGAAAAAGATTTTTAAGTTTTATTTACTTATTTGAGAGAGATTGAAAGAGCATAACGGAGCGGGGAGCAGAAGGAGAGAGAAGCAGACACCCCACTGAGCAGGGAGCCCAGTGCAGGGCTCAATTCCAGAACTCTGGGGTAATGACTTGAGCTGAAGGCAGGCACTTAACTGACTGAGCCACCAGGGTGCCCACATAGAAAATTTCTTTTGCAAACAGTTCTAACTTCTAAATCTGGTGGTAGAAAAATTGGTATTTTTTTTTAAATGCATCATATATTTGCATATGTGCAAATTATATATTTTTCATATATACATTTACATATTATATATAAATTTCTATATATGTATGTATGCAAAATATTTATTTGTATCGTCTTATATATGTCACAATAATCATGATTCTTTCGATAAAATAGTTATTCCAAATTTTGGGAAGTCAACTTTTCCATTTAAATTTTTCACTGAACTGAATGGTTTGTGAAATTATAGTTTGAATTTCTGATTTATGTAGTTTACCCTCTTGAGAGCAACATCAAATTAGGAAGTGAAATAATACAGTCTTTTGAAATACCCATAATCCACCACTGAAAGAAGCATTAATGGTACAATACCTGAATTAAAGCAAGTATACCATCCAGTCAACATTTAGAAAAACTGGTTCACTTCATAACTAGGTATAAGTCTATGAGGGAATTACTGACCCTATTTGATTTTCAAAATAGCCCTTGACCTAAATCCATTTTTTTTAAAACTACATTTTGTAAAGGGGACATTGTGAACAAAGAATTAGCATTACACTATTTTCCAAAGGAGCAATAAACGACCAAAACAGTGATATTTTTTCCGTATGTACCAGTTTTTCAAAATTTAAGGTGTTTCTTTAATACCTCATTTACTAGCAAAAATGAACTCCATTGGTTTGGGGAAATGTAATGCCAAACTTAAATTATACAAGCGTTATTTATCCAGACCATCAAAGATATATTAAAAAGAAATAATAGGCCCAAAATGGAAGTCACTTGTGCTAAGCCCAACAGATTTAATGCCTAGCCTAATTGCAGTTTCATCCTTCCTCAGAAGTGCAGTCCTTACCCCGTCAGTCTGGAACTTTCTGGTCAGCACCAACGTGGTAATCTGCCACGTGGGTCCTTTCCATCCCCCAAAGGAAAATGTGATAATCCCCCTAATGCACCCTATTATCCCACAAAGAAAGGTGAGCTCCCTGGAAACAATCCTTTGTTCATTTATGACTTCCTCGTCCTGCCTTTAAAAACCTTTCCCTCTCTGTAGCCCTTTGGAGCGCCTTCCCATTGCTAGATGGGATGCTGCTTGATTCATGAATCATTCAATAAAGTAATTTGATCTTTAAAATTTACTCAGTTGAATTTTTGTTATTCAACATATTTACATATAAACTTTTATAATATGGGGATTAAACTTAGTTTCTATTATTTTTATTCTTCTAGGTACACAATTTTCATACATAATTAGAACTATTTACTTACTAATTCACATATTGTCAGGGAGGAAAAATTTCCTCAGCCCTTCCAGGTGCTTTCAGCAAGACTAAGAATCAAATTGACATGAGACAGATTAAGAGGGGAAAATCAAATTTAATTTTGTACATACAAGGAATTCATACTGACATAGAAATTCCTAAGACAGGCAAAATGAGGTATCAATATGATTATTCTATAATTTCCATCAACTAAAAAACCTTTAAAAGTATATGTCTTTATCAGAAATAGACATATTTTGGGGCGCCTGGGTGGTTCAGTCTGTTAAGCGTCTGCCTTTGGCTCAGGTCATGATCCCAGGGTCCTGGGATGGAGCCCATGTCAGGCTCCCTGCTCAGTGGGGAGCCTGCTTCTCCCTCTCCTTCTGCCTGCTGCTCTGCCTGCTTGTGCTCTTTCTCTTTGTCAAATAAATAAATAAATAAATAAATAAATAAATAAAATCTTAAAAAAAAGAAATAGACATATTTCTATTAGTCATGCAATAATATATGTATTTCCATTGAACAGAAATGTATTTTATAAAAGCACAATACAATTTCAATTCTAGTTGGGACATTTTAATTCGGGAGGTTGTACTTAATGGGTTAATCCAATTTGTGATTTTTCCACTAACCCACTAAAGAATTTGCATTCACTCATTTTATAGCTACTATTAGGGTCGTTGTTTTTCAACCTTGAGGTAGAAAAACAGCAGGGCAACCAATTATTTTTCAAAAGAAAAGTGCCTCATTAAATTAATATACCATAAAAAAAGAATTCAAGTGCAAAGTGGATTTTTACAAACATGTCATATAGAGACAAGTCATTTAGAGAATTCTGACAAACTAAAAAAATAAAATCTTTAATAAACTGCTATTAAGATTTTCCTACTTAAAATTAGGTTTCAAAGGCTTTTCATTTATCCCTGCGTAGGTAGAATATAGTGATTCTTTTTACCATCATCTTAAAGTGAACTAATTGGCAAGTCCTCCGTTGGAGCCAAGGACCACTATTCTTAACCTCCCTATTTCCCTATAGCCAGGGTGAGTTGGGTGCCCTTCTTCCTACAAAATTATCCTAAACCAGAAAACATTAACACAGAACACAACTTCTTCCAATTTGACTTCATCTTTTTTACAGCCAGTCAAATCACACTGTTGCCAAAATGCAACTCTTTTTGTAATATTGTTCACAGGCTGGTCATTCTCCCCACCTTGCCTCATCTTTAAATTGTATTGTCATACCATTAAAAATTAGTATGAAATGTCCGTCCCAGTTCAGCACTCTTTTTTTTTTTTTAAAGATTTTATTTATTTATTTGACAGAGATAGAGACAGCGAGAGAGAACACAAGCAGGGGGAGTGGGAGAGGAAGAAGCAGGCTCATAGCGGAAGAGCCTGATCAGTTCAGCACTCTTGAAGTCCCTCCCTAGCTTACATTTCTTACGCTCTTAATGTAAAAAGTGCCTGCTGCTACTTTCAGGAACTCAGGAAGTTTTCTCAAGGTCCGCATCTCTTTCTATTCAGAAGCTCATAGGGTCCGTCTGATGATCCTATGTTTATATACTATTGCTTCATGCTTGGTTCTCTCTCTCAATACACATTTCCTCCAGCCTTCACTGTCCCTCATCCCTGCTTCCATAGTGCAATATTGTGATTTCTAAATCAGATGACCAAAATATTTTGGTTCTTAAAGAACTTCAGAACCGTAAAGATTAAATGAGTATTTTATTATTCATAACAACCCATTCTGCTGTAACTGGGTTTATGTTAGTGAAAGTGACTTGTGCAAAGCACCTGAGAATGGAGGCTGGTTGCCAGGGGAACTGACCACAGGTACAGAGTACAAATTTTCAGTCCCATCCCCTTATTTCTAGAGAGGGGAAAGGGCCCAGAGGTTGAATCCCTCACCAATGGGCAATGAGCTAGTCAATCATGCTGATGTAATGAAGCCTCCATAAAACACTCAAAGGAAACGTCCAGAGAGCTTCCAGTTTGAGGGACTGGAGTGCTTCCACGTGCCACTGTGCTGGGCCCCCAGCTCTGCAAGGACAGAAGCGCCATCGTTTGGGACTTCACCCTATGTTTCTCTTCATCTAGCTGTGGATTTGTATCCTTTAATATCCTTTGTAACAAATCGGTAATGTAGTGAATATATGGGTTTCCTGGGTTCTGTGAGTTGTTTTAGCAAATTAATTGAATCCACAGAAAGGATTGTGGGAACGCTGACGTAGCCAGCTGGTCAGAAGCACAGGTAGCAGCCTGGACTTGGAATTGGCATCTTTAGTTGGAGGAGGTTGTTGGAATTTCCCATTTGCTGCCAGTTGTTCAGAATCACAGGTAACCTGGGTTTGTGACTGGCATCTGAATTGGAAAGGAGTCTTGTGACACTGAACCCCTTACCTGTGTAATCTGATTCTGTCTCCAGGTAGATAGTGTCAGGATTGGGTTGATGTCTTGGGCACCAGCTGCTATCCAAGCATTGCTTGTTGGTGTAGGGAAGCCTCCACACAAACGCGTTGAATTGGGTTCAGGAACCTAACTTACATAGGTACGTTGGATCATCATTTCCTGAGTTTTGGGGGATCAAGCAAGGTAAATCGGTAAATTGACCTTTATCGTATAAACTTGGGAGTCGGCTTTCTTGGTTTTGCTGAATTAATGAATGCTTTTGAGAGACTTTGCAATTTCCCATTTTTATTCTTTTTCTCCTGTCCCATTGCTTCATTGTGTGAGCACCCCAGGGCTATTATAACAATTTACCACAAACTTGGTGGCTTAAGACACCAGAAGTTCAGTCCCTCACAGTTTTCTAAACTAGGGGTTCGAGATTAAGGTGTTAACAGTGGAGGGGCACCTGGGTGGCTCAGTTGGTTAGGCGAAAAGGGATTAGTCCTGGGTTTGTAGCTGTGTTACAACAATCTCAGTCTACAGCTTCTGTGCCAGTCTCCCTGTGTGTCTTCACATGGTCATCTTCCCTCCATGTCTCTGTCTTCTTAGAAGGATACCGGTCATATTGGATTAAGGACTCACCTTTTTTTTTTTTTTTAAAGATTTTATTTATTTATTTGACAGAGAGAGAGAGAAAGCCAGTGAGAGAGGGAACACAAACAGGGGGAGTGGGAGAGGAAGAAGCAGGCTCCCAGCGGAGCAGGGAGCCTAGTGTGGGGCTTGATCCCAGGACCCTGGGATCATGCCCTGAGCTGAAGGCAGACGCTTAACGACTGAACCACCCAGGCGCCCTGGGTTAAGGGCTCACCTTACCCCAGTATCACCTCATATTAACTAATTACATTGGCAGTGACCTTATTTCCAAATAAAATTATTGTGGAAGCCTCTTAGGGTTGGGATTTCAACATATCTTCTTTCGAGGACACAATTCAGCCTATAACATTCTGCCTAGTCTGCTTATGTTTTCAAAAAAAAATGTTCTTTAGGTTTAGTGAAGTTTTGGGAGAAAGCAAAAGTCTTGTATGACCTCTTGATGGAGTGATTGAATAACAGCAGTACTCTCTTGAACTCTAAGCCCATAAACTAAAAATTTATAGCTTTTTATTGAATTCCAGTATCCTAAATGCCCGTGCCTCCCTACTTCCACCTATAACACCAGCTCTCGGGATATTGCTAGTTACACATAATTGTTATGGGCAGTTGGATTTCCTTTCATTGATGTTGATTTGTACTCATACAGAAGTGGATAACAGCTAGCATAACATAGAGTGATAAGGTGTTTTTCAAATTTATTTTACCCCTACTCTTTCCAAAAAAAATGTTTGAGATAGCCATAGTGTAGCACAGATTCCAAGTTTTCAGAGGAAAGACCATTTTTGTATTAATATAAAAAATTTTGATCTAGCAAATTACTGGCTTAAATGCTCTTCTCATTGCTTGCCCCTCTCTTAGTCTAGTTATGAGGACTGTTCTTTAAGTAATGATGTATAATAGAGTCATGGGAGAAGTAATCGCACTAAAGTGTTCGCATTATAAAGAAGATTTAATATCAAATATAGGTGATGGAAAAGATATTTAAGCACATCACGAGCACAAATGCTGCTAATGATGGGTCACTTCTTCAACGGCTTTATTCCAAAGTGTATCCTTACATTAATCAAATACTTGGTATTATCTGCACACTGATTATTACAAAGAGACTGGTATTTCAAAATAAGATCTTACTATAGTCATTAATGAATCTTCTGGCTGAAGTGGCACTTAAGTAAATTAACTCAGAGACTCCCGGCTGACTCATCACCAGCTAATTGGTGACATTTGGGGAGATATTTTACATTTGTTATAAAGATTAGATATTTACACAAAATGATGTGTATAAAACTGGCTACCATGTTGCCTACACATAATAGATGTTCATTAAGAGCTATCACTTTTCACAGTATTCAGCTAAGTGCCAGGCACAGTTCGAAGCACTTGTCTGAATGCTTTTAGATATTTAAGCTGTTTATCCTTTGCACGCCACATATGTTTACATTCAGAAGTGACCAAACTGAAACTACCACTAGATGTGCCATTTTGAGAAATTTATAATTATACATTTTAGATACATGTAAAGGAAATAATACATGTAAAGGGTGTTGGTTCAACTCCCTCTTGAAAAGATTTTTACCAAAGCATTCTCCACATACAGGGGGGTTTTCTCCACATACATAAGGGATTTCAGGAAAAGTGATGTTTCTTTAGCAAAGTTCTATTGATTAGTGGCTTTCAATCTTTAGCATGCATCAGAATCACCTGGAGGGCTTGTTAATACGGATTCTATTTCAGTAGTTCTATAGTAGGGCTCAAAAAACTGTGTTTTTAATAAGTTCTCATAACACATTCTCAGATGAAGCTGTTGGTCTAGTGACAGCAATTTAAGAATCATTACTACAAGTCAGTGATTGTCAAGAAGCAAGAAATTCTTCCTTAATTCTAAACATAAGTCTCTCTGATTCATGTTCTTAACTTATATCTAAGAAAAAAATAATAAATTTGAATTACTCTTGCCTCTAAGGTAATTTATTTTGAAATATTGAAACTAAAATCTGTATGGATATCTAGGAAAGCCTGAAACTCGGGTGAGAATTCCCATTCTGAAAGTATAGAAAACCTCAGTGCAGGCCCACTTATAAATAGTCCCATGACATGAACTTTGAGCAAGAAGTCCTTTGCACTCAAGTGGATACAATCCTGCTTTGTTCTGGACAGTGCGCCCATTCAGGAACATTATCCCTAAACATATCAGTATTTTATTTCTAACTGATATTGGCAGGTACAATTGGATCATCTCAGGCTAATCATCTAAACTAAAGCCATATAAACCCCATTGCATACTTTTAAAATTTGTTCTCATGAACATATGGTTTACTTTTTTGTAAAGGATATGTTTTGCTATTCAAGAATTTAGACTGTAATTGACTCATCATGGTACACAAAATATATTTTTCACTGAAGTTGTGAAATAAAATTATTGTGGAAGTAGAGTCAAATTTCAAAGCTTTTTCAGTTTCTAACAATTCCAAATTTGAGAAGATAGAGGTAAGAAAGAAGTAGGGCACAGTATCTGTCTTTGCCAAGAAGTCAAGCATTCAGCTTAGAACCATCACTGAAAGAGCCAGCAGCCGCATACCATATGCATGAAGCAAATTTTCTGTTCTAAAAAACAGATATTTTTAATCTGTAAGGGTGGAATAGGATGAGATTTCACACATGATACTCTAATAGTACAAAAAAACAAAAAGTTCCCTTCCTTATTGTTCAAAACATATTTCATTTTGTTCCTGAGTGCCTTTCCCTCTGTTGACAGGCTTAGAGGAATGATTTAAATTTTCTAACTAAAATGAGCTTGTTCTCTTTTGGCTAAACATAGGGGCCAGGTCAAAATTTGATCTCCTTCCCAGGGTCTGTCTTCCTCCTCAAGAGGTCTCCCATCCCTGCCTGGCACAGAGGAAAGCTAGTGTTCTCATGGCCTGGGATTATCAGAGGTTCAGATGCTGTCCTGAATGAACTTGTCTTGTCTGGCTTGACTCTGGGCGCCTGCTTGCAGCCTCTCATGCGCACATGCCCGTGGCTGATAGAAACTGCGAATGACTTCCTCAGCCAGGGCAAGGCAAGCTAAGTGCCTCCAAAGGCATCAAGCCCCTCTCACTGTTGGCCAGTCTCCCCAGTCAGTGGCACTGTGGAAGTCCTCACATGTAGCCACAACGGTTTTGTGGGTCCATTCAGCAGCTATCAGCCTAATTTTAACCTCGTTGATCTTATACGACCCCCTCAGGCCATGAAGGCACCTGTGGAGGCCACACGCTCCAGTGAGAGCTGAGATTTACTCAGTGCATCATCCTAAGGCCTCTGTCCCCCTAAACATGCTGCACCACTGTTTCTCTCACCTGCAGAAGCTCTGAGGGGGATGCTGGCCAGGGGGCTCCTGGAGTGGCTAGTCTCCTCCCCGAGCTTCTGAAGTGCCCCCTGGAGTTCCCTCGTCTCAGGGCCCACAGCCAAGACCAGGCTGTGGAAGAGAAAGGCTGGAGAAGGGGAGGCAGGGCTGTGAGGGCTGCTTTCCTGAGCGGCCAGGGAGAAAGTCCATCCTCTTCTCATTTCCTCTGAGTCCCTGCCTTCTCCACACTTCACCGTGACAAAAACTCCTCGTGGAAATTGGCTAAGAGAGCAGAACTTGAATGTTCTCAGCAAAATAAAAAAATTTAATTTAAAAACATTTAGTTATTTTTATTTCTTTTTTAAGAAGACATTTCATGTTCAACCTCGGCATATCTTGAGTTCTTACTAGTTATGGCTTGAAATCTCACTTCAGATAACCAACTTTTGCTATGTAAAGAAAAGCTTTTACAATTTACAGAAGTTTTTTTCTTCTAATACAGCAAGGCTTTCAGAACTACGGCCTGTCTGGGCTATAAGATCCTGTTTTGTCAAAGTTGAAATTGACTATTTTTGACTTCCTAATTATTACAATCCTTATCTTCCTGAGATAATAGATCGCTCTGGCTGAAAGCGAAAAAAAACCAAATCACATTCAAGCAGGTATGAAAAGAAAAAACACATTAATTTTTTAAATTCCCTATTGAACTGACAATGTTTTAGGAATTTTTTATGAAAAAACAATGAGGCTAGGGACACATTCTGGGTGGGATCATCATCATCTAAAGGCTGATTTTAGCCCTTCAGGGTAAGAAATTTTTAATTGCATTAGTTTACTCAAAGACATCCAGACTTAATAAATTAATTCTCACAAGTTAAACCCATAAAAAGCTCATTTGAAACCATAAAGCTAATGTTATCATTTATAATGCGATACATATCTTCTTTGTCACCCACCAGCCGCAATCTTAGGAGGCAGGGTCCTCAGGGACTAAAACGATGCAAGTAGATAACTATTTTTAATTGACTTACAACAAAGTCTGATATTTTTAACTTTAGATTTGTAATTATCTGAACACGTTTTATGTATACGCAATATGTGATGAGGCAATAAAATTTAAGTAATGTCGAGTAAGACGTATAAGCAAGGATGTACCCTGAAATGTCCATCAACCAGGAAACTAAATCAGGACTCAGGCATTTTTCTATTCCATTTATATAAATACATATTACTGCCAAGAAATCTGATATTCTATTTCATACTATAACTATGTTATTCAATTTGGTATTAAATAAATACTTTTCATGCTTGGGGCTATTCATTGCAATAAAGTAAAGGAGAAATATATATCTCAGCCCATACACAATTACTTAACGGTAGATCTGGGACTACATGCTACTCTGATATTGTTTAATATTTTCATATTTTTAATTGAATACATTTATTAAGAAAAGGAAATAAGGCGAGAAACTGCTCTTATCACTTCTATTCAGTGTTGTTCTAGAGATCCTAATCATTGCATTAGGGCAAGGGGGGAAAAAAGGCATAAAAATGAGAAGGGAAGAAATAAACAGTTTTTTGTCACAGATGACATGATCATCTAAATAGGAAGTCCCAAATCTATAAAAAAAAAAGTAATCAGTAGAACTAATACATGAATTTAGCAAGGTTGAATAATAAAGGTATTATTAAATAATCAAATCAAGTAGATTAATTGAATAAATTAAATATCAATTTTTTTAATTTTTCCATATCCTGTCAATGCATAGTCAGAAATTAAAATTTTTATAAATAGTGCCATTTACAAGAGAACCATAAAATATGAAATTCTTAATTATAACCTAACAGAGTAACTTCAAAACCTGTGTGCTGAAAATTATAAAAAATAATGGGAAAATTTTAGAAGAAAACATAAGAGAAAATCTTTTCTATTAGGTTGGGAAAAAAGTCCTTAGAAACAAAGAAGCATGTGCTATTGAAGAGAAAAAACTTGATAAATGGGACTTCTACAATATTAAAATTTTCTGCTCTTTAAGAATGCTGTTAAGAAAATGAAAGGACAAGCCACAGCCTGGGAGAGAAGATTTGCAAAATACAAGTGAGGCATGACTGAAAGTAAGATAAAGAGTGGGTAGGGAGAGCTAATGATGTGGCACTTCCCGCTAAATGCAAGGCTACACAGTCACGCTTCTCCTTCAGTGTTTATACTTGCATCTTTTCCTGTCATATGTTCAGGTGTGACTTCACCTCATTATTTGCAGGTGAAGGAAATTATGTCATGGTTATTGAGAAAAGTTAGTGAGAAAGCATTATAAAATCTGTAGAGCCAAAAGGCACCATTTTATGGTCACCTGACAGTCAATAGGCATGTATTTACTTACTCACTGAACACCGTCCATCCTTCCACAAGTTCATAGTGTGGTCTGACCAAACAGCATGGCATATGGATCTGAACGTTTGATTCAGCACAAATAAAATGTAGAAAATATGACTGACCAGATTAAACATGGTTCTCATGACCATTAGCTTAGAAAAGCACACCCTTGTTCAGGATCTTTAATCCTTTCTTCCCTTAACATATTTAAAAAGTGACTGTATAAAACAATATGTATATGATTGTACTATTAAGCCTATAACAAATGGAAATGTAACGTATTTGAAAATAACAACTCAGGAGGAAGGCAGGGCAAATCTGTGTTGAAATAAGAAAATGACACCACAATAATCCACATTAACAAATAAAAAGAACCAGAAAAGTAAACAGGTAGGTTAATATTATTTGATAAGATGAACATGTTTGCTCAGCCATTTGAGTTCAAAAGTATGTAATTATAGTAAAGTTTTGGGCATTGCGTTTGGCACTGCAGATAGAATGTTCATTAAGACCAAATCCCATCTCACTTGTATACGAATAAACATTTCCTTGATAATATGGTGTTTCTATAACAGCATGTGCAGAGTGCTCTGCAGCAAGAAGGGAAGTTTTTATACTTGTTCTTTTCTAGGGTAAGCATGAGATAATAATTTTCTTTTTCAAAAAGGAATAAAAAATGAATTTTCTAGGTCATGAATATGTCTAATCATAACGCATGTTCTCCTTAATACTGTATGTTTCTTTTAAAAGAACTCTTATCAATACAACAGTCCTTTCTGGTTCTTCTTTATAAAAAAGATGCTCCGTGTTGTATGAGTTCATACCATTGTTTGGAGTATTTACCTAACTAGGTCAATTAATTTCACTCTTTTACCAATCTCATACTATACACTTCTTTTTATTTATTTATGTGACAGACAGCCAGCGAGAGAGGGAACACAGCAGGGGAGTGGGAGAGGAAGAAGCAGGCTCCCAGCGGAGGAGCCTGATGTGGGGCTCGACCCCAGAACGCCGGGATCACGCCCTGAGCCGAAGGCAGACGCTTAACGACTGCGCTACCCAGGCGCCCCATACTATATACTTCTTTGATCACCATCTCAAAGTGAAGTTTCGCATAAGCCCAGAACCACTGCGAAAAAATCAAGGCAAAGTCTTAATAGAGACCGGGGATAGTCAACTTGAATCGAAAGAATCAAGGACATAGAAGAGAGAGAAGGAGACTTACCTGCTGATTTTTATTTGTTATTAGTGCTACGACTAGATCAAAGCTTAGTTTCACATATTCAGCATACTTCGTTGAATCTTACCAACCCAGCTGGCTCAAGGTTGTGTGACATGACCTGCAATGTCTTGATGCTGCATCCCATTGTCAACCTTCTCTTACATTTATTCATTATTTATTAACTATGTACTCTGTGAAGAAATGTTTCCAGCAATGGGAATAAAATAAATATTTACTTAATGCTTATTATTTTATTCATTTATTTAACACAACATTTTGAGTGTCTACTTTGTACAAGACACCGTATGAGTTGGTAGCTACATATTGATGAAGATGACAACAGTTCTCTCTTTCATAAGACTTACTGCCTGAGGAGTTGGGAAGGATAATTAAAAGCTGTAACAGAAAAGAAATTAGCATGGAAGGATATTATCCTGTGATAACAACAAGTGAGATTGTCTCCATGTCTGTTCTCCTTTTCCTACTTCATCAGCTTTAAGAAGCAGCAGGCTCTGTGTTCATTAAGTGATGGAGGTTTGAGGCAAGGTAGGAAGTAGAAGTAGATGACAAGACTGTTTCGATTTTGTTCCAAAAGCCTAAGCCCACTAATGGTATTTAAAATTAAGTAAAGTGGATGCTGCCCTAAAATTGAATAGGTCGCTTTCCCAGGCTGGGCAAGAAGAAAACGAATAAAGGACTTTGGAACGGGGAGTACAAATCGCTATTCTGTGGCAGCGCTCCAAGAAGTTGGTCAGACTTGGAGGAGGTGTTAGCGTCCTAGAGACATTAGGGTTTTTAGATTTGCCATGTGCCCTGTACATGACATAAAACGTAGGAGCCACCACATTTCAAGGGAACATTATAGCCTTGGATGATGGGTGTTTTTGCCAGGATAGACTGGTGCTTACAGGCTTTCTCCCCCTTTTCCCAAATATGACATAAAGCTCATAGGTGCTACCATGAAAGAGAAGAGGAAAAAAATTTAGTTATGACCAAGATGAAATTTCCTAACAAGCAGGTAGAATGTGATAGAGGCTCAATGTCAGAATTAGGTTAATTTAAAGGAAATAGAGAAAGTGAGTTTGATGAGTGAAATTATGCCCACTACTCAAGAAACCAAGATATAAATACATAATACAAATTTTGACTAGTACAACAAAGAAGAATGACCAGGATGGGTTCAGACCATCCAAAAGGGCTCCTACAAATATGAAGAAATTTCTGATACAGAGAAGAGCACAAGTAAAAGGTCAAACACAGGAAAGCACAAAGCAAGACATTGAAGAAACCTGGCACAGGGTGTTAAAGACAGTTACATAATACGTGATATGATAGTGATAGGGGAGGTAGACCCTTCAGGGCTTCATAAGTCATAGTAAGATACTCAAAATTTAATGGACAATCAAAAAGGGGGTTAGCTGTAGAGTGATTTAACCAACTTAGATTTTTTTAAAAGTTACTCTGCTCAATACAACTCAACACCCCAAAAACAAATAATCTAATTAAAAATGGGCAGAAAAAAATTGGCAGAAGACATGAACAGACATTTCTCTGAAGAAGACATACAAAGAAACAAGTTTTGGGGAAGATGTGGAGAAAAGTGAAGATTCCCCCTCTTGCTGGGAATGCAAACTGGTGCGGCTATTGTGGAAAGCAATATGGAGGTTCCTCGAAAAATAAAAAATGGAACTACCCTACAAGCCAGTAATTGCACTGCTGGTTATTTACCCAAAAAATACAAGAACACTAATTCAGAGGGATGTTTGCACCACATTAACAAATAAAAAGAACCAGATAAAGTAAATAGGTAGGTTAATATTATAACAACACATGATAGATTCAATCTTAGACATATGTACGATACAGTGTTATTAATTACAGAGCAGGGTGTGGAGGTCAAAGTCCTCTAGGACATCGAGAATTTTACAATTTAAACAATTTCAAGTGTACTGCTACTCAAAATGGAGCATCCCATCCCCAAAGAAGAAATTGACAAATTAACTAAATACTATTCCACTCATTAGGACAGCTTCTCAACTTAATCTTGTGGGTGTGGGTGCACATGCGTGTGAGCGCCAATATATATCACTTTATAACCTTGTAAAAACTGGATCTCGACTCCTTCAAACATTTAAAAAAATGGAACGTGTGTGTTTATAACAATATGTATCACCTTATAACCTTCTTGGAATCTCAACACCCTTAAGCAAAATCTGCCTTTGAAAGAGAGAAATTGAGAAACTTCATTCTGAGGTTAAATTTAATATGACACTGAGTGTTTATGCTGAAACCCTCAATCAGGTGCATTCTGTATCAAGCAAAGGTTCAAAAAGAATAGCTCATATAATAATTTCTCTATTAGATATTTGATAAGCACCCACACTGTAACAATGTTCTAAAATTATTTCTGAAGCAGAGAAGAGCTAGCGCAACATTTCAGTGGACGTACATAAGAAAAGCTGAGTTATGAGGGATGTTCTCGACGTTGTACTAGGAGTCCACATCGCCTCATCTTTAGACCCGAGATAATCACGCTGCTGAAGACGACGCCGGGACCAGGGGAACTTCTTGAGACTGCTTCCCGTTCTAAGATCCACGATGACAATAGTTGTTGCTGTTACTGGGCATCATCTTCAACTGGGCACTCCTCCGAGTACTTTATGTGTGGGAACTCACTGAATCATTGCAACCTCAGAGAGAGTACTGTGATTTTCCTGGTGAAGAAGCTGAACCACAGAGGACTGTGCCCCCAGAAACCCCCTCAGCTTCAGGGTTAAGCCATCCCTCTAGTCCTCAGTCTCATCTTCAACTAGAAATCTGATTTCCCCTGAAATCTTGGAAGATATGTTAATGTTGTTTTTAACTTGTAAAATGTCAGGAAAGAAGGTCTCTCTCTCATTAGCTCTAAACATAACAAATGGTCAGGAATGTTGGTTTCTTCACCAACAAATGCAAAGCACAACTCTTTGCACAGGTAATATGTGTCCATTTGCCCACCTGGTTGCCTGAGTGCAAATGTCTTCATTCATCCCTCAAGACTGTGCTCTATAATGAATGCAAAAATCTTCTTATAAGAAAAAAGAGTCGTGCTGTGTTTATCTGGTGACGACTCCATTATAGAATATCCGCAGGGAGTTAATTTTTTAAATTAATGATTTTATCCTACTAATTCCCAGGACTTTTTTTTTTTTTTTTGGTACTTTTTTGTACAGAGTGAATTTTGAAAGTTTTCACAAATAAATATGTTGTTCCCAAAGTAACCACATATAAATGTGCCAAAAACTATCCTGAGAGAGTTATTTATTTGAGTTTTTAATCAAATGGCATCTCAGCTCATACACACGAGGCCATAAAACTTTTTTATTTTTAATGATGTTGTTCAGATATCAGTGTGCTCATCCTTTCACATCATGTTTTCCATGATGAATAGTGTTAACAATGTAATCTAAAACATCTGATTGGCAATTGCACACTTTTTTAAAGCTTTGGGAAGTCCTCTTTTCCTGAGAATTGATATTGCAGTACAAATGAGGATGTGAAAACATGTCTTTCCCATTCAGTGTTTTAAAAAGCAACCACACATAGAGTGTTGTATATATTACATATTTTATATGCATAATATTACATAAGTATATATAATTTTTAAATATATATATATATGTAAAACATTAATCAAATTTGGATGTGGTTAAACTTCTCTGTCTCTGGTAATTTAAAATCTAAATTCACAATCCCCTGGATCAGGAAAACACGTAGATCGTTAGGATGAGTCATTTTATTTAATTGATGTGGAACAGTAAAGCTACATTTATCTAATTCCTGGTAGGATTTTAGGAAAGTTTTCCCTTTTATTCAAATGGTGTCCATTCCATCTGAATCTGCAAAGCTCAGGGATGGAGAGGAACCTGAGACTAGGTATTTTTAACAAGCTTATCTCGTCACTCTTCAGACCCAACAAGCTTGGAAAATACCCGTTTGGCTATTTGTCAATCCGGGTTGAGGAATTTGTGAATTATCTCTTCCTCTCCATCACAGATATTTCAGATTCCTCCTGCTGCTCTGCGAGATCCTGCTGGATAAATGCACGCTGTGATGGGCTATGGTTTCTTAAAATCATAGTGTCTGGTTGGAAGGTAGTTTAAAGGTCATCTTACCCAATCTTAAGTGATTTTCTGATTTTTTTTTTTTTTCAAATTTAACCTGACCCTCGGGTTATCACCTCCTGTTCATCAATCCCTCGGGTTGGCATATGAGCCAAACGTGTGAAACTCATCTAACTCGATTAAAGAAAGTAATATATTTTAAAGAAAGCACTACATTTCAATAGATCCTACAATCACCAGCCAGTCATTTTTGGCCTACCTTGCTCACGAATATTTTTGGATTGACAAGTGACTGTAGTGATTCATGTCTAATTTACATGCTTATTCATTCCCTAAGGCATAAAATAAGTCAAGCTAAGGCTGCAGAATTATAGTTCCTTAGTTATTATCACCAGGTGTTATCCAAGATACCATGCCTACCCAAAACAAAACAAAACAAAACAAAAAATAAAAAACAACTGGAAATGACTATGAGAAAATGTAATTGGTTAGTGCTGTTGCTTTTTAAGTAGACAGTTCACATCAGTCTTCAAAATTGCATTTGCTACCAAACATTATTGCTGTTATTGATGGATTTTAGGGCAAAACCAACTCTGAATGATTTACTCTGTGATTGAATTGCACAGTATAACTTCATTGTGTTTCAACAAAAATTTTCCTGTAATTCAGAGTCTGAGAGACATTAAGCAGTTATGTATTGATTCTTTCTCCCCCCTCAAATAATCAGTTCAGAACTTGTGGCCTTTATTTCCCCAAAGACTGCAATATCCATAAAGAGATGATTTCTGTGAGTATATGGTTCTGTATAGTACAAAATGTCATCAGACATTTTTGAGGACCATCTGTACTGTTGTCACTTCAGCAACAGAGGTGGGAAAGATAACTGACTCTACCAGAAACACCAGAAACAAACAAACGAAAAGCCTTGCTGAAAATAAGATGTATTGAAAATAAGATATATCAAGAAATGTTTAAAAGAGGTGAAATTACTGGATTCCACATCTCTTTTCTGAATAGAATAAAACAGTGGGGTTTTTTTAATTCTTTTTTTATTGGCTGATCATTTGTCCTTGACCATGGGTGACTATAAAGTGTAATCATCAAAAGACTCACAAATTACCTCGTCTTAGTCAATAAAGAATTTATAGGCTACCTGACATTGATAGTTCATTCAATAAATATTTACTAAGGGGTTACTATGTGCCGACCAGGGCACAGGGCACTAGCAACAGAGAAATGAACAAAATAAACAAATCCCTTTTATCCTCATGGACTTCCATTCTGGTGGGAGCAGATAGCGAACAAACACGTGGTAAGTACCATGAAGCAAAATAAGGTCAGGTAAGTGGATAGAACATCTTAGCAAGTTTTATAAGAAATGAAGGGGTGTGAGCCACAGACATGTATATGTCTCGGCCCCTCAACTAGAACTTACGCCTCTTAAGGGCAGAGACAAATTATTAAATGTCTTTGACCTCCTTTCCCTTCCTCTTAGGGCTTTGCGTCATAGGCATCCAAAAATATTTTAACTGCTTTGCAAGTGGTTTCAGTGTCAGTCATGACGGTCACTAACAGCTCTTTCCAGCCCATACAGTGAAGATACGACTACTAACTTCGGGAGGAAGGAGTACAAATCCTATCAGGCAACAGTTTTTCAACTCCTCTACTTTTTTCAACCTGTATCAGAAATTTCATAAAACAAACCCGCAAACCCTCATGACAAATTGGAAAGAAACTCATTTTACGTTGTGTTGCACACCAGATATCGGTTCACTGACTTACCAGCTCCAGTGGAGGGGGAGGGACAGATCTCTAACCCGTTAGTCCTGACTTTACGGACACTTGCATAAAAATAATGCAGATGAGAGTGGTAACACCTACCTGTAAATGGCTTCACTCTGACAAAACTATGCTATAGTTTCAATTCTTTCAGCAAACACTTGCCGCACACTTCCTACGTGGCAGACCCTGGGGATACAACCAGAAGAGTCCCTGGCCTCCAGGAGTTTATTTGCTGGTGCCGTTCAGATAGAACATAGGCTCTTCCTCTGTGGGGGCTGATTCTTAGGGTCCTGGCACCACTGCCACTTAGAAGTGTTTGAAGAAATAAAAACACTCAGGGAAGAGCCTAGTAAAAGGATGCCCGGGCTCCAGTGTTTCACTGGCCCAGCGGACGGCAGTTTTCTTGACTTGGCAATTCCAGCCCGCGTGTCTCTTGGAGTCAGGAGCAAAGGCGTTCAGACCTGAGTCCCTTACTGAGCTGAAGCTCTTAGGCAAAGGCCAAACATAGACATAAACACACACGTCTGGACACATAGCGCAGCTGCCACACTATACCCACCATTATCACTCCCACCCCAGAGAGTGCTCCCCCACACCGCCGGTACTGGGCTTGCTCTGCCAGACGTCAGTCCGTGATGCGGTCCTTGTCCTCTGACGTCGGCATGGGCCGTTAAGAGACCTCTGCTCCTGGAAAAACCAAGAGGCATGTGAATGCAGAGGAAAAATCGCCCTGCCATTGTTTTGACATATTCAATTACCAAGTTTCAGTTACAGTTCTAGATAAGAATTTAAGTTCTTATTTTATACTGAAAAGGAGAAAAGCTAGCATTATCTGCATTTCCTCTGTTTTCTACTGTCTCTTACATTTCTTGTCATACAATGTCATGTAAGTCAGGATAGCGAGAACTGGGGCTGGTCTCCTGTTTTAGAACCTCCCTGGTCTGAGGCGGAAGTCATTAATTGGGCATATTTGCCATCTCATTTGTCCTTTTTGCCCTTTGCTTTGACGGTCTTATTGAGAGAACCAGCATTATTTTTAGTAGCTCCCATCTTGACGCTTCATGAGTACAGATGTGTCAAGTTGCTGTCTGATCTTTCCAGAGTCATGTGGCTACTCCTGTCCAGTTCTGATGGGAAATCTGACACACTCTGTGATCATGCTGTAATTTTGACAAGGGAGATCTAGCTGAACACACCATTGTCTCCATACAAATAACCTCCATACAAATAACAAATAGAATGTCTCCCTCACTTCCATCCGTAAGGAATGGTGGTGCCAACTTGAGGTGGGGAGCCATAAAGAGGCTGACGCATTATGCTGTCAGCTAGAGCACTGAGAAGCCTGCACTTTATCTGTTCAGGACGGCGACTTCCAGGCACACAAACGGCTATTGCTTAGTGTAGCATACACACTTGCATTTTCTCTCAAAATCCTAAGTTTTATTGTTTCCTAATAGAAAGTATATAATATTGTTAAATAACCAGCAAACTGAAAGTCTGGGACTAGAAGAAAAGAATTGGTGCTGAGTTTTAGGATTTAAGGTCTCAGAAAATAGAGTGAGATGAAAATAATCAAGAGAATTATAGATTGGATAATATGGTATTTCCTCTTCTCCGCAGTTGTGAAGAGTCCATAATTATACAATCTGGTCAATGATACTTTTTTTCCTGCAATAGCCACTCTGACACGGGCATATGGGGAATTTGGAATTACTTACTGTAGCTTTTTTTAAAAAAACAAAAAACCACAGTATTTATCTTAACTTTTGCTTCTCCATAACATTTACTGAACAAAAATGTTCTTTAAAAAAATGAAATTATCTGCCTTTTATTCTTGATACAGCATAGCCTTTTGTGCATACTCGAGACCACCTTGGAAGACTTGTTAGATTATACTTAATGAATCTTTTTGAAGAATGACAGTTAAAATGTCTCAATTCTTTCATTTTTATCAGTAGAAAAGCACAGTTTATTCAAGCCCATTCACTTCAACCTTACAGAGCTTTCGGTTTATACATCACTCACTTTATTGAGGGCTTTGCAATCCCTGTTCACAAAGTGAATACCCTTGTTTAACGATTCTCAGATTAAAAGTCAGCAACTGAAAATTTTGTACTGGTATTTCTTATTATAGAATATACATTTACATTCTCCTAAAACAATGTCATACTTATTGATTCCTCTTCAATTAAGCAACAAAAGTTATAATATTCTAATGAAAGGACTTTTTTTAAACCAAAAAACTACTAAATGATAAGAATGTGGTTAAAACAGATTTTGCAATGAGAAAGAACAGTTCAGATGAGTGATCTATGAAAAGAGCCTAAGACTTTAGCTAACCTGGAAATTGTTCCCTAGTAATTTACATCGGAAAGAATGGCAAGGTGACAGGAGTATAAGGTTTTTAAAAAGAAAACCTTTATTAGAAGTCTTTTGACTAGAAGCATGATCCACGTTAGTTATTTATATTACCTCACCTTGGTTTCTCATCTTTAAAAATCTGTATCTACTTAAAGGATAAAATTAAGTGAGAGAATAGATAGCAAGTGCTTGTAACTTATAAAGCATCATAAACAGGCAAGTTACTTTCATTCTTTTTGTAGTATTACAAAACAAAATATCCTACAAACAGAAACACAGTATTAGCTTCTGTTTCTGAATTCGAAATGTTCTCTCTTGTGAAATGTGCATGTAATGTATGTCACTTCCAGGTAGGAAGAGAGTCTTCCAATGTCACATGGTAGCAGGGATGCTGTTTCTTTAGTCCAAGGTACCAGAATCTTGCCAGCTGGGATTCAACTGGTTCAGATATAGATCCACAATGACACACAAACTTCTTTAGTAAATGACTGTACCGAGACACTAAGGACTGAACTGAGAACAACAGAATTCACGTTCTGAAATGTAGAACCGTAGAGGTCTTAGTATACAGTCAACAACAGCGTGGGTGATGACAACTATCAGCGATCTAAAGTGGTGCGCCATCACTAACTTCCTCCCCTACCCCTGTACCCCCACCCACTGGAAGTGAATAGGGCTGGGGAATATTTTTTGTGTTCTGTGTTTCCATCTTTCTGACTTAATGATCTTCCTGTGTCCTCCTTGCTCTTGTCCCAGCCTGCTTTGCTCCCATATTTCTTTTCCCTCAAACCTAATAGAAAAAATTCCAAGTCTCTTTGGAATTGTTCAAAGTTCAGACTTCAAAGAGCAAAGTCCTCATTAACTCTATTGCTAAGGAGATTGCTTCCTCCCAGAGATTCAGAAAAATGCCACTGCCATTTACTTCAATTTAGAGAGTGACTTCTCCCTCCACTTGCCCTGTGCTGAAACTTTATTTCTGAACACTTTGCTTGGCATCATGTAGGCTGTTATCCTGTTATACTGTGACACACGAATAGTTTTTTTTTTTTTAATTCTTGCCTTTGGGAGCAGAAAAAAAAATTCCATATTAGTCTTGTCTGCAAAGGCTCTCCCTTTGGGCAAAAGAAATATGCCAAGACACTCTTAATCGCAGCAGCCTGAGGCTGTATTATTTACTTCTCCATGCCTTCTGTCCTATAGGCTACATATGTCTAATTTTTAAGAGATAAGAATTCTAATGCTTGACAAAAAATTAGTCATCAAACCATTGAAAATAAAATGTATAATAATAATGCTTAACCCAGCTAGACTCTTAGAAGCTCGAGTTCCATAAAGAAGAAAAGAAATACTCTGCTAATGTTTAGATACTCTCATACTATTAAAAAAATAACTATAAAAAAAAACCGAGAGAAAAAGTTAGGAAAAACTTTGCTGGAGAATGCCTTTTTTAACTGTCATTTTACGAGCCGTCACTATTGCCAGTTTTATAGGCACTTCTCCAACGAAGCACGTTGCGTTTAGCACCCGCCAAATGAAAGGCCAATACCTATTTTTTAAAAAGCAATGATTAAGAGCCGTTTTCATTTAACTTTAGCTTGGGTCAAGAAAACAGCAATTTACTTTGCAGCTACTGCTTCAACTTGAGGTTTTATTTTGTCTTGTTTCCATCTTAATGTCTTATTACATTGCGGCTATTTCTCTCCGATGCGTCTTCTGTACACAATATATTGACAATTAGGCTATTTGTCATTCTTACCCAAGACTACAAAAAGTTCCATACTAGCTAAAGGCTTTAAGAACCCTTCAAAATTAAAGCCCAGCAGAACACTCCTGTCTCCAGATTTGCATTTTACAATCCATCGTGCATCATTGTTGCCCTCTCAGAACATTGTTCTTTATGCACTGCTGTGAGCAATCTACATAGTGCAAACGCATCAGCTTTCTCCTTTGTCTACCCAAACCTCAACCCAAGGGAAGACCGGCGTTTCCCATACTTGAGATACCACCTGTGTGACCAGCTGAACAGCAGACCTGTTTCTAAGGACCCAATATCTGAGCCTTAAATATCTAGGTGCATGTTATTCATGGCAATTCATACATAAACCGTTTCTGTTTCTGATCCCTCCAGCAGCCTAGTCTGGATGAGTTGTCCCAGAGAGAAAATAATGAATGAAACATCAAACTGCTTTCCCACTCTCCTGGCTCATACCAATCTTTATTGCTCCAGATAGTCTCAATACATATTAACAGAATCAGGGGAGCCTGGGTGGCTCAGTCGGTTACGCATCTGCCTTCGGCTCAGGTCATGGTCCCAGCGTCCTGGGATCCAGCCCCACATGGAGCTCCCTGCTCAGGGGGAGCCTGCTTCTCCCTCTGCCTGCTACTCCCTTTGCTTGTGCTCTCTCTCTGTCAAATAAATAAATAAAATCATATATATATATATATATATATATATATGTATGTATGTATGTATATATATATACACAGAATCAGATTCAAGACACAGAACTCTCCTTCATAATTTTAACCACAGAGAAGACTTACTCTCTTCTACGATTTCTAAAAGGAGTATGTTTCCCCTCTAAGGTTCTTTTATTTATTGTTGGGGGAATCATAGACAAGTAATTGTCTTTTCCAAGCCATGAAATGTGTATTGCCCAACATCCTGAAAAACAAGAAGACAGAAATAAAGGTCACCAGATAGAAGGGGCACACAAAAAATCAATTCTAGTAACAAGGAGTGCGTTATTTTAATTATTCTACTTGACTCAGCTACTGGCCAAAATTACTGGATGTCTATCTCACCAAGTTAAAGAACCTTCCAAACGCCATTCTGAATGGGGAATTGCTGCTATGTACCTTTTATTTTTCAGCTAAAATAAGCTGTGGTTCAATTTAAAGAAAAGTCATCGTAGAGCTGATACAGCTGTCAAAAGGAGAATGTTACATGTAAAATTAACTTTTAGGAAAAGATTTAAGATCCTTTAAAGACAAATTTATCTGCCCAGATAGTGAGTTTAGGAAATCGATATTAGGAATAAAATTATTACCCATAAAAATAAAATGTTTTGGCCCCCCAATAAAAGTTATACAATTATCTGAATAGCATGCTGTGCCTGGAAGAGAATCCAGGAGAATAAAGCTTTATATACATTATCTTGAATATGAATGTCTGTCATCACTCTGTTTTTTCAAATGAAAAGTAAAATTATATCAAATATAAAGTTATATAAAATCCAGGTGAAAATGAAAATAATTATAGTTTCTTTCTATAAAATAAGTTCAACATAAACCAAGTAAGTTTACCGGACAACTGAATACCAAAAGACAAAGCCAGGTTAAATAGGCCCGAATTGAAATGAAATTGACAGCAATCTTTGATGCTCCTGTGTTAGTGGCTCAGTTATTTTTTTAAATGCATTATATTGAATAATATCTTATAATAGCCCATGTTTATTTTTTGCTTTGAGTCTTAGAAACTTAAATAGAAATATTTGATTATACATTCATTCCTAAATTCATTATATATCTCTTTTTCTCCTTTTACTCTTCTCTTGATATCTAGCAAAATCCTAGTAGCTCCTAGTATTAATGGTGTTTAATAAATATAATAAATAATAAATATATAGTATTTGCCCTCTAAATTAATTTCCAAGTGCTGGGTATTTTCTATGAGAAAACAGAATTAATACAACCCTGTTTTTTAAAACTAAAATTGGAGCTGTCACGATCAATTAAAAATTTTTTTTTTAGTGCTTACCACTTATTGAGCATTTACTATGGACAAGGCCCCATGCAAATCACTTTGCTAATATTTGTTGCATTTAACTGGAAGAATGGAAACCAAAAAAGGGGTTTGACTATCTAGTAATAACCTAATTTTTAAAACAGGCAAGACTTGGCACTTCACCAAAGAATATATACAAATAACCTATAAACACGTGCAAAGATGATTCGCAACATTAGTCATTAGGGAAATGCATATTAAAACCATACTGAAACCCACCAGCATGTCTGAAATTATAGTGGCTGAAAAAACGTGCAAGGAAGAGGAGCACCTGGTGCTCTCATAAAACTAAAACTACCTTGGAAATTGGGTTAGCGGTTTCTTATGAAGTAAACTTGTACCTACCTTATGACCTGGAAATTCTACTTTGAATACATGCCCAAAAGAAATGAAAGTATATATCCATAAAATTACACATACAAGAATGTTGATAGTAGTCTTATTCATAATGCTAAAACTGGAAATAATGCAAATACCCACTAAGAGGAATGTGGATGAACGAAATGTGGTACATTCATGCAATGAAATACTCCTCCGCAATAAAATGGAATGATAAACAAAACATAGATGTATCTTGCTGACATTATATTAGAGAAAGAAGCCAGCTACAAGAAAACACAGACTATAGGATCCCATTTATCTGACATTCAAGGACAGGGAAAATGAATCTATGGTTATAGAAATCAGAATTATGCTCCCCTCCACGGCCGTGGAGGATGTGGTGTGGATTCATCATAAAAGAACAAGAGCTGTCTACACTAACAATCGGCTTTTGTATCTTGCCTTGGCTATTGGTTCTGCAGGTATGTAGATTTGTCAAAATGTATTGAACTTTGCACATTTTATTATTTATAAATCAAACACCAATAAAGAAGCTTGCATCCCTTCATAGTCTCAAATCACATATTCCTATATATCATCTCATTTGTAACAACCCCACGAGCCCTACAGGGCAGGTATCGTTAGAGGCCTTACAGACAGGAACATTAAGGCTCACAGAGGTGACTTGGTCAAGTCTCCTGAGTGCCTGTAGGCCGCTGGCCACTGTTGCGTTTCCTTATGCTGCATTTCCATTCCCCCCAGCAGCAAGCGGGAGCAGGGCCACGAGTACTCAAATAGAATGAGTTCATGGATTCTAAAGTGCTGAGAAGAACTTTTCTGCTGGGATAGCAGTATTTGAATACTAAGCAGGGTCTCTGCATATCAAATGTGCACTTCTGTCTCTTGCCTGCTGTTATAGAATATGGGGAACTTCCAGAGAGGGAACTGGAGAAGACCCTAGGGAAAGGAGACTATTGTTCTAAGATTGTGGGCTTCCTTGTTTGGCCGCGAGCTTGTCTTTCCTGTGGTTCATCAGAAGCATGAGAGAGAGAAACATTTTGGACCAGTACTGAGAGACTCGAGGAAAACTACAAAGTCCTGTATCACAGCCAACCTGAAAAGAGACGTTAAAGAAAAGCCATCATGGGAGCCTTGGGTCAGGCTAACTGGTAGGATTGGTGATTTCTGTAGCCAAGGTGCCAAGAAGAAAACAAAAGAAATAGAATTGTGGCCTGGTTGCCAGAGGTCAGAACAAGATAGGTCAGCTTTGGACAGGACAGTTTCTTTAGGCTCATACGCTGCTTCAGAACGCCAGTCCGTTTCTAGTGCCCTGACGGCGCATCTAGACCCACAGCCTTGAAGCTAAGGGAATGCTTTACTTGCTGGTGCTAATATTTATGTGACATTGATTACTTACATAGAACATACTAAACCGTCCCTTGCAGGAGAGATTGCTGATCAGACAAGAAGGCATCCTTGAGTACTTACCACAATTAGGTTTATGTAGTCAAACTGTTTTTCGTTCCCCTTTACTATAGTTCTGATTCTTCTCAGTAAAATCCAAATTGGAGCTGGCTAGAGAAAACACAGGTATATACAGGGAGGGGGAAAGGTGTGAAGAGGTATGTTTCCTGTGATAACCGAGGGGTGGAAATAAATGAGCTCAGTGGTTCTTTATCTTGGATTCACACTGGTGTCATATCTGGAGCTTTTCACAAAATCCCACCCTGCCTAGATCCTATCCCCCCGAGATTACCATCAAATTGGTCTGAGGAGATGGAGAAGCGAGGAGAGCATGACTTGCAAAGGCTCCACAGGTGGGTCTAATGTGCAGTCGAGGCTGAGAACAACTGAGTTGGGCAGAGGAGAGGGCTGATCATTCAAAATGAGGCCCACTTGCATAGACCGGGCTCCAGAACGGAGGGGTGCCAACAACTCCTACAGAAAGAAGAAAAGCAGTCAAACAGGTTTTCCCACTTTCAAGTCAGATGGCCAAAGAGAGAGACACCAGGGAACCCAAGGTCAAGAAACTCTCCCACAGGAAAATAAAACATGGCCCCACAAGGGCTTTCGTTGCTTCAGTCTTTGCTCCCAGCACATCTAATTGTGCTGCCACTTCTTATGGGAAATGAACACGGACACTCTATCTGCTGGTATGGAATCTCTTAGCTCATTACTGCCAGACATCCCACTTCATCTTACAAAATGCAAATCACAACTTTCCCACTTGGAGTCACCTTGACCCAAGTTACCCGAGAAGCCCCGGTACCATGCTAAATACACTCACTTTACTGATTCTTCTACACTGTGAAGTTGCATATTCATATCCTACTAGAAATCAGAGAAATATAAATTATAATAATAAGATATTCTTAGAATCAGATTAGAGAAGATTAAAAATATAATACCCAGCACTGGCAACAATAAGGGAAAGAGCCTTTTTCATACACTGCTGTTAGAAATCTAAATTTGCAAAACTCTCCTGGAGGACATTTTTTTTTTCTTAACCTTGAGAGAAAACTTAAAAGCTCAGAAAACCCTTAATCCAATGTATCCCTCTGGAAATTTATCCTAAGGAACTAATTATGGATACATACACACATTTATGTATCAGGATGATCATAACATTAGAACAACCTAAATATTAATAAGGGATTAAGTAATTAAATCACTAAGTCCATTCCCTACAAAGTGTGAAATGATATAGAAAAGAATATTTATAGAATTAATCTATGATCAGACAAACAGTAGGTCATAAAACAGTATGTACAATAGAATCCTACTTTTTTATAAATACATATATGTGTAGAAAAACAAATGGAGCTTGACAGGAAACTCTTGGCAGTGATTATCTGGGTGAATAAGTACTTTCTCCTTTTGTGC
Source organism: Ursus maritimus (assembly GCF_017311325.1). NCBI lineage: Eukaryota > Metazoa > Chordata > Mammalia > Carnivora > Ursidae > Ursus > Ursus maritimus. The sequence continues at coordinate 49,682,538 of NW_024423344.1, forward strand.
TATATCTTTCTGTTATATTTTATAACTTGAATTTAATTTTGTATTCCTTATATAATTAAGACAAATGCATAAAAACAGATTAAGAAAAAATACTAAAAGCCTATATGACAAAATACTAATAGCCAAGATGCAATCTTTGTGCCTCTGTAGTTTCAAGATTTATAATGACTATGTATTACTTTTATAATAAAAAGTGCCCCCAAGCAATTTTAATTGGACATTTACTAATCTCAGACATTTCAGATTCTTCAAATAATTCAACGGTTACAGCTATCTCCTTTGTTGAGCTCCAGATTATTTTAAAAAATAACTGCAAACAAAAACACCATGCATTAACAGCAGCCTATTTCTGCTTACAAGAGGAGGAATAATCTGACCTTCCCACACTGATAGTCGGTTTGGGTTTTGAGAACTGTCCTTGCTTTACGTGTGGCTTTACGACTCCAGAGCGGTAGCCACTTGGACTTTTGTTCTGCTTAGATATTGCCCTTTTTTTTTTTTTCATGTTTCATTGTTTATTTAGAAACAAAAGGAATTTGCCAACAACTTTGTTCACGATGCCTCTTTCACTCATATTTTTTATGGATTTTTTCCCCGCATTGAATTGCCCTAGCTCTTGAGAACCCACACCCGAGCAGGATCAAGCAGTATTCTAATTGCCCTGTGGTCTGCAAATGTTCAGGTACCATTCAGTACAGGAAATTGCATCAAAATATTCCCCTTCAAATTTCACATTCAGAAAAAGAGGAAGATATTTCAGGATTTCCAAACCTATCATCTTGAGGTGCCAAAGGCATGTCTGCTAAGAAAAGCGTTCATCAACTATAGTCTGAGAATATTGTTTATATAGAAAGTTAACGCTCCCTCCTCACTTCCTTCTGTGGAAGAACAAGATATAACTTCCTGCAACAGTTACCTGGGATGTTTGCCTCTGAACTGGAAACACGTCTGTAGTCCTCAGACTCACGTACGCTTATAAGAAGTGGCACTGTAATACTGGAACTTATTCCTAAGAAAGAATCTGTCAGTCATTAATCTGTACGGTGGCCTTATTTGTGTTTTTATTCCACCTCTAATCTTGCGCAAATTTCCTGTATAAAGGTTTATTCTCTGTAAAGAATTCCATAAGAATTCATTCACTCATCCATCCCAGGCAGCCAGCAGCCAGCAGCCATCCAGCCATCAATTTAGGTGTTTATTCACTTACCTGCAAGTGTTATCAAACATTCCCTATGCCTAGTGCTGAGGACATGCTGGGGGAGCAAGTTTTGGTGTCTGCTCTCGGTGAGCTTGCAGAGAGGGATGTCATCGCCCCTCTGGTCAGCTGTGGGTATAGGATGGAACCAGGGGTTCTTCCTGAGATGTCCTTTTATTGATCTCGATGATGCCTACGTACCACTGTGAAATATTTCCAGTTGGGAGTGTGATTTAAACGTAGATTGACACAGGTCCTAGTTTAGATGAAGGGCATCTAAAACTCTGATAGATAAGCCACAATCTTTCTGGCCTAAAGACCTTAAGGACAGAGTTTGGGATAATCACGGCCACTGGAAAGTGTGCATGTGTGTGGGGCAGGTGGGGCGGTGGGGAGGTATGACTCCTGAAAAGGGGAAAGCTAAAAAAGGAGAATCCCAAATTTTGCTTACAAATTCTGCCCAAATCTCTAGCTGATCCCAGAAGCATTCGTGCACAAGACAGTCAAACCAAAGATAAAATAACTAAACTGATACTGAGTTACTGCCTAAGATACAAAGTGTGCAGTTTTACACACTTCACTTAATTGCCTGCTAAAACAATGAAATCAGCACTGTTCAGAAGAATACAACAGAATCCAGAGACTCTAACACATGTTCACTAAGTCTAGGATACAATCCAAAATTGCTAGACATATGGAAAAATAGCAAAATGTGACCCATTCTCAAGAGTATATATAATCAACAGAGACTGACTTCAAGATGACCCAGACGCTAGAATTAGCAAACAAGAATAGCTATTCTAGTGTGAAGGATGGTGTAACTTGAAACAAACTTGGCTTTCACAGGTATGTTAGGAAATAATCACTATCTTCTCTTAGTCTATTATCAGATACTGTGTAATAACCCACTCTTTTCTGGAAATTATATTTATTTGTCTGGGATATCATTTTCTTCTCTCACTAAAAGAGATTTCTGATCTTAACACTCCAGTCTTCCGGCCACAGGTGGGTCCATGGGTCGTCATGTGATCCAGGTCAGGCCAACCCAAGTCTCTGCCTATGATTTTTTCTTTCTTTTTTTTTTAAAGATTTTATTTATTTATTCGACAGAGATAGAGACAGCCAGCGAGAGAGGGAACACAAGCAGGGGGAGTGGGAGAGGAAGAAGCAGGTTCATAGCGGAAGAGCCTGATGTGGGGCTCAATCCCATAACACCAGGATCATGCCCTGAGCCGAAGGCAGACGCTTAACCGCTGTGCCACCCAGGCGCCCCTGCCTATGATTTTTTCATACTGAGCTTTGGAATAGGGATTCTGGGAGACTTAATAGCTGTTGGCAGCCAACTTCCACACAATGGGGAGAAAGTTACTCTACAGCAGAAGCAGACTAGATGAAGCTGCCTCCAGACAAAAGCAGGGTCCATAAGCACATGAAGAGCATCTTGATAGCATTTGAATCCTGGTTCCAGGTGCCCCTGAGTCCAGCTGTTCCCACTGGTTATAGGAGCCAACAAATTTCTATATTTTTGTTTACTTTAATTCAAATTTGGATTCTAATAACCAAAAACTAAATGTTTTTGTAAAATACAGACTTAAAGAGCAGAAGATGGGCAAAGAGAAGAAGTCACAGTGTCACGATAACTGGTGCCTGAGCACTTTCAGGACAAAGGGTCGCTTAAGAGAGGTGCTAGGAAGCGCAAGGAAAGGACTTGCTTAGCACTTGCAAATGACCTTTTCTTTCCACTTCCACTGCACTTGAGATAAAACACTGGCGGAGCTGGGCAGGGAGCAGCAGTGGGAAGTGAAAAGTCTTTGGGAGGTTGCCAAGGAGACCACTCACTCATTCATTACCTCCATGGTGGAGGGAGTATACAGGTTGCTAAGGATATAGCAATGAGCAAAATAAACAGTACTTCTCCTCATGGAGCTTCAGCCTAGTGTTGTGTTAATTTTAAGAAGAATACTATTACTGTGGCACATCTTGAGCTAAAAAGGGTGTCAAGTTAACACCAAAACTCACAAGATCCCTATGATATGTGAAACCAGGTCATACACTAGGTAAGAAGTTGCTGGTACAGTGTCCCCAAAAGAGAGGTTTCCTGAAAGATCAGCAAATAGCCATATAAACACTTTGAATCTTATGGCACATCTTGATAAGGGGGAAGAGATATGACTCAATGAGCAGAAGCACAAGGGAAGGAAATTGGGAGGATGTTGACGGTGCTAGAAGACCTATTTCTCCAGGGATTCAACTATCAAAGAAGCCATCTCCACCCACCTCTCTGCCAGGATTGAAGACGAGGGGTGGTCAGCAGATGGGCGCACAATATCCTTAGGGTCTGTCAAAGACACTGATACACTGCTGAGTTCACAGTTATGGAGAGCACATATTAGAACTTAGAGGTCTGAAAGCAGAATTCTATAATGTTTTGAAAGATCCTTCCTTTTCCACAGGATAGTTAAAAGCACTGCCTCTCACAGCCAAACTGAGCCCTTCTGTGGCTGCATTTTACAAGTAAATGAAATCTCACTGCCATCCCTTGGTGTCAGCTGTCACCCAGGCCATCACATCCTGCCTGGCAGGCTGGGAAATGAGGTGCAGAACAACACATTCAGCTTTCACCAATGAGCACTGACTCTTGGGCTCATCAGTCAGTCCTGGTATACTGCAAAGTGTTCCCAGAGGGGCTTTCAGCACCAATGTGTTTTCTGAAGGCACAATTCTATCCAAATGGTGGAGAAAGTAACTTGATTTTATTTATGTGTCAGGTGCCTTAAGATCATCCAAATTGCCTGTGTTGCTAACAAGCCCTGTCTCCTGTCAAGGCCATCTACCCACGCATATCCTCAGTGGTCTACAAACTCTATAAAGTAAATTAACCTCAACCAAAAAAAAAAAAAAAAAATCAATCTATCTATCTATCTATCTATCTATCTATCTATCTATCTATCTATCTATTTTGTCTATCTATCTGTCTTATCTATCTACCTATCATCTATATTTCTATCATCAATCTATTAAGGGAGAGAGAGAGAAAAGAAAAAGCAGCATTATATTGAAATGAAAGTAGGATACAAAGGAAGTCATTAAACTTTGGGGTCATTGCTATGAGCTTTAATACCAATAAACTGAGGGCTTCAGAGGGGAGGGGGTGGGGGATTGGGATAGGCTGGTGATGGGTATTAAGGAGGGCACATATTGCATGGTGCACTGGGTGTTATACGCAAATAATGAATCATTGAACATTGCATCAAAAACTGGGGATGTACCGTATGGTGACTAATATAACAAAATAAAAATTATTAAAATAATAACTAATATCAGTAACAATCATTATTTTCTATATAATAATTATAACTATCAGTAAATCATTCTTTCATTGAACAATTATTAGACTGATATATATTTATTGATGTATATTATAGTTTACTGATATATAGCTAGTCTTGAAAAAAGTTATAAACAATAATAAATTCTGATTTAAAAGATAAAAAATAATAATAATAATACCAGCTTCAAAGAAGGCACTTCTAGAAACATGCTCCAGATACATGTAAGTACATGTATGGGTGGCTGAAGAACAGATCTGAGCTACGCAGGTTTTACCACTGCACAAACAGGAAGTTATGGTTTATCCATAAGATGAATATTGTCCAGACATTAAATACCGTGTTTTGAAAAACTTAGTAATAAAATAGGCTTCTTGTATAAAGTTAAGTTTAAAAAGGACCCATTTAAAAAGCATGTTAATTTCGAAAGTATACACACTCATACACACCCATATGCACATGTGCATATACATTTTTCTATATTTGACACATATGTATAAATATTATTTATATACCTATATATGCATACAGGTTTTGAAGGTTTTATGCACCAAAATATTAATTCTGGGGGGTTTTTTCTTGGCAGATTTAGCAGTAATTGATTCTTCATTTCTTCTTAACAATCTTCTACAAATCTAAAATTCCATGTAATGAACATGTGTTATTTCATAATCAGAAAAATATTACCTTCTTTTACCATCCCTTGGCTTTCACTTGACAAGGAGTTTGAATTCATAATTAATTGGAGAAAGGGAAATGAAACTTCATAAAACTTTCTGGTTCATGAAACTTTCAACATGAATGAAAAATGAATACTTTCCATAACATTTCTGAAACGCTGATCTCTCTACTTTAGATCCTCAGTTTATTAAGCTGGAAGGCCATGAAAATAATTCATCACCAATTTCAAATACCTCTACCCAATGCTCAGAAATTTTTTGAAATAATTAAAGCTAGCAATATGAAACTCCAAAGGGCAACACACATGTGAGAGTAAGTTAACATCCAAAATGCAGAGTGGGGACGCCTGGGTGGCTCAGTCAGTTAAGCATCTGCCTTTGGCTCAGGTCATGATTTCAGGGTCCTGGGATGGAGTCCTGTATTGGGATCCCTGCTCAGTGGGGAGTCTGCTTCTCCCTCTTCCTCTGCAGCTCCCCCTGCTTGTGCCCTCTCTCTCTCTGTCAAATAAAATCTTATAAAAAATAAAATGCAGAATGATGTCAATCGATAGTTTGGTATTTAATCCATTCAGTTGTCATTCTTACTGGTTGTATTATGTACCACGGTAATGAGTCAAACAGGTAGTCTTACTTGCAGTGGGGAAATTGACATTCATGATCACACCAATAAATGTAAACTGTGACTTTGAGAAATGTCCCTAAAGAGGAGAGGTAACCTAAGTGAGGTTGTTAAAAAATATGGACTCTGGAGTCCGAGGCCCAGGCGTGATTCTGTCTGCCATGTACAACTGTGTGGCTTTGGGCAAGTTACTTACCCTCTCTGTCCTCAGTTTGCTGATGTGTAAAGTGGAAATTTTAAAAGCATCTATTTCATAGGATTGTTATAAATATCAGTTGAGTCAATACTTAAAGTGCTTATAATAGTGTTTGACACATAGTAATCTTTAGTTGAGTGTTTCACGAATAAATAAAATAGTGTACATGAATTGAAAACATTTAATAGGGAGACCTGACTGAGGTGGTCAGAGAAGGCTTTCCTGTATAACTGATGACCGAATGGCCAGAGTTACCCACGCGAAGGTCACAGGGTGTGGGAGCTGAATAAGATGAAGGTGGAATACAGAGAAAAGTGAGGACAGACGAGCTTGGGCTGGTTTGGCCACATCTACTATTGGGGTTTTATTTTATTAAAGTGTTTTATGGATAGTGTGACTTGAGGTTTCTGTTTGGAGGGGGAAAAATCACTAGAGAGTCTAGAAAACTGGAAACGTACAACTGGCAATAAGGAAGAGCCCATAGGGAAACTATTACATAATGCAGCTGGGAGCTAGATTAATGTAAGCAAGGGCACAGGCAGGAGAGGAGAAGAAATAAGGCAGGTTTGAAAAGCACCGGGGTGGGGTGGGGGAGCCCTTCCCAGTGGTAGATCAGATATTGAGGATGAGAGAAAGGGCAATGTCAAGATTCACCTTTGGGGTTCAGGAGCCACTGCTGGAGGAAAAGAGTAGATATGGCAGACTGAGCAAGACTTTGGATGTAAATAAGTTGAGTTTGAGATGACTTTCAATCATTCAAGTAAAAATGTTAAGTCGGTACTTAGTTATAGCTGGTTCTCAAGGGTATTGTAAGGCTGGAATAAGATATCAAATGCTATTGAGAAATCAACAAAATGTTCAGATGTAGCAACATGGAGGTTATTCTTGACCTTAGAAAGATATTTTTCATTACGTGATTGGGATTGATTGAAACTAAATTGGAAAATGGTTGTTATGGGGTAGGACAGTGTAAAGAGATGAAAACATTATAGATGGAAATTTTGGGTAAAAGAAGGCTTGCTGGCTTTGTTTTAATGGAGAGTCCCAAAGATTGTTAAGATCTATTTGAGTGGAAGATGTTAAATATACAAAACAGAGTATAATCAATATCACAAGATTTCTAAGTAGTCAAATAAATGAATTAACCTTAAAGAAAGGAGAGGAAGACCTTTATCGAAATCAAGAGAGCAGGAGGATAAGATGGATCCAGATGGAGGCCCCCAGCATATTAGCCACTTCATGCTCATCCTGCCCAATCAGTGTATTAACGTAATGGATCGATGTGAGGTTCTGCGGGCTCCCCAACCCATCCAGACTTCTTCATAGCCTATTATGAGAAGAGGATGAGTTAACATAGCCATAGGGAGGACAAACCTATTAAGAAAAGTTTTTGTCCAATCCATGAGAATATAAACTATTGCTGATCTTTCTTTCTTTCTTTCTTTCTTTCTTTCTTTCTTTCTTTCTTTCTTTCTTTCTTTCTTTTTTAAGATTTATTTATTTTAGAGAGAGAGCACAAAGCAGGGAGGGACTGAGGGAGAGGGAGAGACAGAGTCTTTAAGGAGACTCCGTGCTGAGCACGGAACCCGACACAGGGCTGGATCTCACAACCAACCCAGAGATCATGACCTGAGCTGAAACCAAGTGTAGGACGCTTAATTGAGTGTGCCACCCAGGCGGCCCCTGCTGATGCTCTTTTCTTATCAGAATACAAAAAAAATGCATTCACAAAATTAATGGCCCAGTGTCATATAGCTGGGGCTTTGTGTATCTCCTTTAGCAACAATGAACCATGTGGCACAGCATGTGCCAACAGGACTACCAGTGTTGGAGCCCGCAGGGACCGACAGTTACTCCAGAGGATCCATCAGTATCGGAAAAGGCGAAACTAGCAGCTTAAGAGGAAATAAGGAAATGACAGGGCGCAGTGCCCCAGTAATCTCTGCCACACTCTCAGTATACACCTTCTCCGCCCTGCATTAACTCGCAGGGGCGTTTCCAGCGAGGGGGCAATTTCAGAGATTTCTATTTGGCCTCCCTCCCTAACAGGCAAGAACCCAGTGAAAGAATTATTCTATCAAGTATGTCTATCTCAGTTATACGTTAGGGAAATGACCATGGACCAGATGGACCCACTGAAAACTGGATTTTAGTCAAAACTCCATTTATTATCTGAACTTCATAAAGCGCCACGCTAGCAGGGCAGCCATGATGATGCTTTGGAGTGCCAACTCTGACCAGACGGAGCATGGAACCAGAGTCTCTGTCTTCGAGGGGTTTATATTCTCGTTTGGGGAGATATGTAGATTGATTTCTTTTAAATGTAAGAAAATTTATTGCAATTGAAAGATTGTGCCTTCAAGAGAGTATTTCCTCAACAGAATGCCGGACATCAAATTTTGTGTTTATGGAATCGACAAGTTATTTTAAAATGGAGCTAGTGGACATAGACTGTTAGTGTGAAGAAGTCACACTTTTTGCAGATGGTGTTATTCTTCTTGGCGAAGATGAAAGGGGCTATGGATGGGACTTTTGGTGGGAAGAGAGGGAGAAAAAATTGGAATCGCACCTCTGAGGACCATGATCAGAATCCTAGCAGTTGGCTCACAGGCTCTGCTGAGGGCTCATCAAAGTTTACGTGCCATGAATGTTTAGAGCACCTAATCAGCAGGAGTTTCTCCGGCAGCCCAAGAGCAGAGAGCATAGAACCTTCAGGTTATAAAGCAAACTGAAATAGAAGTAAGTAAATAAACACATAAAAAATTAGATGGCAAATATGATGGAAAGTCAGGGCATTTGATATACAAAAGTGTTATTGAAATGGGTGATGACACCGTCCAATATAGGCAGAGAACTAAGAATCTAGGAGAGAAGTCATGGTCAGTTGATGATAACATGACAAACCGATCAGAATAAGGCGGCTGGAAAGGTAGGAAGTAAAAAGATTGTAGACGGAAGGGAATTGCAGACTCTGGATATGGGTTACAGAAGTTCCTAGAAATAATATAGTCAGGATGAGCCACTGAGCCTTAATTAAAAGTATTGTGTACGGTGAGGGTTTCAAAAAATACATTTCCAATTTCAATCCACCATTTATTACAGATCTGTATGTGAAATCCTAAGGTGCTAATTAAAGCCTTTATAAACATTTGCACGTAGTAATTTCACCATTCTTTGAGGAGATATGAAGAAGCACTTCATCTTTTGAGCACAGTCTATTTTTGCAAGTGGTTGTTATCAATGTGAAGTTATAAAAAGGAAACTTGAGATGCCTTCTCTGTGCTGTTGGCAACAGTCTCTTTTTGGCCAGAAAAGGAGGATGATGTGATTGGATTATAGACTAGAAAATTCCTAAGTGTGCCTCATGCAATTATATTTATGATGATTGAATTAAATTTCGTTACCCCCAGGGTTTGGTGATCAACTTGGAGAACAAACAAAAACTAAAGAAACAGAAAAGAACATTTTCTCCTAATGTTCTGCTTCTTAGTAGAGAAAATTAATTCTTAGGGGCTGTACTATTTTGACTGGAAGAAACGACTCTGGCAAGGCAGCAGGTGGTTATCCTTTTGAAACAAAAACATAAATGCAAATTCCCATACCTTAAAGTTCAAAATGTTCTCTTGAACTTAGTCCAACTGAGTATTCATGTCTCCTGAGTATTGATGTCCGTGGGTGAGCTCTGAAATGCTAATACAGTGAGTGACTCCATCACTCTGCCTCACATATTCAAAGTCCTAAATACAGAAGAAACAGAGTAACTTAACCCCCCTCTTCGCCTATGAGAGACACATTTCTGGAAGCAACATCCCCTACCCGCTCCCCCACCCCCACCTCGGAAATACTGAAGCGATGAAAGAACCAAAGCACGTGGGCACATCGATTCCCGAAGAGCAATGCCACGCCACTGAGCAGCACACGCGGTACACCGAGCTCTCCCCAGAAGCCCTGCCTGTTTCAGATGAATTCCAGAATATCAAACTGGCTACAACCTTAGTCCAATTTGCTCCCATCTCTACAAATACAGTATTTGTTTAATTTGTTTTCTTCTACGATGGAAGATTCTTTTTCCTTGCCTTTTCTGGAATGCAGAGAGGAAATTCATGGTCTTAATATAGTAGGGAAGTTCTGCAAAATACTTGAAGGACTGCTTTGATAGGTATAAAATGGGAACAGATGGATTAAGTCCTCCAAATCACACAGCACCAGGACGCATCATTCCTGCAGAACGCCGGACTGTGTCCCAGGTGCTGTCATTCATATTACATTCTCCGTTGTGCAACATGGTGGCCTGTGGAGAGCGGATGACAAATGAGTTTATCAGGTACGTGTGCATGAGCAAATATTTGCGGGCAGAACAGGCTGTCTCTTCATCATGCACATAATAGTAGGCTAACACTTACATAGCGCTGACTTGTGCCCTGCCCTCTTCTAACCCCGTGGGGAAGATAATTTTATTATCTCATTTTACACATGAGGAAGCTGAGTCAGAGAGACTAGGTGCCCTGCCCTTGGTCATAATGCTCATAACTGGCAGTGCCAAGATTTGAAAGCAGGTAGTCTGCCTCCAGAATCTGGGCTTGTCTGCTTTTCAGATAGAGAAAATAATAACCAGGACAACCACATGGTTCGTGAGATCTGCAGGGAAAGAAATATTTGGGAGAGCACTTGATTTACTCTCCAGGCTGGGTCTTTCAAAAGCAAGCATTGGATGTATTTTCTAGTAACTCGTAAAAATATAAAACAAAACGAATTGACAGTGGCATCTGAGAGAGCAAATTTAATCCTGTAGCAATTACTCCTTTCCTCTTAATATCCTATCAGATCTGCACAAAAAAGTAAAGAAACCAGCTTTCTTTAGAGACGGTTACCATACTCTACTCTCCATTTTTCCATTTTTAATGGAACGCAGTGAAAGAAAAGCATGAGCTTTCTTTTGCCATATGTTTCTTTACCTTTACTATAACTAAGTGAAAGCAATAAATGATGGAAATGAAATACACAAAAATCTATATTTATAAAGAACTGACAAAACATCCTAAAAGGAAGGGAATCGCTCCTGCAGTTATTTTTCTATTGGTTATGTTCAGGTGCTTCCTGATGGTGCTGTTTCTGATTTTTTTTTTTTTTTACTTATATGATAATGTCCAAATAAAGTAAATTTTTCAGGAATATGAGAGAATGTTTCAAAGTGTGTTATACAGAATTTTAAAAACATAATTCGTTTTTATCAAACATAGAAACTGTTATCTTGGAGTTAAAACAAAGCATAACCGATTTAAATGTGCCAGGCAACCACATAATATAGTTGTTTTTTTCCCACAAGATGTATCTTCTGTTTGACAATGTTCATACATCATTTTCAGATCCTGACATAACCTGACTGTAAAGATTTTACAACCGAGCTACTAAAGTATGCCAGGGTTCACATAAAAGAAACTCTGGCAATTGGTAAAAGGCTTCTCAATAAAACGGAACACCCTTACCTCAAATAGCTCTGTGAAAGATTGAGAGATAAAGACATTTGGATAGAAAATTCTTGGCAAAGTCAAAAGTAGCATGCAGCTTTGTTCTGCACCTGAAAGTGAAAGTCACAAACATGAGTGAAGACATTATCTTTGGAGAGCAAGGATGAAAGTTCCCATCCTAAAAGTTTTTAAGAATTAAAAAAAAAAAAAAAAGTTCCCACCTCAGTTTGAAAGTGCCAAAGCAAATCCATTAGGGAAAATGAAAACTGTTTCTAGAAAATTTTCCTCAGATTTTCTGGAGTTTGAACAGAGCCACCTTCTTGGAAAGCTGAAACCCACATGATTGTTTCTATTGATCGGGAAGAAAAGCTGAAGCTGCTTGCAATTTAGTTTGTATCTTCGGGAGGGCACAAGAATATTGCACTCGAGAGTATGGAAAATAATATGCAGACTCTTTAGGAGGGAGCGACAGCAGTCTCCAGTTGTGAGGAAGAGTCTACCCTGCACCTGCAGCTGGGTTCTCTACCCCAAATAGCTAGGGAGAATTTTTAGTTAAGACTGGAGAGTCAATTTAAGAAGCCAAAAAAAAAAAAAAAAAAGAGGAGTGTGTGTGTGTGTGTGTGTGTGTGTGTGTACTTACACTCTGCTTATCTATTTGTCTCACTGAGCCCAGAAGAACGAGAGATACACGACTTAATAAAGGGATGTAATATCACTAAGAGCTTTTCCTCATCCTTTGTTCTGGCTGGATTTGAAGGTCCGTGTGATTTTACCAACAAAGGCTGCCTGTGAGAATCCATGGCAGAAAACAAAGATCAGCACCAAGGCACATACAACATGGGAAATGAAGGAGTGAGCAGCTCTTGCTCCTTCTCCCCTGGCCATCTTCCCACGTCCCAACCTGAGCCTCCCTGCCTAAATCTTGTGGACCGACCTGACAACAGATGTTAGGGCTTTGTTCTTTCATTTTCACATAACAAAAAACCACCTGGGTTCTCTCATGGGGGGGGGGGGCTGGACTATAAGGTTGCTCGTTTGAAAAATTGAAGCTGCACACAAACTATTCCTTCTCTTTCCTGGCCCTCTTCATCCCTGGGCCACCATGCACATCAGCTCTCTTTTATGCCCTCCACCTATTTCGATCTTTTCTGCTCCTTTATAATTTCAGTTTGTTCATGGCTTTGGCTGTTCACAGTCCTCATCCGTGAGATCCTCTCAAAAAAGAAAACTCTATTTTGCTTTGATCTCAGATTTCCAAGATAGAGATTGTGGGTGGCTTCTCTCATTCTTTTGTGTCTGGTCATGGTTCATAAATATTTGGTCACTGTTATGGCTCGAATTGTGTCCCCTCAAAAGATATATTGATGCCCTTACCCTCCTAGTACTTGTGAAAGTGATCTTTTTGGAGGTAAGATCTCTGCAGATGTGATCAAATGAAGATGTAGTCATTGGGGGTGGGCGCCTAATCCATGATGACCAGTGTCCTCGGAAGAAGAGAGAAATTTGGACACAGACACCGAGGGCAGACGGCCCATAAAGACTGAGGCAAATATTGGGGTAATGCTTCCATAAAGGAAGGAATGCTGGGGCTGCCAGGAGGAAGAGACAAGGAAGGATTCCCCCATACAGGTTCCCTGCTGATACCTTAACTTTGGACTTCCAGCCTCTAGAACTGTGAGAGAATATATTTCTGTCATTTGAAGCCACTCAGTTAGTGGTATTTCATTACAGTAGCCCTAGAAAATGAATGCAGGCTCCTTAGTCCATTGTCCAACCTTGATTCAAATATTTGGAGGGTGTCATATGCCCCAAGCATGAAATTTTTACACTTTAACCGAGCTTGTGGGAAGTAAATAGCTGGTGTCCATATCTCTTGTTAAGAACAAACCTGGTGATTATAACTAATAAAAATCTCAAAAAGCAAGGGGAGGGTCTGTTTTTTTTTTGTCAGAAGTGCATGGTGTATTTTCCAATTCCTGGGAAAGGAAAAATTTTCCAAAGGAAGAAAAATCAGTTCTTTCTTCCAAAACTGAAACTAATGAAGTTCTTTGAAAATCTCTTTTTTCTCCCCTCTAGCCAAGTTCTCCTATTTTTCAAGAGAGAATCTAAATATAAGAAAGATTCCATGCTTAACATTGACCATCATTCTTTATTTTTTTAAAAAACTCTTCTGTTCTCATTAGCATCATGGAAGTACTATAACCTGAAATAAAGCCCAAGACAGAAACAGCCACAATGTGCTATCCAAAATATTTCAGTTAGTCCCTATTATTTTTTGTATTGAAATGTAATTGATATATAAGACCGTGTAAGTTTAAAGTGTACAATGTGTCAATGTGATACATTTATACATTGCAATATGATTACCATGGAAGCATTAGCTAACACCTTCATCACACCACATGGTGGCCAACATGGCAGTAGAGAAATCAGGAAAGTGAGGATGTGGGGCAGTGGAGAAGAGAAACAGGAGGGACCGAAATAGCTCTGTGAAGGGCCCGATAGTAAAGGCTGTTGACTTTGCAGGCTGTGCAGTCTCTGACAAATCTTAGCACAAAAGCTACGCTGGATAACAAGCAAATGAATGGGCATAGCCCCATTACAGTACAACTTTACAGAAGTAGGACAAGGATTGGATTTGACCTGCAGGCCACGGGATCCACAGGATCAGTGCAAACACCTGTGGTTTCTGATGAGGTTCTTCATTGGTCAGCACCCAGCATGGAAGCGTATGACATCATATCCGGGAGGACAGTGCCTCCAATGACCTCTTCCCTGTTTCTCCAGAGATGGGTCTCAGCTACAGTCAGTTACAGCGTATTGGAGCACCTGCTGCCAACGACAGCGCTTTCAAGGCATTCCCCAAAGGAGCCTGGTGCTCCTGGAAGATGCATTAGGACCTTCCTCTGCCACTTGGGACAATTGAGAAACCCTCAGAACTTTAGCGTCTGTCGGCAGTCACACTTTACCATTTGTTGACATATTGTCATACAAATATTCTTTCTCAGAAACAATAGTAGCATGTTAAGAAATCCTTACCGCAAGTATACTTAGATGCAGAAACCAGTACAGGTCCACAGCCCCACAGCAGCTGCACAGTCTGATGTTACCACTGAACAAATGCTTAATGACAGTAGAGGGCATATGAGTGCCCCCTCATGTCTTTAGAGGCAAAAAAGAAATTGGTACCCCATTCTATAAGGACAGGACACAATACATACCATCACTGGCCACAGAGAGATGTAACATGATGTTATCTGAGGCATTCACAGGATCCATAAAAATCACAATGGCCTTGAACCCGCCAATACATGCTTAGAATGTTACTAGTTGTAATAATGCCTGTATAAGGTCAAAGCCCAGATGCCACAGTGTCCTGACCTCTCAGTGTCCAAACATCTCCAGGACCCTGTGCCATTAGATTGCAGCTCAGACCTAAACCACTTCCATTTACAGTGGAAGATTCCATCATAAAACAACGACAACAAACCCGGAAAACAAAAAACCTATTTTAGCCCCTATCCTGCTAAAGATGTGATCTGCTAGCCCTGGGTTATACCAGCTTGTCTGTGCTAAATGTCAAAATTTTCAGAAATTTTGTGAGCCAATTGACATCACATTGTAGTTTAAAATCAGCCTTACTGGGAGTATTTATTTCACAAACATCATGAAATACTACAAATCAGGATCTTTCTTCTTCCACAGAGACTAATGTACAACATTTACCAGAACACCACTGACCCTGTTCCTGCCTTACTGCACCAGCCGGAATGCCCCTTTGTTTTGATCAGATAGTCCATCTTCAACTGTCCAGCCACCTGACCACCGGCTTGCAGCCTCTCAATGCCTCCCATTTTGGAATCCACCTGTTTAATCGTCCTCCGCTTGTCACAGAACAAGAGACAAAGGAAATCAGCTGTTATTCCTTCCAGCAACAACACATCTGGTCTACACATCAGAGAATCCGTCTCATCATCACTCACGATGCTCTTAGAGCAGTAACAGCTGTGATCACCGCAATCATTCTGTGATCCGACCCCACCACCCATAAATCCTCCGAAAGGATGGATAAAATACTTTTAAAAGATTAAATGTAAATGTGAGCAATTGATGAAACTAAGGTAACATTGTGTGTCAAGTATACTTCAATAAAAGAAAAATGGGCATTTGAAACTATTGAGTGACAAATATTTTAATTCGTATTAAGTCAAAAGGAGCACATCCCCCACAAGAAATACAGAGTAAGACTAATTCCTCAGACAAGCTGCTTCTGCAAAGTTGAGAAGAAAGAGCAGCTGTGAATTTTGGCTTCAATCCAGCTTGATAAGTTAGAGATGGTCTGCGGCTGTTCGTGGAAATTTTAATGTTCACAACTCCACTCTTTAAGATCTATAACAGGGATTGTTTATCCCTCGCGGTTTGCAATTGATTTCTCTCCCACAGAAGGGGAAATAAGCCTTGTTCTAACAGTAAACCCTTCTAGACTGCAATAATAACATAAGATGATGAATCCTATTCTTTCATTATTTTTATAACTGTATTCCTCCTACCCTCTCCCCTATGCTTTTTGTGCCTAATGAGACAGAAAAAAATACTGATGAAAAAGGGCAGATTTATCAATAGATCATTCCTGAAATTTACACATAAAATTTTATTCTGACTAAAAAAATCACCCTCAATAGTCAGCCATAATGTATACATTTCTACCATTAGAGATTCATTCCTTTGGTTTAAAAAATTACTATATTAAATCATCCACATCTTAATATGAGCCAAATTATTCCAAACTGGAAAAACTTACATTCTTCACACTACCATCTTAGTGTGCCCTGAGTTAATGAGGTTCTGGATTGCATTAAAGGAATACATAAATGAGCTTAGATTTGCCCAAGAAAGATCTTGATGAAGGAAACACAGTTCCTTTGAAGTGTGTCTTTTTTTAAAGATTTTATTTATTTATTTATTTATTTGGGGAGGGGAGAGAGAGGGAGAGCATGAATAGAGGGAGGAACAGAGGGAGAGGGATAGGGAGATGATCTCCAGCAAACTCCAGGCTGAGCACCGAGCCCAATGTGGGGCTCAATCTCATGATCCTGAGATCATGACTTGAGCCAAAACCAAGAGTCAGACACTTGCTTAACCGACTGTGCCACCCAGGCACCCCGAGGTGTATCTGAAGGTAGTACCAGCACGTTTATTCCATGTTGCAAGGTAAGATGTTAGGTGGTATGCTCAAGATCACACCACTAGTAAATGGGAGAGCTAAGAGTTGAGCCAAGATCTAATTTCAAGACTCTAGTCTTTTTCATACATTGTGTTGCTCACAAGGGTAGAAATGAGGGATCGACCTCTGACAATATGCAACAGTCTCAGCATTATGGCCTGTTTTTGTCCTGAATGACAGCTACCATAGTTTATGAAAGCGTTAACTGGTCTTTGGCAAAAATCTTTGGCCGAAATATGATCAGAGGATTTCATTTTCTGTTTCTTAAAACCCATGTATTAGGGATTAACAGAAAGGTGACACTGAGAGTTCTCCTTTACTAAGACTTGTATTAGTTTTCTGTGGCTGCTATCACAGATTATCATAAATTGTGTGGCTTAAAACAACAGAAATTTATTTTCTCACAGTTCTGGGGACAGAAGTTCAAAATCAAGGTGTAAGCAGGGCCATGCTCCCTCTAGAGACTCTAGTGAGGAGCCCTTCCCTGGCTCTTCCGGCTTCTGGCAGCTGCGGCCATTCCTTGACTTGTAGCCACATCCCTGTCTCCTCTGTTTGTCTGTATTACTTTTCTTTGCCTCTCTGTTGTAAGGATATTTGTAATGACATTGAGAGACCACCCAGATAATCAAGATTATTACCTTCTCTTAAAATCCTTAACCTAAATGCATCTGTAAGCACCCTTTTTCAAATTAAAAACTAGAGGATCAATTGAAAATCTACACAGAATTTATTTAGAACCCCAGAAGTCTCTCCCAGTCCAATAGAAGACAGGTTTATGCTCTTAAAAAGAGTGAACCAGAAGGATTATGAGCTGAAGACATAGGCAGAACTGAGGGTCAGTGTGTTGTACTGAGAATAGGGGCGTTAAGTCAATGCTGAGATCCTTGCTTGCTTCCTCCAAAATGCCCCTATTCTCAATACAACACTTTTCAGATAGGAAACTGACCAAACCAAGAGAAAATTCTGACACATGTACTGACGGTGGGGGGGGGGGGGGGTACCTCAGTAAAAAAGCCATTCAGTGATAAGCCTTTCTTATATACATAGTTACCTGCCACCCTTTTATTTATTTATTTATTTATTTGCTTATTTGCTTATTTATTTATTTATTTATTTATTTATTTATTTAATGTTTTTTTGTTACATTATGTTAGTCACCATACAGTACATCCCTGGTTTCTGATGCAAGGTTCGATGATTCATTAGTTGCATATAACACCCAGTGCACCATGCAATATGTGCCCTCCTTACTACCCATCACCAGTCTATCCCATTCCCCCACCCCCCTCCCCTCTGAAGCCCTCAGTTTGTTTCTCAGAGTCCATAGTCTCCCATGCTTCACTCCCCCTTCTGATTACCCCCCCTTTCTTCATCCCTTTCTTCCCCTACCGATCTTCCTAGTTCTTATGTTCCATAGATGAGAGAAACCATATGATAATTGTCTTTCTCTGCTTGACTTATTTCACTTAGCATTATCTCCTCCAGTGCCGTCCATGTTGCAGCAAATGTTGAGAACTCATACTTTCTGATAGCTGAGTAATATTCCATTGTATATATGGACCACAACTTCTTAATCCAGTCATCTGTTGAAGGGCATCTCGGTTCCTTCCACGATTTAGCTATTGTGGACAATGTTGCTATGAACATTGGGGTGCATATGGCCCTTCTCTTCACTACTTCTGTATCTTTGGGGTAAATACCCAGTATTGCAATGGCTGGTCATAGGGTAGCTCAATTTTTAACTTTTTAAGGGACCTCCACACTGTTTTCCAGAGTGGCTGCACCAACCTGCATCCCCACCAACAATGTAGGAGGGATCCCCTTTCTCCACATCCTCTCCAGCAACTGCTGTTTCCTGCCTTCTTGATTTTTGCCATTCTAACTCTGCCAATCTTTTATTGTCTCATTCTAAAAAATGACTGGAAGCCAAGGATCATAAGGCTTTTGAGGAAAGGTTTCCAACATGAAAGAGAGAAGTTAAGACATCTAAAAAGTAAAAAAATAACTGAAGGGAAACAAAAATATTGCAATAAATAGAAACTTCGAAAAAAACGTAATTGAAACCTTCAGAGAGGTAAGACAGTATCCTTAATCCACAATAACAAAACATAAGGCTAGATTTCATTTTTTTATGGCTGAGTAGTGTTCCATTGTATATATATATATATACCACATCTTCTTTATCCATTCATCTGTCAATGGACTCCTGGGCTCCTTCCATAGTTTGGCTATTGTGGACATGGCCGCTATAAACATTGGGGTGTAGGTACCCCTTCGGATCACTACATTTGTATCTTAGGCGTAAATACCTAGTAGTGCAACTCAGCCACCAAAAAAAATGAAATCTTGCCATTTACAATGATGTGGATGGAACTAGAAGGTATTTTGCTAAAAGAAATAAGCCAATCAGAGAAAAACAATAACCATATGATCTCGCTCATGTGGAATTTAAGAAACAACACAGAGGATCATAGGGGAAGGCAGGGAAAAATAAAACAAGACAAAATCAGAGAGGAGGACAAACCATAAGACACTCTTGACTACAGGAAACAAACTGAGAGTTGCTGGAGGGCAGTGGGGTGGGGGGATGGACATTAAGGAGGGCATGTGATGTACTGGGCACTGGGTGCTATATGCAACTGACGAATCACTGAACTGTACCTCTGAAACAAATAATATGTTTATATGTTAATTAGTTGAAATTAAATTTAAAAAATAAAATTTGAAAGAAGAAAGAAAATAAAGTAAAATCAATAAGTTCCATCCTTAAAAAAAAAAAA
>NW_024423344.1:49702038-49805059 GCF_017311325.1 Ursus maritimus
GGGGGGGGGGGGGAGGTACCTCAGTAAAAAAGCCATTCAGTGATAAGCCTTTCTTATATACATAGTTACCTGCCACCCTTTTATTTATTTATTTATTTATTTGCTTATTTGCTTATTTATTTATTTATTTATTTATTTATTTATTTAATGTTTTTTTGTTACATTATGTTAGTCACCATACAGTACATCCCTGGTTTCTGATGCAAGGTTCGATGATTCATTAGTTGCATATAACACCCAGTGCACCATGCAATATGTGCCCTCCTTACTACCCATCACCAGTCTATCCCATTCCCCCACCCCCCTCCCCTCTGAAGCCCTCAGTTTGTTTCTCAGAGTCCATAGTCTCCCATGCTTCACTCCCCCTTCTGATTACCCCCCCTTTCTTCATCCCTTTCTTCCCCTACCGATCTTCCTAGTTCTTATGTTCCATAGATGAGAGAAACCATATGATAATTGTCTTTCTCTGCTTGACTTATTTCACTTAGCATTATCTCCTCCAGTGCCGTCCATGTTGCAGCAAATGTTGAGAACTCATACTTTCTGATAGCTGAGTAATATTCCATTGTATATATGGACCACAACTTCTTAATCCAGTCATCTGTTGAAGGGCATCTCGGTTCCTTCCACGATTTAGCTATTGTGGACAATGTTGCTATGAACATTGGGGTGCATATGGCCCTTCTCTTCACTACTTCTGTATCTTTGGGGTAAATACCCAGTATTGCAATGGCTGGTCATAGGGTAGCTCAATTTTTAACTTTTTAAGGGACCTCCACACTGTTTTCCAGAGTGGCTGCACCAACCTGCATCCCCACCAACAATGTAGGAGGGATCCCCTTTCTCCACATCCTCTCCAGCAACTGCTGTTTCCTGCCTTCTTGATTTTTGCCATTCTAACTCTGCCAATCTTTTATTGTCTCATTCTAAAAAATGACTGGAAGCCAAGGATCATAAGGCTTTTGAGGAAAGGTTTCCAACATGAAAGAGAGAAGTTAAGACATCTAAAAAGTAAAAAAATAACTGAAGGGAAACAAAAATATTGCAATAAATAGAAACTTCGAAAAAAACGTAATTGAAACCTTCAGAGAGGTAAGACAGTATCCTTAATCCACAATAACAAAACATAAGGCTAGATTTCATTTTTTTATGGCTGAGTAGTGTTCCATTGTATATATATATATATACCACATCTTCTTTATCCATTCATCTGTCAATGGACTCCTGGGCTCCTTCCATAGTTTGGCTATTGTGGACATGGCCGCTATAAACATTGGGGTGTAGGTACCCCTTCGGATCACTACATTTGTATCTTAGGCGTAAATACCTAGTAGTGCAACTCAGCCACCAAAAAAAATGAAATCTTGCCATTTACAATGATGTGGATGGAACTAGAAGGTATTTTGCTAAAAGAAATAAGCCAATCAGAGAAAAACAATAACCATATGATCTCGCTCATGTGGAATTTAAGAAACAACACAGAGGATCATAGGGGAAGGCAGGGAAAAATAAAACAAGACAAAATCAGAGAGGAGGACAAACCATAAGACACTCTTGACTACAGGAAACAAACTGAGAGTTGCTGGAGGGCAGTGGGGTGGGGGGATGGACATTAAGGAGGGCATGTGATGTACTGGGCACTGGGTGCTATATGCAACTGACGAATCACTGAACTGTACCTCTGAAACAAATAATATGTTTATATGTTAATTAGTTGAAATTAAATTTAAAAAATAAAATTTGAAAGAAGAAAGAAAATAAAGTAAAATCAATAAGTTCCATCCTTAAAAAAAAAAAACAAAACACATGCCTATAAATCTAAGAATACTAAGGGGAAAAAAAGATCTTTGCACTTTACAAATAATATGATGGCAAAATGAAAATCTCAAACAAAAAGGTTTGGAAGCAAAGTTAGCTGTTGCAGGATGAGTAGGAGAGCTGATCCCCAAACCTAACTTCCCACTATTCCCCTCCCTTCCTTCCCTCAATGCCTGCCCCCTATGCGTTCTCACGGATGGTGCTTGTGGTTTAAAGAATTCATCTGTAGCATTCTAAGCCTCCTTAGAACTCTTATATCAAAGCACTCTTACTTCATGAGCAATAAAACTTTATTGCCAGATTCTGCCATTTATCTGGAAATAGAAGAATAGGTTTCCCCTGCCCCGTTTCTCTCTTCATTCTTAGATGCTTTCTATGCAATAATTTTATAATACCAATTGCCCACTGGGTGTTTTACTTTATTTTTCCAGGCAGCCCATACCAAATGGACTCTCCTTTATAGCCTTTGGAAATAGTAACTTGAATTAGAAAGAGGTATTGACACGCTCCCAGAGGCAATCCACAGCTCCAGCAGTAACTTCCACTAACACCAGCCAGCTCCAGCGAGGAGGAAGCAGCCCCACCCTGAACCATTCTTGGCTCAGCCCCCCAATCTCTGAGATCATTAATTACCCACTCCTTCAGCACATTTGTGCTGTACTTGTAGGTGCTGACAACACAAGCCTGTCTCCTTTTATATGGTTGTTTGAAACTTTCACAGCAGCCAAGGCTCAGATTTAATCATTTGATTCTGATGCACTTTCTAGAACAAATTGTAGCAGCATTTAAGTACAGTACGACAGGTCTGGGACTGTGACAACCCTGTTGATCAGAGTTATTCCCACAGCCAGGGGGCCCATCTTTGTGAAAAGTTAAATTCCTGGCTTTACAAAGCTTTTACACTTTTAATTTGGTGGTGCCGAAAGCTTTCGCTTATTTTTGTTGTCATCTGATATGTACTAGAGTTTTAGGAAGACCAAATGAACGATGATCAAACTGGTTTCTAGTTGCGCTGAATCAGAAGCATTATAGAAAACAGAAGCCCATTCAAATAGATGTGCTTTAAAAACTGCTATGAGAAAGTTCAATACCTAGACTCATAAAACAAATGTCTTTGAGGAAGTCATTCACACCAGTAAGATGTCTGATCAATTAGAATTTGCCAAAAATGACATCTTTTGGTCCATCAAACCACACACAACGGCTTTGCAATTTATGAACTATATACTTTGGAACACATAAGTTTATCTTTACAAGAGCTATAATATTTATCAGATAGAATTCCCAAAATAATTTTGCATATCATTACCTCATTTGATCCCAAGTGCGGCCCTGATGAATATGCCCGGCAGCTCTTATCTCCCAATTTATAGAGGATGAAATCACTTGTTGTAATGAGTGAAAACGGGCTTCCTTCAAATAAATTTTCCTCCTTTGCATATACCAATGCTTCTAGCAGTAGCTAAAAGCTAGTAGGAGCTCAATAAATGTTCTGGGGGAAAAGAAACATAAAACTCAAGAAAATATTGGTTTTCAAAGTTATATCTTAAGGGATTTCAAAGGAAAATGTTTGCAAGAATAACACACACGGAAAAGTAGTGATGCAACAAGGGTGTTGATTGCCCAGCTTCCTGAAAGAGAGAAAAGGTCTCTCGACTATCCTCTTAACCTAAGTCATCCCTGGGATGACATGTCCGCCTGGCTTGCTGTATCTTTTACAAAATCCCTGGCTCAGAAATCAACAAGATAAATAAGGTAAAACCTAATGTTGGGCTACTTGCAAAAGGCTATTAAAATAAAGTCAGTTCTACTCTTTTGAATTACCCAAAGCAACTCAAAGAATACCAACAATATGACTTTAGTGGAGAAATAAGTAAAATGTATTAGCAAATGAAACGGTCCTCATAAGGGTTACTTTGTGTCTATAGCCCGGTGACAGAGGTGGCCCCATAGTTTGGTGATCATCTGTTTCCATGTGTAACCACCTCCACCTCCCACCCCCAGGGTAGGGTCTTGGTCTTATTCATCTCGGTACTGCCAGACCGATCTGATCCCAGTATTGTAGGGACTCCATGAACTGTCAATGAGTAAGTTAATTAACGAATAAATAAACTGCTGCGGACCGGTTGTTGGATGCATCCTGGCAGAGAAGACAGCATCGGCTACAGAGTCAAAAAAACTTAGGAGGACGTTCCAGCTCATCCAGAAAGAAGCTGCAGGATCTTAACTTCCTCAACTGCCCTGAGTCCCTCTTGTCTCAACTATAAAAGGAGTATAAGAGTGGGAAATAACGCCTGCCCTACGGGGCTGCCCTGACAAGGGAATGAGGGAATGAGGTAAGCATTTTACCTGTTTTCCCTGACACCTTGGATGAACTATGAATTCACTTTAACTATTTTTTACCAAGCAAGCTAAACTTCAGATCTCAAAATACCATAGCCCTGAACAATTAAGTTCTGAAACAGAGTTCAGCTAAATTCACTGTTCTCTTCCAATACACAAGACAGGGGGTGATTAATTAGAAGTGCATGCCAGTGACCACCAGTTAAAATAACAAAATGAATACTGCGTACGTTACCACCCACCAAAACAGCTCCGTGAATACGGTTTTGATGTTAGATTATTAATTTTGTTGAGAATGAATCTTCATTTGACTGCTTTAAGATTAATAAATTTGTCTCAGTAATTTGTTGGAATTTGGACTCCGAAGTGATTTAGTGACAGCAATTTCTACATAGAAAAAGTATGGCTCATGAAATAGCTTGGAAACCAAGATTAAGGCCAGACGTGATTGAAAGAAACACCAAAAAAAAAAAATTTCCAAAACCTCTGTGGGAATTCCCTACTTTCACTGCTGCAGAGGATGAAAACCTGGCCTGGTGTGATTTCTAATTCCTCGTAAGCCTTCCTACAATGCAAATGTCACGGTGAAAAATTGGGCAATTGCTTTCAGGAAGGTAAGTTGCCCAGATCACTAGAAAATGTTTTGACATTTAAGTGACCCTTCCATTCTGTTTTACAAAAGAAGTTCCAATTAAGCTCAAAGCTCTCCTCTTATTTACTATCCTGGCCCTAAAAATCAAGGCCATGAAAAGTTGAATATGATTTTTGCTGTGGGAGCAGAGCTGAGTGCTTTGTGAGAGAGAACACGAACTCTCAGCCACCTCCCAAGAAGACGAGAACTGATGAAAATTGCTTTTTGTCTCGAAATTTATCACCATTTCCCCACAGCTTTGTTTTTTTCCCCTTGGCTGTGGCCCAGTACAGATGCTCAATTCAGCCGCTAGTGCTTGGGGAACAGTCTAATGTTGGATGGTTCTGGTCCTGGTTTTGCTACAGATTTATCATGTAATGTCAAATAAGCCTCTTCATCCCTCAGAAACTCCGTTTTCTTATCTATTAAATGAGGGGCTTGCACCAGCTCATTGCTAAGGCCCCTGCCAGCTACGGTTCTGCAGGGTGTGCACTTATGGTCAGGAGTGATGGAAGAAGGTCGAGCCTGGGTAATGAGGGGACTCCCCCAAGGCAGTCTGCCAACCCCTGCTTTCAGAAGAAACCCAAATGGTAAAGTGGAACAACTGAAGTGATCTAAGGCTGAAGAGGGGGACTCCACAATTACTCAACTGAAGAGTCCAGAAATGAGACACAGATCTCAGCAGGTGCAGGTGGGCTCTGGCAATCTAGGGAGTTTGAATTCCAGACTTATTTGAAATAATACCGGACAAAAGACACTCCTGTTTTCTCTTGATAGTGCTGTTTAGTATTCTTTCCTTGCAGGTTGCGGGAATCATACCAAAGTAGCTTGAGGGAAAAGGTGGAAATGGTTATACGAATTAAATCTGGACCTAAGGAAAAAACCGAACAGTGAATCCTTCAGGACCCCGGGAAGTACTCTCCTGCTTACGGTCTCTTGTCACTGCTTCCTCTTCCATATCTGGTCCCCCTCCCCCCCCATCCCCCACAGCTCTCCTCTTCTTCCTCCTCTTCCTCTCCCTTCTCCTTCCCCTCCCCTTCTTCTTCTTCTCCTCCCCTTTTCCCTCCCTGTAGGCTCTCTCTACTCTCCATCCACATAGAGAAATAGGAACCACCACTCCTGACTTTAGATGTTACAGTTCTACTCAAATCTAGAGAAAAACTAGCCTTTCTGAATCCATTTCCAATTTCCCTGGATAGAGGTGCTGAATGAACCAGGCATCTATGCTTGTCCAACTGTGGCCAAAAACTGTTGGCAGGGATCGGGGTGGGGGGCATTCTGGAGGCCATGTGAATAGACAACAGTTATAAAACTTCAACTGTAAGGTCTAATCTTGTTAAGTCCTCCTCAGACATACAGCAAACTTCAATCTCCGGATTCCATTTGTCCATTTGCAATGGGTTATATGAATGTTCAGCCTCACTCACCTTCATGATGTCGCTAATGGCCAAAATCGTTTTTTAACTGTTGAGATTGATCTTATTTTTTTTAAATAGTGCCATGCAATTAACTGTAATCATATTTTAAATGAGAGCTTTTTAAATGCCTTTCAAAACCTCACTTAATATAGTTGCTGTTACTTGGTTCACATAATTCAGAATATTTGACTCCAAAGATGATTTCCTCCAGAATTTCTTCTTGAAATAATTTCCTTAGCAATACGAAACATTATGCTTCAATTCCCTGATAGGTTATGTTTATAGCTTGCATTATATGGAAATTCCAAATCAATGTCAGGACACTGAGAATAGCTTCAGGAACTGCAGGAAGGAAGAAAGAATTGGAGAGATATTTGAACACCTCTCTCTCCTCAAGAAGCATCAAAGAAATGATTGTTAGTTTCTCTCAGAGATTTATAGAGCCTCTCCTTTCTTAGCTAACAAAACATATCAATTTATTTCTACTTACTCATTTATTCACCCAACAAGTAGTTATTTGCTGTCTACTCTGCAAAAATAATAATTTGCTAGATTCTTTTTTCCACATGTAACCAGATTGGTCATTTGTTACCAAGAGAAAAATGTGTTCCACTATGCCCAATTATGAGTCGCTTAAGAGTCATTAAACTTCTCCCAGAAATACACTATGTTTTATGAGTTTTTTATTCCTGAGTAAAGAAGCACATGTAAAAAAAAGATTCAAATGATAGAGAAATAAATAGATCAGAAGGTACAAGTCTCCTGTAGTCACATCCCTTCCTCTGTTAAACTGTTTGCTTATAAATTCTGATCCATTTTTCCTATGCCTGCACTGATACAAATTATATATGCATGTAATTAACAAATTAACAAATGCACATAAGACACATGTACACATTTTTATAATAGAATCAAAATGTACATATTATTCTGCAACTAACTTTGGTCACTTGTCAGTGTATTATAAATATTTGTTCCTAGTTACCTCAACCTTTTAAAAGGAAACACAGTAATCCATTACTTGAATACAGCAAGCACCTTTCAAACTATCTCCTAATTATACTCATGGTAGGTTATTTCCACTTTTTTCTGTACGAACGTTGCTACGATAAACATTCTTATCTGCATATCTGTTTGCTTGAGTCAGCAATTCCAAAGAATGAAATCCTAGAAATGGAATCACTACATTAGAGTATATACAGTTACCATTTAAGTAATAGCTGCCAAATTACCTTCCAGAAAGCTTTGACCAATTATAACCTCACCTAGAATTCATGGCGATGCCTCGTCTCTACACCCTGGCCAGTGCTAAGCGTCTAATGAATCACTGCTGCTTGTCCAGATGAAGAAAGGTTATTTCAATGTTTTAATTTGCATTTCTTAGCAACACATTTTTACCTATGATTTTTGGATTTCTTCTGACACTACCGATTTATTTTTCTTTGCTCACTTTCTATTGGATTAGTCTCTTTATACTGATTTGAGCATGCTTTCCATAGCTTTGCTGTTAACCTTTTGTTGTCTGCACATTCATTGCCTTTTGTGTAACCTTTCTCGGTTTCGATTGCTTTTTAGCAGGCCTGTGATCTGAAACTAATACAAAGAGTTAAATATGTGATGTAATCAAGAATATCCTTTCCCCCCTTTGTCTCCTGGTTTCCACCTCATACCTGCTTATCTTAGCTTTCTGTGCTGCTGTAACAACTCACCACAAACCTGTGGTTTACGACAAACACAATTATGAGCGTGCCGTTCTAGAGCTCGGAAGTCTTACGCTCAAGGTGTTGGCAGGCGGCATGTCTTCCGCAGGTCCTAGGGCAGAATCTATTCCCTCTCCCGTTCCAGCTTGAGGCTGCCTGCATTTTTGGCTCATCACCTATGCTCCTTCATCTATAAATCTAGTGGTGGAGCATTTTCAAATCTCTCTCCCTCACCTACTTCCTTTAACAAATCTCCCATCTCTGTCACTGATGCTGACCCTCCTGCTTCCCACTGATTAAGACCCTCGCGATTACATTGCACCCACCAGATAACCCAGAATAATCTATGCATCTCCATTAATTAAACATCCCTACTTTAATCAATCTGCAAAATCATCTGGTTAGTAAGGTCACACGTTACTAGGCTTCAAAAAGTAGGACATGGACATCTTTTACTGTGGGCTTTGATTCTGTCTACCACACTTCTCCATCAAAGGATTATAAACCTTACTCCCTATATTATTTTCTAGTATGTTATGGTTTTGATTTTTTATAATTAGAAAAATCTAGGCTTTATTTCCGTATAGTATGGACATTTATTTAAACCTCATAAAAGGGGCGCCAGGCTGGCTTAGTCAGTACAGCACGTGACTCGATCTCAGGGTGATGAGTTCGAGCCCCACATTGGGCACAGAGCCTACTTTAAAAAAAATTAAAAATAAATAAACTTCATAAAAAATATACAAATAAACTTGCCTCTCTTGTATTTCTAGTTCTTTCCTTCTTTCTTCTATAAGCTTGTAAAGTCCCACACTGAATAAACAAACAAAAAGTGCTCTCGCCCCTGCAGCCTTCTATTTACGGCCCCCACTTCTACTTCCCAACTGAGCTTCTCTGGGTGCTAGCGTGAGCTCCGGGTGACACCACCTCAGTCTGCACTCCTCAGCCCATGGGAACGAGGCTTCTGCCATCTCACATCTTCTCTCCCTGGAGTTCCCAAGTGTCCTCCTGCCCACCCCCCCCACCCCTGCCCCCCTATCATTCTCCATCCTCACAGCTGCTGCCAGAATGTTCCTCCCCAAATTCAAACCAACCATGTCTCTTCCTGGCTGAAAACCGATCAAAATGTCCCCACGGCCTGCAGGACCCGTCGCAGACTCTGTGGGGAGGTGTGCCTGACCTGCAGGTTTGACCAGTGAGGACCTGTCCAGGTGTCCCTCTGCCAACCCCTTGTACTTCGTCACACGGAGCGATGTGCGGTTCTGAAGATGCCCGACGTCTTCTTGTACTTCAGGCTTTGAGCCTTGCACTCCTCTACCCGACATACCCTGCCTTCCCCACATCTGCGGGCAAACGGCCACCATCTCCCAGAGCCGTAGTCCGTAGGGTCTTCCCTGACGAGCCTCCCTACCTCCCGATCCCATTCTCAGGGACCAGACTTACTATTACCTTATCAGTTCCTTTATTAGTCTCTGTAGTTTACAGAGACTAGGGAGATAGCGCAGGGATTGTTTGGGGTGGCTTTTACAGTCTCTCGAAGTTGATGTGCTTCTCCGCCCTAAGCCAATCAAAATAAACACACAATTACAGAAACACAAGGTGCTTGCCATGCAAACGACTTCTCCAGGTTAAGTCCCGAGGAATGGGTTCAAAGCAACCAGTTCCTCTCCCTAAACCTCTTTATATCTGTCAGGCATGAGGGCAGGAAATATATCCTATTCTATGTACATAAATGAGAAAGGGATTGATGACAAGAATTAAGTGCTGATAAAATTGTTGGAAGGGCTGTAGGAGAAGGAGCCAGGGGGTGTCCATGGAACTACCGGGTTCAAGAACACTCTACCATAGGGGTCAGGCAGACCCTGCCTTCAACCCCACTGCTGCAGGCACTACAACTGTCTTACGAATCCCACAAAGCGAGCGACAGACTGGTTTCGGCTGCTGTAACTGCCCCTCAACATTCGCGACTCTGAGCCTCGCGGACGCGTACATGGCTTCGGCCTCTCGTCTCCTTTCCAAGTCGCGATAGATAGCACCTATCTAACACAGAGAATATTAGCTCCAAGAGAGTCTGGGGAAATGAGACTCAAGCTTTCTAGCCTTTTGCAACATAAGACAGGACACAGAAGGAGGTGGGAATGTTCAGAGGCGGGGACATTTACAGCCAACGGACCGTCCCAAATCACCCCTCTTCATAAATATTTCAGAGCCAGCACGGCTCTGTTCACATCTATCTGAGTACTTGGAATAGTCTCCTGAGATTGTCTAGTGTCTGCCTCCCCTCACAGGACCTCGAGGTTGGCGACAGTTTCAGCTTCGTCTCTAACCCACGGCACCTCAAGACCGATCGCCAAGCAATGCCCGCAACGGAGAATGAATACACGTGCACAGAGGGCCGCACGATCTTGTATACATATCCTTCCTGCCTCACTACACGCCCCTTGTCCTACTTACCTTTAAGACATGTGTGCAAAGCAAGAGAAAAAATGCACCTATCTCAAGGGCACAGATTTTGGAGCGAGAAAGGTCTGTGTGCAAGTCTGGGTCATGTATGATTTTGAGAAATGTCTCCTCACTGAGCCCAGTTTCCTTACCTTTCCTTCTGTGAGGGGCTTGTTAGAAATGTTGACGAAGGCAGTGCAGGAAAAGCCCATGACAGATGCTGAGCCGGGGCGAGGTTTTTGCCCCTGCTACCGGGTCTACCCTATCTACGTCTCTTAGTCCATCTCACGTAGCTGCAATCAGGAGGATAAGAACTAAAAATAACGGAATATGAAAGACACTACACAGAACATCAACCTCAACTTTTTTCTGCTGTAACTAATCATCTTAATTATTTTGTCCCTTTAGAGTCTTTTATCTGAATATTTCAAAGGATGTTACAAGCATGAATTATGATACATAACTGATAACTGGAGTAGCTGAGGCTTGGGGGCTGAGTGATTTGTCAGTTGTCTCGTGATCCTCATAAAGCCAACAGCCTACTGGGTTTTTTGCTGTGCTTTCTTTTTCCCCCTCTTCTTTCTTCTTTTCTTCCTCTTCTTCTTCCTTCTGTCCTCCTCCTCTCCCCTCCTCCCCCTCTACTCCTCTTCTTTCCTTCTCCTCTCCTCCTCTGCCTGCTCCTCCTTCTTCCCCTCCTTGGTAGTCGTAGTATTTAGTCGTTGCTATTTAAAAGCTGATGATCTGCTTTTTAAAGATGGCTTGTTATTGAGTGCTCTGACCAAAATTAATGTTTAAGGGCAGAGAAGAATAAGAACTAGGGAGAAAGAAACCAAACTACCAGATCACTCTTCTGCTTCTAACCCAGTAAAATTTAGGGAACATTTTGCATTTTATCATATAGTTTATTTTGTCCTTAGATTCCCGAAGCTTCAATCTTTAGCACATTAACATGGTGTGGGGGTACATAGAGCCAGTTTTATCTCCAACGCTGCCTGTAGTTAGCTCTGGGACTGCATTGAGTAAGTATGTAAGATTGACAATCTCCAGGTTTTGACGTCTCCTGTCTGAATTGATTGAGCTGAGCGATGTCCATTCCAGCTCAGTGGTTCTGTGAGCCTTTGTGCACAACTCTGAGGCCTGTGGACAGTGAGGACCAGCAGCACTTTTCATCAGTGGCGGATAAGAAGCCAAACATACAGTCTCTTTGCCTTCCATTCAGAGTAGTAGAGGCAGCAGGCAGCAAAGAGTGAATCACGATTAGTCCTGGCCAGGGCCAGGGCCAGGACAAAGAAACCACCAGGCTGGGAGCTGAGAGTGGCAGGCAGAGGCCACGCGGAGCTGGGGAGGAAGCTGAGAAGGCAGCTTACAGACGAGATGACGAGATGCCGAGATGCTCGCTCCCGGCCTGGCAGGCGCCCAAACCACTGAGCTACTGGGGATTCTGTTTAGTGATGCAATCTGCGGGTCTTCACTCTAATCATATGCCAAATACTTGAAATGGGATTTTTATGCAGGAGCCTTCCATATGATGACTTGGGCCCTTCTGTGAGTACACTAAACTGTGTCAGCATGCAAACTAAAGGAAAAGTGTAAAAAAAAAGAAAAGAAAAAGAAACCAGAACGTGATTACACTAAAAAAGAGACCTTTGAAAATGGGTAATCCAACTCTTATTCACCCTTATCCCCCTTCCTTTTTATGGATAATAGAAATGAGAATGAAAAGAGAAATTAGTGATTTGCTCAAGGTCATCCAGCTTATCAGAATCTGAGTTGACTTAAGCCATCTGATTCCTGGATCAAATGCCACTAAAGTATAGGTTATATTTGTATATGCCTTTGTGAATTATACTTGGCTACTTCTGGATTCAATTGGAATCAGGGAAGAAAAAGGCGGGGAAAAAAAAGGCACAAAAAAACAAAAATCAGTGTGCCACTCCAAAGTATATATTCAGACCGGACTTGACCCAGTCTGTCTGATCTAACTTGCCCCAGGAGGGTTGGAAGACCCCAGGCTGGAAGCACCAGGGGTCCCAGGGCCTCCTATTGTGAAATCTTCATTGGTTCCATTGTCTTCTTTGGTCTTTCGGTTGCCTGTTTTCCATGAAGTCCTCTTACATTTCCAGCTCTGCCCCGGGAATTTCTGACCCTATAGACCAGTCCAGCTGGGGAAATAGGACATTTCTAGTCAGATTTGGTGAAGTAATAATATATTTTTAAAGAAAACCTGAAAAATCCCAGTGGCTTATTCAAAACCAAGTATTTATTTCTCACTTATGAGTCTACAGGTCAGCTGGGGCTCTGTCTTTGTTCTTTGTGTGTTCTCACTCTGAGACATGACACAGGCTGAGAGGAGAGCCCCTATCAAGGTCCTGTTCTCATGGCAGACCGCAAGAGCAAAAGGCGGAACCAAATCGCACAGCATACGTAAGCTGCTGTTTGCAAGGGCATAAATCACGTCCACATGCATTCCATCAGCCAAAGAAAGTCACATGGTTCATCCTGAGTATGGGACATACTCCTACTTAGAGTCATGGCAAGGGTGGAGATGTATGATATTCGTACAGAAGGAAGACTAGGTAGTTGGAAACAATAGTGAAATATACCACAGCATAAAAATGCTGGTAGGTGAATGATGCTTTCTTGAAGCATAAAAAAAGAGGCAACCAGCTGTACCTGGGGCAGACCGGTTAAAGAAAGTGAAAAACATAAAAATTTGTTCCCAAGGCCTTTGCAGCGTGAATAGGAGTTTTCCAGTCTTAAAAGATTGCAAAAGCATTCTACATAGGAAAAACACCACGAGCATTAGCATGAACGCATTGAATACCGTATTGTATTCAGAAAACTGAGTAATCTTCTAAGAATGAATCACATTTTTGCCCTTTCATCCTAGCTAGATAACAAGATTCTTCAGAGTGTAAAACACACACACATACACACACTTAAGATTCAAGGGGGATCACAGGAGAAAGGCGAGGTTTAGGAGATGGAGTTGTTTACCTAGATTCCCTAAAACTTTCTCAAATTTCTGAGACATGACAATTGGCTAAGGATTCAAAACACCACAGAGTAATGGGAGGGTGGGGATAGCTTAGCCCAAACTTGGCACTAAACGTTCTGAGAGATGAGGAAAGAGAAACTGTTACTTACATGGGTCACTATGTTCAGAATATAAAAACAAACCACAAGAGGGTTCAGTTCTAGGCAAAATGGAGTAACTCTCACCACCCTGTCTCTCCCACTGAATATGCAGCTATAAATCTGGACAGAATGCAGGGAGCAGCTATTTAAAGACTTTGAAAGGTAGCAGGAATATCAGGAAAGCAGATTTATTAAGTATATAGAAAAGTAGCAGATATATTAGGAAAGCAGACCAAAATCCAAAGTATTGCTACACTGATAGTGAGTTTACCATTGTTTTTCTCCAGTAGCTCCAGCCAGGACTTGAAGGAAACACTGGAAGAGGCAGGTAGCAATGAGAACAGAGAGAGCCCCCAGAAGAGACCACTAGTTCAGCTCAGGGAGTGGGAAGGAAGTCTGCTGGTACCAACAGCAGCAGCATCCAGAAGAGCACACATCCAAAACTCTGTGGAAGGAAGTTTCTTCCCTAATTGGAGGAGCTGTGGTCCCAAAAGAATGCGGTAAACCTCTATTGTTTTTTTTTTTTTTCTCTTCCTTTCCTTCCACCTCTTGGCCCCAGATACAAGCACAGTCATGGGAGTGCGTGGCAGTGTGTGGTAAAGACCTAAGTTCCTGACTGAAAGACTGAAAAGAATATCTCTAAAGAAGTGGAAAGCACCAAGGAGGTCACTGAGATGGAAGAACTCAGGAAACTGGTTCCATAAGGTAATTTATGACCACTGAGACTCACCTGGAGCTGGACATGGGTGGATCTTATCCTAAACAGCATAGTAAAAACTTTAAGAGCTGAACCAAGATATAGACCACCACCCAGGACCCAGAATTAGCCACTGGGTGATACACATGTGAGACCGATATGAATGGCACTGAAAAGGCTTTGAAAATGGGAGAATATTTAACCACGTCCAACAGAGGACTGGTGAAAATGGGCAGCCTAAACCCAACTGGGCTGATTCCTGGCTAAAACAAAAACGCCAAGACTTTCCCTTAGATTTAAGCAATATGTACAGTTTCACAATATTCAGAATGTCCAGGATATAATCCAAATCTACTCAGTATATGAAGAACCAAGAAAATCTCAACTCACGTGGGAAAAGGAAATAAACAGATGTCACCACCAAGGTGACATACACGCTGAAATTATCTGACAAAGACTTGAAAGCAGCTACTATAAAAATGCACCAATAAGAAATTGTAAACACAGTTGAAACAGAGTTAGAAAATTTTGGCAAAGAAAATGGAAGATTGAAAGAAGAACGAGATAGAAATTTTAGGACTGAGAAAACATAGCACCCAAAATAAAAGTTACCGTATGGGCTTAATAGCAATGGAGATGACAGAGGGAAGAGTCAATGAAATTGAAAGTAGATCAGTAGAAATTATCCAGTTCGAACACCGCAGAGGAAACCTGTTTTTGAAAAAATGAATACAGCCTAAAGGACCTATGGGACAATACCAAAAGATCTAATATTTATGTCAAAAGAAGTCCAGAATAAAAGGAAAGAACATAATGTAGAACAAAATATTTAAAATAGAACAATGGATGAAAACTTTCCAAATTTTATGAAATACACAAAGTACAGTGAACCCCAAAAAGGATAAATATAAATAACTTCATGCCCAGACACATTATAATCAAACTGCTGAACACTAAGCACAAAGAAGATATCTTGAAAGCATCCAGAGAAAAAGGATGCATTGCTTATATGAGAACAATGATTTTAATTACTATGTATTTCTCATTAGAAACCATGGAGGCCAAAATATGGGAACACATTTATAGAATACTCCTCCTGGTAACAGCAGAATACACATTATTTTTAAATGCCCACAGATATAGCAAGATAGACCATATTCCAGATCATTATAAAATCTTCAACAAATTTAAAAGAATTTAGTTTATTCTAGAATCCTCCAGAAAAATATCTCTACATACATATGGTTGCACGGGTGAATTCTAACAAACATTTAAAAAAAGAAGTAACATCAGTTCTAAACAATCTTTTCCAGATAATGGAAGAGAAAGAAACACTTACAAATCATTTCATAAAACCAGCATTACTCTCATACTGAAAGCAAAAGACTGAATAAGAGAGACAACCACGGATGCAAAAATCCTCAACAAAATATCAGTACATCAAATCCAGCAATATATAAAAACTATGACACATCGCAACAAATGCAAAGCTGATTTAACAGTTGAAAATCAGTCAATGTATCTACAATATTTTAACTCCCTATGGAAGGAAAAGCGTATGTTCGTATCAATTGATGCAGAGAAGACATTTGACAAAATTCAGTGCCCATGGTGATAAAAACTCTAAGCAACCTAGGAACAGAAGAGAACTTCCTCAGACTGATAAAGGACATCAACAAGAAATTCACAGCTAACACCATACCGAATAGTGAAAGTCTAAATACTGCCCTCCTAAGATAAGGAACAACACAGAAAGTCCATCTTATCACTTCGATTCAAAATTGCACTGGAATTCTTAGGACAATGAGGCAAGAACAAAAACTAAAACACATACAGCCTGGAAAGAGAGAGAGAATATCTCTCTATTGATAGATGACATGACTGTCTGCATAGAAAATCCCAAAGAATCTACAATAAATCTCCTAAGACAAATATACGAGTTTAGCAAGGCTGTAGGATACAAAGTCAACACACTAAGATCAATCATATTTATATTAGTAATAAACGATTAGAAAATGAAATCTCTTAGAAATACCATTTGTAATAGCTCCACCAATATGAAATATTTAGGCATAAATCTAACCAAACATATATAGAATTTGTATACCGAAAATTACAAAATGCTGACAAAATATATCAAAGAAGACCTTGATAAATAGTCATATCATGTTTATGGACTGGAGAACACCATATTTTTAAGATACCAATTCTCTCTAAACTAGATTTAACATAATTTTAGCCAGAATTTTCGCAGGATTTTTGGTAGATACAGACAAGCTAATTCTAAAATTTATATGAAAAACAAAGGAATTAAAATAGTTGATGCAATTTTGAAAACTAAGAATAAAGTTGGAATAATCCCACCACCCTATTTTAAGCCTTACTATAAACTTATAGTACCAAGCAGTGTGATATTGGGCAAAGGGTAGACATAGAGATCAATGGAACAGAATAGAGAATTCATAAATAAAATCATACAAATATGACCAGTTCGTTTTTGACATATGCAAATGTTACTCAATGGAGGAATGATAGTCTTTTCAACAAACGGTACAGAGCAATTGGTCATTCATACGAAAAAAAAAAAAAAGATTCTCAACCAAAAGTTTTACCCCTTCTGCAAAAATTAACTCAAAACAATTTCAGACTTAAATATAGAGTCAAAACTATAAAACTTTCAGACAAAAATGAGAAAATTTGTGATGTTTTTTATGGCAAAAGCAAAAAGGGGCAAAACTTCTTAGATATAATAGAAAAAAAAACAGTAAATCGGACCAAATCAGAAATCAGAGTGTTTGCTCTGTGAAAGATGCCATTAACACAAGGAAAGACAAGGCACAGACTGCGAGAAAATATTTGCAAATCACGTTTTCAACAAAGAACTTTTACCCAAAATATGTCAAGAACTTTCAAAACTCAACGGTAGGAAAATACACAATCCCGAGGGTTTTTTTTAAATGAGCAAAAGATTTGAGGGCCTCGTAAAGGAGGATATACAGAAGGCGATCAGCCCGAGAAGACCCCGGACATCGTTAGCCACTACAGCGCTGCCAAGGAGAACGGTGATGAGATTTAGAACACATCTATTAGAATGTCCAAAACAAAACTTACTGACAGTGTGAAGGGCTGGCAAGCACGCAGGGCGGCGGGAGCTCTCAGACATTGCTGGTGGGAATGCAAAACAGCACAACCGCTCTACAAAACAGTGGCGCCGTTTATTAGGAAGGTAAACATACCCTTCCCCTATGGCGCCCACGTTCTCACTCCTAGCTCTTGCCTCCAAGAAACAAAAACATGTCCGCGCAAAAAAATGCTACATCAATGGTCACAGCAGCTTTATTTCTGATAGCTAAAAACTGAAAACCACCCCCATGTCCTGCAATGGGTGAGGAGATCAACAATGTCACGGCCATAGCACGGGGTACTCCTCAGCCAGAAGACAAAAGGAAATCAGTGATGCAGACAGCAACCTGGCTGATCCCAAAGGCGTGATGCTGATTGAAAGAAGCCATCTCAGAAGGTTCCATATTGTATGATTCTATTTATATGACATTGTCCAAAAGACAAAACTGCAGTGCCTGAGAACCGACTGGTGGTTGGGGATTAACGAGATGGCGGAGAGGTAGGACTATAAAGTGGGAGCCTAAAGGAGTTCTGGGGGGTGATGGAAGTGTCCTATCCTATTGTGGTGATGGTTACTGAAAACAGATACTAAAATTTTACTGTATACGTACTGACCTTGCATCCTGCTGACTGTACACCCCCAGAAGTATATTTTACTATGTGTTAATTTTTTTTAAATGTAAAAAATATTGGTAAAATGCCTCTACTCTTAGTACTGAGTCCTGTGTGAAACTTCCCTCAACATCCTAATAAATGTAATGTAACGAACAGTAATGAATACCAAATATCCTGAGGTGAACTTACAGAGTTATTTATTCACTAGTTTATTCATTCGTTTACTCATTCACGTGACAAATTCTTACCGAGCACCCACTACTTTCCTGGACACGAGTCACGGGATTTAGCACCGTGTGGTATAAGACCTTAGTTTGAAGCATCTGCCCGCGCAGGCTGAAGGCACAAGGACAGAACACAACCTGTAAAAGCAGTCCTACATGAGCTGAAATAATACGATCCAAGAACTCAGCTATCCTGTGCGCCGACTTAAATAGAGGGCGGATTTTAGAAGATGTAGTGGAATAAATGGGTTGTAATATGTAAGTATTAGTTCTCTAAACCGAGCTTTTAATAAACAGTAAGTGGCAGGGAGTTTGAGATAATATCCCTGCTAAGCACCTGGAGTGCATTATTCTATCTTTTCAGTTAAATCCAGAGCCACTTGATTTTTGAGTCAGCCCAGCTGGGGGTGGAACCACTTACAAAAGCTGAGAAGTCTGATAAGTGCTCCAGGCCTGATAGAAAGCCACTCTGCCTCAACCCAGAGAGGTTGGGGGAAGTAGAGATGGGAAAGGTCATGAAAAATCTCCGTCAGGGACTCAGAAAGTATAACCTTGAACCATATAAACTTTAGGCCTATCCCACAGAACTTACTGTATTTAACGCTGAAACATATTCCAGCTCAGTATTAGGAACTGACCACCAAAAATTATTATTTGGGTTTTGGGTTTTAAAATAGCTAATTTGTAATTTATAAAAGGTAAGGCTACTTGTATGAACCCCCCCACCCACAAAAAATTCATATGTTGAAGTCCTAACCCCCAGTGTGATGGTATTTAGACATGGACATTTGAGAGGTTAATTAGGCTTAGTTGAGGTTATGAAGGCAGGTCCACCATCCCATCTGCCACAATGGGATTAGTGCCCTTATAAGAGAAGACCCCAAAACTTCCTCTCTCTCTCTCCTTCTCTCTCTCTCTCTGTCATTTGAGGACAGTGTGAGAAAGAAGCCAGGAAGTGGGCTCTCACCAGAACGGACTACGTTGACACCTTGATCTCAGATTTCCAGTCCCCAGAACTGTGAGATAGAAATCTGTTTAAATCACTCAGTCTGTGGTATTTTGTTGAGGCAACCTGAGCTGACTAACACACCACCCCAGGTCATGACAAGAGTAAATATCATTATAATTGGTAAAATATACTGAGTGCTTACGACACGACATAACATTTCACTCAATCCTCACAACATCCATATAAATTAAGTTACTCTATCATCCCCATTTCAAAAACAGTGGAATATCTTTCCAAAGTCACCCAGCTAGTAATAGCAGGTGTGGGGTGTAGACTAGACACTAAAAAGAGCTCCAAGGTAGAGCTCGCACTTACCCACTGCAAACTGATGTAAGAACCATCCAAAATCTTTACTATTGACCCTGAATTAAGGTGCAAGTTCTAAATAACTGTCAATACCTGGGTGGGAGTGGTCTCTATGGAGATCATAGAGTTAATCTATTAACTCTTCTATCAACGAAAGCCACAGATAACCTTCTATGATTCCCAGATTTCTCCCAGATAATACAGTGTATAACTAAAAGAGGTTAATGGTGGAATACAATGTACTTAAATCTTTCCTCTAGTCAAATAACTAAACCTTGTCAGTGCCCTCCCGCCAAAATCAATGAGGAACACATCTGTATTTAAACACGTTAGACTTCTTGCTCACTGCAGTAAGGGAGACCACACACCATGAGGAACCACGTCCATCTCAGTTAAGAGGATGTCAAAAAGAACTTAAGTCAGGTATCAGGCTGGGGTTAGGTGACTTTGGGGGAAGTTTCAGGGAGTAAAGCTTTGCTCAGGATTGGATACTTTCAGGAAGCAGGAGGAACTCTGTAATTCTAGAATCCTGTTCTAGATAGGAGAGGAGTACAAAGGCAGGCTAGAGCTGTGATTGGTAAAGAAGCAGTGCTCACTCACAGCAGGCAGGATAAGGGAGTGTTGGGTATTCCTGTGGTTTGCGCAGTGACCTTGTTTTGGTTGTGTGTGGACAAGATTGCAGAGCCGTCTTGTTTTGTGTCTCTCTTCTGCATGGTCACAAAGCGGCCTCGCCTGACGGTACTCTGGGAGCTTCTTGTTCAACAGGACGGCAGCGAGGCCTGGCGGTCAGGTTCAGGCCAGCTCCTAGCAACAGCAATGCCCAGCTGACAATGCCAGGCCAGGTCCGAGCTGGCGGGGGCTGCTTTTCTCTTTCTCAACTTAAACCTTTCCTTCTGCGCCCGTAAAATACAGGCCTGGGACAATGAAGTTTGCGATATATCAATTAG
Organism: Ursus maritimus; assembly: GCF_017311325.1. Classification (NCBI taxonomy): domain Eukaryota; kingdom Metazoa; phylum Chordata; class Mammalia; order Carnivora; family Ursidae; genus Ursus; species Ursus maritimus. The sequence continues at coordinate 49,722,450 of NW_024423344.1, forward strand.
GTCATTGGCATTGAGTTGCCATTCAGATGGAGTGTCTAAGAAACTAATTAGCATATAATTGTAAGGGAATAGTGTTGTCCTTTAACAAAAATGAGATAGATCAGTCCCTGAATCAACAAGCTACACATTATACAGCAGTGGGCATCCCTTCAAAAAGAACAAAATCCCTTTTAGCATTCTTCCTCGGCACAGAGACTACAAAATCATTTTTCATGTTGTCCAAATGCACCTAAAAGTTTTCTTAGTGTCCACTGAGTCTTTCCCAGCCAAAAAAGGAAAGAGATCATGGAGGCCAAGCGAACATTGAGATTTTAGTTGAGGGGATTTCCCAGTGGCAAATACAGTGGAAAGAGTGGAATTAGATTCTCTTTGTCTAAGCAGTGGCTAGACCACACTGCACGCATGACCTTGAGCTTGTCGCTTAAATTTCTATAAAACAGACATAATAATTTTACCTGCCATCAAAGGTTAAAGATAATTGAGATAAAAAATAAGAAAACACTCTATATTCTCTAAAAGCATTCTGAATACTGGTCATATTGTTACTACATATATAAAATACTGTGCTATTGATTTAAATGCATCACTGATGTATTAGAAATAAGGATAATGAGGGGCACCTAAGTGGCCTAATCAGTTAAGTGTCTGACTCTTGATGTCAGCTCAGGTCATGATCTCAGGTTTGTGAGATGGAGGCCCCCTGGGGCTCTGTGCTTGGTGGGGAGTCTGCTGGAGATTCTCTCTCTCTTTTCTCTGCTCCTCCCCTCAACCCCAGCTTGCACACTCTCTCTCTAAAGTAAATAAATAAATCTTTAAAAAAATAAATAAGGAAAATGATGTAAAAAATAAACTGATCATATTAGGGCATCCCTTTAAATCAGGCATAGAATGTTTTGATTTCTAAAAATCCTCTAAAATTCAAGTCAAGTTTATATAAGATGTTTACCTCAGGAAAGTTAAAAAGATTCTCTGAGAGCCATCTCATCTACTATCTAACTGGCTCAAAGCCATTAATGTGAAATAAATGACCCACGGTATCATATTGATTTATTATTTCATCTTGTAAAAAAATATTCCAGTCCTTAGGGCTCTGAGGGCATGTAATTTTCAAAGAAGAATAAATAGTGAGACTAACTCGAAATTAAAGGCACAGAAAATGGCTACATTCTGTGAAAGCGGGTTAAATAAGTAGTTCAATCGATATGCATGTATAAACAGAGAATTGCAAGTAGGAGTCTCTCCCTGGCTTTTAAGGTGTAAAATCTTAAGGAAGAAAAGAAACAGCTCAATGAATAGATGACAGATTTAAAAGAACACGTGATGAGCAAGGGTCGAAACGAAATTCACTGGGCTGTCTTGAGGAAGAAAAAAGAGAACACGTGGAGACAACACACAGTGGAGCCTGGGACAAGAGGCTGCACTGTGAAGGGACCATGGAGACTGAAGTCAAGTCAGGGTGCAAAGATGGCCCAGCCTCCACCCAGCAACCCAGGCCATTGCTAACACCCAGAAGCACCAGAGATATGGTCAGAGCCCATAAACCAGCCCATCTCCCGGTGCCTGCACCAAAGAGCTATACCAGCTATCCTCTCCATTGGAGTTCAGCGAGGACTTTCCTTTGGCTGACCAGCCAGCATAAGTGACATGCATCAGAGCCCCAAGACTCTGCTTGGTCTCTATCAACCTGACTTTTGTGGAAAATCCCCTTGTCCTAAGGAATTCACAAGCCCCAGGTCTGTATGGGGATGTGAAGCATGACACCAGGTGAAGTGGTCAGAGTGCTTGTTAACTGACACTGAACAGACCCAACCTAAGATCCCCCTCTCTGGGTAAATATGTATGCAGAGTTAATGAGAAAAAAGGATGCCTGGGTGGCTCAGCGGGTCAACTGTCTGCCTTTGGCTCAGGTCATGATCCCAGGGTCCTGGGATCGAGTCCTGCAACAGGCTCCAAGCTCAGTGGGGAGCCTGCTTCTCTCTCTGCCTGCCACTCCCCTTGCTTATGCTCTCTCTCTCTCTCTGGCAAATAAATAAATAAAATCTTAAAAAAAAAAAAAGTTAATGAAAAAAAAAAAACAGAATTCCCATTCTCTTCCACATATCCTTGAGGATTCCAAACTTCCAAGATGTCCATTAGACCAAAGAGATTACCACACCATACACACATTTATAATCCTTACTGAGCCTCTTGGTTAAAAAAGTCAAGTGTTATTTGGAGTAGTCTTTCAATCAGCATTTGTCAAGAATGAATTTTTGTGGACGGATACACATTTCGTGGACTGTCCCATGCTTACTCTGCCATTCCTCACTGCACATCATCAACACAGTTTAGAGACTTGCCCCTGCTGCAGAGTGAGCACTAAGTAGTCTATGCCAAGAATGGAACTCTCTTCACCCATACAAGCATCTGGAAGCCCTCCCAAGCCAACAGCTCATGCCACTTCCCAGGAAACAGCCATCAGCTCAGGAACAGGTGTGTGACTCGAGTCAGGCCAAAGAGCCATCAGGGGCAAGTCTGCAGGGAGGGTCACAGGTAGAAATGCTTTCTCGCTCTTCTGCCAAAATTTTTGAGAAAACAGAGAGCTTCATTTGTTACTGGCAGAACATTCATGACTGTCAGGGATCCAGCTTTAGCATGGAGCCTATGCTGTGAACTTTGTCATTTGTGAATTTTGTCATTTCAGACAAAATGAAAAAAATCTGGATCCTTAATTGCACCCCAGGCTGCTGGATCAACCTATCCCGAAGCCAGCCCTGCTTCTGCTAAGTCCTCCGATACATTTCCTCAACATTCAAGCCAGTTAAGTTTCTGTTACTTGTGACCAAAAACAACCGAATTGATACATACGGGCTATGAGCTAGTTTAAGGAAATACTTTATTTGTGGCTCTAGAGGCCAAGATATTTCCTAAACATAGAGTCAGTTTTCACCTGAAAATGTACCCTGTTCTGGCATTCTCCTAGGTAATGGCTTCTCCCTAAGATTAGAAACCAAAAAGAAATAGAAGGCTTCAGGAGGGGATCAGAGTTAAAACACCCTTTCTTGGCCCTGTAGCAAAGGGACCGTGTGAATAAAAGCATTTTCTGGAAACAGAAGTGAAATGCAACTGGGAAGCTGGGAAATGAGGCATCTGGCTAAGGTGTTCTTTCTGGAGCAACGATCAGGTCAGCCACAGCAGGAAAACCCTAATACTGTAAATACTGGCTGTAATTTTCTGCCTAGAACTTCTGTATTTTATACCTGTGTTTACTGTTAGTACTTTAAAAAGTCCTTTTTGAAAGCTCTAGTCCATCTCTGCTGTTCTACAAGAAAATCAAAGTCCCTTTAAGGGATTGAATGTATCCCTAATGGTAACAGGAATTAAAGTGAGAAGACTCTAAGAGAAAAGTTAGACAACTGGATGCTGACTATGCCCCTTTGGAGATTCTCTTCCAGAGCTTGACCCAAGAGGTCCTAGGTTTTATTTTACTGATGAGCAGCACGTCCCTTCGTGCCTTTGTGGTGACCTAGTGGTTATGTTGGATTATAAATGGACCAGACTCAGCATCTAGATCATCGGAGCAGTCACACTGGTGACAGGTGCATAGTCCCTGTGTGGTGCTGTCTCACTTCAGGAATACCCAGGGTAACAAGAGTTGCTGTCCAGGGTGCTCATAAAATCCTCCAGTACCATGAACACCCAGTCTGCCAGGTGAACTCGTTTCCTTCCATGAGGCACCCATGAGGCTCATGCAGCTTGAAAGCGGGAGATTCTCTGAATCGGTACCAGCACACCACTTTCTAGACATTACGACCCTGCCCATCCATTTTAGAGGACCTTGCAGATTCTCATTTCAACAGAAAATCAATATATGGAAAGTAAGTCACGTATCAGCACAATCAGCAGTGCACAAAGCAGAGACTAGTAAAGTAAGCATTTTTTTTTTTTTTTTTTTTTTTTTTTTTTTTTACTATTTGGAGTAAAAAATAAGGTATGGCAATTTTTTTTCTCTCGATTGCTCAGCAAAAGAAAATGCCATTTTAGGATGTCTGCCTTTACTGGCTGGTTGTAGATCCATTTGACTTTAATTGCCTTTTTTGGAGCAATTTTAATCTATTACATGAACGCACCTGGCTTACTTACTAAAAAAGCTGTAGTACCTTTTCATCAGGAAAACGACAAAGTTCCTGAAAGAAACCAACCGAAGAAACAAAATACCATGCAAATTACAATGTAATTAATGTTTTTTAACTTGGTTGGCTTTTCTGCATGTCTCCAAGCAACTGCACACATTATCAGTTGCGCCTTCTGTAATTTTAGTTCAGAGTGACAAAACTATTTCTATATTCTAAATCAACTTTAAAAATTAGCTTACTGTCTCACTTTTGCAATTTATTTCAATCCCAAATATATCTTTTATTTGGGCTCTTTAAAAAATTATGCCATGCTTTGAAATATTCAATCTTTGCTCTCAAGTTTTAGTCTGTGGCTATATTTTTGTTGTTTTGAAGTTAGAAATCACTCAAGAGAGACACAGCGGCATTCTCCCTTCGAATGGCTCAGCTATGTACTGTATTTGAACGTTATCAATATTGTATAATGTTTTCGAGTTCTTTTGAAAATAGAAAGTCCAAAACATCAAAAGGAAATCTCTTAGATATGCACCACACACCACTCCTTTGGTTAAAAATCGAAAGCTAATCTTTGGAGCAGGAATTTGTAGAGACACCAAATCTCTGCTTTTGGTTATTACTATTTTCATTATTGCTCAGTAATTGGTTTGTAGGGCAGTAAAATACAGGACACCATGAGACCCATTTTCAGCACAGCAAGCAGTTGCAGAGTTTTACCATGCAACTTGCAGTAGCCTCACTGTGCAATGAGAAATACATTTCCCCCATTACGCTGAAGTCACTGCCAGTCGGACTGCACTCAGAATACAGTAAACCTGAGACCAATAGGCTACACCACCTCTAGTTGGACAGGTAAAGCACAGAGGGCATGGAAGATTTGACAGAAATCAGTCAATTTGCACAAGGGATACCACCTAAGCGAAATCATTTAAGTCCTAGTGTGGGTCTAGGAATGACTCTTCTCCATGGTCAAATTAATTATATAATTGTCAGATACTGTTTGCAAGTGTAGGCAGTGCTGTTTGCATAAGGTGCAAATGACTGTGATTCAGATACCTGATATTTCTGAGTTACCAACGTTGCTAAAATGGTCTGTGAAGAGTGGATGAGTAGTTTACTTCCCTGATACTTCTAAGGCCATTGTATGACAACTAATAAATACAGCCAACAGAGTCATTGGTTCCATCTCATTCCTTGAGGAATACAGACTTGAGGTATGCATTCACACATCCATTTATTTTTCCCACAAACATATAGTGGGATGGAATGAACAAGGCAGTGTTCTAGGAACTGAGGATAATCAGAAGAAGAGGCAGACACTGAGCCCTGAGCACATTCTCCGACAGCTGTCCACAGGAGGTATGACATGAGCCAGGTACCTGTCCGTTCCGTTTCTACAGCAATCACAGCATGACCTTCAGAGCCAGACAGACCTGGAGCACAATCTGGGCTCAACTCGCAAATACTTACCACTTGTGTGCTTTTGGGCAAGTCAATTAATTTCTCTGAGACTTGGTTCTCTTACATGTAAAAAAAGGGAATGGTAATATCTTCCTTATGGAGATTTTTAGGATTCAGATAATCTGGGAAAATACCAAGGCAAGTGCTCAAATAAACAGTTCTTATTCAAATGATGACAATGACAACAAGGATGATGATGATGGTAGTGATGACAAGTCTTAAATGGGGAAGGGAGATAATTATTAGACCTTTAAACAGCTAGAGTTGACCACTATCCTCTATGTGTAACTTGAAGGATATCAGAAAAATCCTTGCACTTACCACCAATGGAAATACACCCCATCTTAAAGCCTGCCCTTTAGGGATTCATGCCTTTGAATTAGGACTTGTACCTGTTAAAATACAAAGGGAAGAAAAAACATGAGGAGATATTTTCAGTCATTAACATCTTAGGATGAATTATTTCATTATATCCTAAATGGAGGACCTACTTGAAAAGGTTTTCATTTGTAGATAAGAGGAAGATAGGTCCAGAGTACAGGGCATTGTTATCATGCATATATGGGATCTGCACAGTCAAGAGTATGAAGACCTATCCCATATGGTCAAGAAAGACAAAGGGAAGGGGCGCCTGGGTGGCTCAGTCAGTTAAGTGTCTGCCTTTGGCTCAGGTCATGATCTCAGGGTCCTGAGATCGAGCGCCACATTGGGCGCCCTGCTCAACAGGGTGCCTGCTTCTGCCTTTCCCTCTGCCTGCTGCTCCCCCTGCTTGTGCTCTGTGTGTGTATATGTGTCAAATAAATAAATAAAATCTTTCAAAAGAAAGAAAATAAAGAGAAAGGGACAAGGAGAAATGGCAGCAGGTGGGAAGATGGGAAATTTTTAAATAATAGCTAACATGTGACTATTCTTATGACTGTTCTAAAGACTTTGCACATGTCTCATGTGGTGCTCACAATAATCTCGTTAGGTACAACTATTCATACTCCCAGTTTACAGCTGAGGAATTTGAAGCAAATCAATGTTGAGTAACTTCCCCAAGATGTACGGGTAATGTGAGCGGAAAAAGCTAGGATCCATACATCCTGACTTCAGAGTCTCCTCTTAATGACTGTCCCCAAAAAGCTCTTTCAGCTCTTCAGTCACATGACTGGTTTGAACTTTATGACATTTAGCCAATGTCTTGGTTAGAGTTCTCCCAAGAAACAGAACGAATAGTGTATATATAGGTATATTTAAAAGGATTTATTATAAAGTATTGGCTCACATGATTATGGGGGCTGAGAAGCCCCAAGATCTGCCATCTGCCAGCTGGAGGACCAGGAAAGTCGGTGGTGTAGGTCCAGCGCAAACCCGAAGCCTCAGAACCTAGGGAGCCAATGGTGCAAAGTGTCAGTCCAAATCCAAAGGCCCAAGAGCCAGGAGCACCAATGTCTGAGAACAGGAGAAGATGGTTGTCCCAGCTTAAGCAGAGAGCAAATCTGCCCTTCCACTCTGCCCTTGAGTTCTACTCAGGCACTCACTAGATGGGCTACTGCCCGCCAGCACTGCCGAGGGCCATCTTCTTCGCTTAGGCAAATGCTAATCTACTACTGAAACACCCTCAGACACTCATCTTCTCTACGCAAATGTTAATGTATTATTGAAACACCCTCATAGACCCATCTAGAAGTAATGTTTTACCGGTTATCTGGGCATCCCTGAGCCCAGTTAAGTTGACACATAAATTAAACCATCACAGCCAAGATTCTCAAAGCTCTTGGTATGTTTAAGTCCACCCTCTGAATCAATGGGAAGGCCCATTTTTATATCAAGAATTTCTGAGCATACAACACAAGGGGGGAAAGTAGAAATAAGACCAAAGGATTCTTGTGCCCCAATGCTTTTATGGAGAATGTTTGAAGAGAGTACAATATGGGCTGACCTACAGGCAAGGCATTTTGGAAGCTCTTTATAAGGAAGGGACAATTGCTTCCCTTTGAGCACAGCTGTTAGAGTGTAGTAAAGAGAGCTTTTTTTTTTTTTTTTTTTTTTTTGAGACAAGGCCAGACATTGATACTTAACAAAACAGGGCTCCTATATCCATCTCTTTGGTAATAGATGGAGTAGGGACACTACAACCCTTACTTTCTGGCATTAAGTGCAGCTGTGGTTGTATTTGACATTGGCAGCCCAAACCTTGCAGAAATTTCTATGATGCAGGAGTTTGGAACATGGGCAGGGGGTGGAGGGACAGGGAGCATGTGAAATTTCTCAGCTGAAAACAGGGGCAGCTGAGGAACATCTTGTGGTGTGGGGATTGAATCCCTTGTTCCCACTTTATGGTAGTTCTCAGCGGGCTGGCCTGAATTAAGAGTAAAATGAATTCCTCACCCTGGAGACCAAGATGTCCTTTATAGTTTCCGGCGTTAGCTTGGGACAACTTCTAAGTCTTATTACCAATGTTCTTCTTTGCCTTCTAAGCTCAGCTGGCAGAGACAGGATGTTAGCTCCCCTACTGAGGAGGATTATGGAATGAAAGACAGGGATCAAAATGTGGGAGAGGCCTTTTTCCTCCCCACAGACCAATGTTATCTTTTAATTTTCATCAGTGTTATGACTGGAGGAGGGTATAAAATCAAGAAAAATAGAGGAAGCTGGCACTTCTAAAATGACTTCCAGACCCATTAAAACATCAAAGCCAAAATATTCCCCTAGGAATGATAACAGTTTAAAGGAAGCCATTTCAAGAAATGTTTTTCTTCATATTCACAAAACCTAAGCTCCCCATCTCCATAGTATTCTGTTTTTATATGTTTTAGCAGCTTATAATGACTTCAAAGAAAAAGTAAAATTATGAGCATATATTGTTTTCACATTGCATTTTAGATTATATATATTTATTATGAGTCTATACATTTAGATTTTATATATAATAGATTATATATGTTATATATTATATTACATATATATAATATATGTAATCTAAAACACAATCCTTAATCATTCACTATCACTCTAGTCTTATCCAGTGGGGACAGAATAAAAGTTGAAGTTGCCATGCATATTAAAATAGATCAAGAACATTTCTACAGGACTATTCTTTATGGAAATATTTTTTATTGTTATAAAAATGTTTCTAACCACTGGAACTCAAAAAGGTGCACAGATACAGAAAAAGCTATAAAAGGTTTTGAGGACCTACAGTTAAGAAGAAATCCACCTCTAGAAAAACATACACCTCTTTTTAAGTGTATAGCTCTGCATGAATCCCTTTCAAATAGAAAGAGCACAATGATACAGTAAAAATCAAGCCTGATTTTAATCAACTTTTTAATGCATAGTAAGGTTAATAGGATAAGCAGTTTTAAGCTCTGGTAGACTTATGAATACTTCCCCGACGTTTTTACATTAGAAAGCCTAGTCATCGGACATCTCGACTTCGTGGGGAGAGTTTGCTCTTCAAAGTTTGCTGCAGCTTTCACAGGAATGGGGGTGTAAATATCTCTTGTCTGCCAGTATCTCCTAGCAAGAGTGGGAGGGTTTCATCCTCTCCAAGGATCCATTTGTGCCCCCTGCAGCAGGCAGTGGGAGCTGCCAAAATAGATTCCTTCTTCTAAGGGCTAATTGAGACTAGAAATCATGACGCAAGCCAAGGGGTCAGGAGTATAATTAGCGTTACTGTCCCCGGATAGACACATACAGGTCAGACCATGTGTACTGATTGGTCATGCAAGAAATATGGTCACCATATGTTCAGATTTCTATGTTTTCCTAATTCTATTTCCTCCCCACCTTTCTTTAGCAGTTTATGGTTCCTTTTCATTGACAAATTGCCAATTCTTAATTTATAAAACAGACTAAATGTAAAGTCACCATAGTGAGGAAACCAAAATAAAGAAAAAAAAGCCAAAAGAAATAATTGATCAAAATATTTCCCATCACAGTGATATGACCTGTTTTCAACCTTTGAGTACCTAGAACATTCAAGGGGAGCAAACACTACTCAGAGGTGGCCGGACTACAATAATCTATGTTTTACATCTGTGTGGCTGAGGTGGGGCATGAGGGAGGGATACTTGTTCAATTTACAAACAAGTCAGCTTCCTAAAACAAGTGCAAAGGAACTGATAGGTTATTGAGCATTTTTAGAGAGCACATTTTCTTACTCTGGCTTTATCAAAACAAAAAGAAAACATCTTGAATTAGAAAACCCCAGGAAACTCCCCAATCTGTCCTAGTATCAAAATGTCTAAATAGGATCTTATGAAAGTAGTAAGCAAGTACCTTTCATTTGATGTTCCTTCAACTCCGTAGATACTTAGAGCTCTCTCCCAGACGGTCCTGTTAAATCTGCCATCAGCTAGAGGCCCAGGCCCTAAGGCCAAGTCACTGCCCTAATTGAAGATAACAAGATTCTCTGTTCAAGATTAAGTACTTGCTTATTCTGACTTGCTAAAACTTCATTTATTTGTCCAAACCCCAACTCCCCTAATTGAAGATAGATTTGATCTTACAATAAAAGCAGTTAAATGCTTCCCTTATCATAAGGAATTTTCTCCTTTCCTGTAGTTTACCAATGATAATACCCTACCCAAGAATATTTGCTTAAAAGGAGATGACCAGAATGAGGAAACGGAATATAATTTGCAGACTTGGTTATCTTCCCAAAGAGCTTGGTGCTTGGGATGTGTCCCAAATAAGGGTCATAAGCACTGGAAAGGAATGCTTCCCTCTCCCAGGCTCAATTCCTACCACTAGTCCCCATGACTGGCTGATGGTGTTTTGATTGGTATCAGTCCATCTCTGAGAGTCTACTGGTCTCTGAAGTACTAGTAATGCCAAGGTCTTTGAGCTGCAAAAATAAAGATCAGACCTGACTTCAGTATCTTCACTAAGGCTGGGATACCTTAAAGAAAAGAAGCCTACTGGTGAAGAGCCAGTTGGTCAATAACACACTTTGGCTTCACAGAACAATTTCATTCAAAGGTTAATGAACTATGTTCAATCAACCTTTTATAATCTCTTCCCTCCTTGCTTCACCCTTTCTTCCTTTTACCCTCAAAGCTACTCACCACTCCCCTAACATGCCAAGAAAATTCATATCTCTATCTTTTCCTCAAATTGTTCTTTCTGTCTAGAGTTCCTTATGACTAACTATATCTGAGAAGTAAGCAAAAGAGAGCTTTTTCCAATGGGGGCCAGTCCAGATGGCTAGAAGGAAAGTGGTACCATTAAGTGAATTGAGATGCAGACACAGTGAGGAACAGTTCTGGGAGGGAAGGGGATAGTGGAGATAATAAACTTGGGGATTTGTTGTGTCTTTAAAGTATCTATAAAACATTCCAGAAGAGAGCTATGTAGGAAATAATTCAGGCAGAGGTTGGACCTCATGATAAATACACGAGAATCATTAAAGTAGTGATGAAGAGATTTCCAAAGGAATGATAGCAGAGGGAGAAAATAAATAAGATGAATGAGGACAGCACCTTGGTAAATGTATGAAAATAGGGCACCAAAAAAATGTAAACAGTATAATAAAATTCCCCCAAAATGAAGAACACAGGGAAATAGGAGAACCAGAAGACTTCTTGGTCACCGAAACCAAGGAAGGATCAATAATGTCAAGTAATATCAAGATGTGAAGCAACAAAAGAAAGGGGGAAAAAATCATTAGATATGGTCATTAAAAGATTAAATAAACCTTGAGTGGAAGGCAGCCCAGTTAACCCTGGAATGGGACCGCCTGGGTTTGCATCCCAGCTGAAACTCTGTGACCTTGGGCAGATTATTTATTCTTGCCTCCATGTCCACATTTATAAGATGGAGATCGTGATAGCACCTACTTTGGAGAGTTAACAAGAGGATCACGTGAGTGACCAGGTTTAAAGTGCTGAAACCACTGCCTGACATGAGCTCTACAAGGATGTTTGCTGCTTTTATTGATTATTAGAAGATTTCAAGGAGTCAGAAAGCAATACATAGATGGCCAAGAATATTAATCTTTGAAGAAGTGTGGCAATAAATTGAAAGGGAGAAACAGGGCACTATCTTCAGTAGGAAAAGGGAACAGGCACCTTTCTTTTGACTTTCCCCTACAATGGTACTAAAGGTTAAAGAAAAGAATATCAAATTCATGGATAGTTACAACATCAATACTAGTAACATGGAAACTGAAGTTCTTGTCAAATATTGGAAAACACCACCAAAGTCCTCATGGGCATTCCTATCTGACATTTTTAAAACATGGAGGTCAACACTTATTGGTCTGATTTGCTTAAGGTGTATTTTTATTTCCACCAACTCTGTGATTATTTACCTTGGTTAATCAAGTAACTATCAAGTATAATCCTTTCTCATTGCCTCTAATATGGTTTCAAGAAGTAATTGTTGCATTATAATAGATTTGTAAATAAAGCAATTCACTCTTTCCAGAGAAACATTACAGAATAACTAATCTAAACAGCACATGTTATTACGTTAAGTAAGAATAAATTATGCTTCCCCAAATAATTTTACCTTAACTCTGGCCATCAATCATCTCATAATTAGTTAACAAAATGATTCTTCTCTTTAATTATGTAAATCCTTACATCTGTGAGTGAGAAGGAGGAAATAAAATCAAGATTTATTATAAGGAATGTAAGGTACTTTTTTAAAATTAAAAATGACTATCGTTTTTAGTTTTCCCAGCATTTGGTGTCTTTCTGCTAATACAGTATTCCGTTGTATTCTTATTCCTTACCCTTACAAAGCTTCCATTCACATCAAAAGTATGTTCAAGACCCTGACCTTGACCATGAAAATTCTCTTTGTCTTTATGATTACATCTGGCAGAACTTAGCTGGCCACCTGCTATCAATTATTTTATTTAGTATCATGCAATATTTTGGCCTGTTCCACAGAGCCTTTCAAGTAGTTTGGTTGGGATTTTTTTGTCTTGTTTCTTTTTTCTTTTTTTTTTTTTTTCATTTTGAAGTATGAGAAACTAAGATAACAGGGAAAGACTTTTAATTTTTAAGCCCATGAATGACTCACATTTGGAAAGGAAAACAAAGAGGATTTTCACAAGCAAGTTACCAGTTGACCATATTGTGACCAGCAGAGGCCCGGGAGGCATGGAGGGCCCTGTAAGTCACAGTTTGCCAATGTATCTATGCCGTGCTCCACCAATCATTCTACCAAAGAGTCTTAGTCTCACAGTGGGCTCCCTTTTTAAAGGACATTTTTCAGTTTCCAAGAATTTGCAAGGGCACAAGTTTACCTTGGGAAGCAAAACTATTAACATGATTGATGAAATATCAGCAGAGTGTGAAGCCCTGGGAAACTGTCCATCAGTGCAGTCAGAGTGGGGAAAGGACATCAACAGTAAGGAACAGAACGGAACATCCACCTGACTAGAAAGGTATTAAGGGTGAGGAAACTCTCCCGGTAGCAAAACTACATGCAAGAAAAATCCCAGCAGCCAATTCTGCCCAGGGGGAGCAGACCCGGGTGCCTGGGAGGATCCCATTCACTGGCTCAAGCACACACCTGCCTTTAGATGGGCCGCTCTCAGTCCATGCTCTTCTCATTTTATCTGAATCTAGAGTTGATTTATAACTTGATGTCTTACATCTTTTATAACTCTAGTAAATCTGTAAACTACAACAGAAATTTCTCATATGGCAACCTAATTACTGGACTCAAAAAAAAAAAAAAAAAAAAGGGAAAAAGGAAACTTAAAAACGCGTGTCCTCCCTAGAAAGAAATTCCTGTCCTTCCGTGGTTTATTATGTGTGGTTACAGATTCTTTTCCAAAGGTGTTTGTGCTTCAGGTTTTCTCTCCCCCAGAATTATGCTGCATGTAACACCAAGCCCTGTGCAGCCCCAAAGAAAAGCTGCGCACAGTGTCCCTGGTGAGGGGGAACCGCAGCTGCTGCCTGCAGAGCCTGGTCTGGGGAACAGAGCTGATTGTGGCTGCGTGTACTGGCCACACACCTGAAAGGGCTGTCCACCTTCCTAGACACTGCTGCGGCTCACTGCAGGTCTCTCATTCTATTGATAAATTGACTTTAAAATGACAGCTGATTAAGCCATTTCCAGGAAATTAAAAAAAAAAGAGCATTGGTTTAGATTAGATTGAACATCATAGAAAAAAACCCGCTGCCCTGCATCACTGCCAATCTTGCCAATGGACTTGCTTTGCTGCATGTGGAGGGTGGGGGGTGGCCAGCCCGACAGCCGCTCACCGAGTCGTCTGGATCGCTGATGAGGCTGTACAGTCCCCGCCCCCCCCCCCCACGCTCCTCAAGCCTGCGACCGCTCACTGCACACCTAGACCCGCAAGGACATTGAAGGACACTTCATAAACTCTATTCTATCCCGCATCACATACCAGGGTTGATCCACGCTGCTCCTTTTGGGTTACTGCTTATTCCAATTTTCTATTCAGCCTTTCATTCTATGACCCAGCTGATGAGTCAGGAGAAATCACACAAATAAATCCTTTAACACTTGAATGTATGTGGCTGAATTCAGTGAAGAATACTGGCAAGTGCTTAATGTGTTTCCTATAGTCAGCTGCCACACAATGGCCATCATTTTTAAAAGGTAAGAGGGAGCGGGAACTGTGGATTGAAATTCTGTTCCTTCATGCAGAACAGACACTAATAACTTACCAGAAAAGTATTCGATTCTCGCACAGGTAACTCAAATTCCTTTAAATAAATAAGCGTGTCAACCTTGTTACCTTTTTATCTTAACAGTGGTACCAGGAAATAACCTCTCTAATCAAGGAACACCAGTCATTTGAGCTATGCCAATGAAATCTAGATTTCTGACTAAATTTCTTATTAAGCCTCCTTACCAGACCACAGCAAATCATACGTGTTTTATATTACTGACTCATTAAGAAAACACTTTACATGTCCATTATGGTGGCATGCTATATTTATCAGTAAATGTGGGGTCAAACTGCCTCACAGCCAATGGGTGTGTGTGTGTGTGTGTGTGTGTGTGTGTGTGTGTATGTATGTATGGCATCATTACACAAGAAAAATAACAGAAGACAAGGAATGTTATTTCATATCATTCTAATCTTGGCTCTTTCTCAATTAGATGTTAGCCTAGTCAAGGCCACTTTCATATTCTGAAAATGGGGGGATTAGACTAGATGCTTGCTTAGACCTCTCATAGCTCTAAAATGTCAATGAGCTTAGGTTAAAAAAGGATAAATATCTAAAGTCACGGGAATAAAAAGCAGAGTGTGAAAAATACAATCAATATGGTAACAGTGATGTCATGGGACAGATGGTAGCTACACCTGTGGTGAGCATAATGTATGAACTTGTCAAATCACTATGCAGTACACCTGAAACTAACATCACATTATGTGTCAACTATACTCAAATAAAAAAATAATAATTTTAAAAAACATAAACATCTAGACCAGGTAACTTAGGCTAAGTGTTGACTAACTAGAGATATTAAGGAGGTTCAGAGTAGAAGTCAGTCACGGCAGCTGGCCAGGGGAAGACATCCAGAAGGAATGCAAAGCAGACAGGCTTGAAGGATGGAAGCTGGATGGGGCGAATCGTGACTTGCACCTGCCCGCTGAGGTGAGGTGGTGCAGAACTACGTTCAGGGCTGGAACCAGGCTCCGTGTGCTGAGGGGACCAATGAGCCCGGCTGAAGGGAGAGAATTATAGAAGCTGAGACGAAGCATTATGAAGAAGCTGTTTTCTTTACATCGTGCTAACTGCTTAAGTTACTGGTACATAATTTTTAACTGAACATAAATAAAAAGCCAAATTCTATTTCACAATAGAGCATATAACCTTCACTTTCTTTTGAAACACTCACACTGGATTCTTCCTATTTTTTAAAATATTTACTTATTTTATTTGAGAGAGAGCGCACAGGGGGAGGGGCAGAGGGAGAGAATCCTCAAGCAGACTCCCTGCTGAGTGGGGAGCCTGTCACAGAGCCCTACTTGAGGCTTGACCCGGGGCTCCATCCCAGGACCCTGAGATCGTGACCTGAGCTGAAATCAAGAGTTGGACACTTAACCAACTGAGCCACCCAGAGGCCCCGGATTCTTCCTATTAAATAAAGGACAAAAATACATCATTCAGGGAAAATAGTGATTTTGAAATTAGATAAAGGATCTAAGGAAATAGGCATGCATGTATTCTCTTTTCAAGCCCAAATAATCCCCCAAGAAACTAAGAGTATGAATATCAGATTCAATTCAAGGATTCTGCACTGGTAGGAGATTTCGTCCAAGGTTTCTGGGTCTCTAACCACATAAGGTCAGCTCCCTGTGTCCAAGCTCCTCTCCAGAATTGAAGATTGAAGACTTCCATGCTACTTGTTCAACCCTAGCTGGCCTTTCAGTTAAGAAGCAAGCCTTGACATTTGTAAGAGCTCTAGTCCCACCCTCAGTCTGGCTGCCCTGTGGATATTATCCACTTTGTCCCAAGTGAACCCCTGGAGATCTGTTTGCCCTCAAGCCTAATGTGTCGGAGCCCTACTGTGTGTGCACCATTCACATGATAGGGCTTCTTCTCTTATTTCTAGTTGCTACTCAAGTTCCCCTGCTGACTCTTAAATATTACCCTGAACTCCAGTCTGCTTGTCTGGGGCTATACTTACCTAATTTGTGGCAATCCCCTATTTCAAGAGCAATCATATAAAAAACTAGAAGTTTTCAATTAAAACAGTGTCCATTGCTTCCAGTGATAGCCCCATCAGTGTTTATTTGGGCACTCCCAGGAAGTAAACCTCAGCAGGGCTCAACAGTGGTTTCAGGTGCCCATTAACAGGACAGAAAGTTCTTTAATTGTCCCTTAGCTCCCAGCAGATTACAGATCTATTTCCACTGTTACTCATAGTCTGTCCCCTAAATTTGACTGTATCAACGGCTCTTTTAAGGTAGTGGGAACTAAATGTCATTTAAGAATGGTTCTGGATCCCAGTGTGGCTCTCTTAGGAACTCTAGAAAGGAATTTATAACACTCTGTACCTTACTGCATTTTTTTTTTTACTACTGCATAAAAATTACCATAAACTTAGCAACTGAAAACAGCATCTGTGTATCTCACAGTTTTGTAGGTCAGAAGTCCAGGTAGACTTAGTTCTTTCATAGAGCCAAAATCAAGATGCTGACTGGACTGACTTTTATCCAAAGACTCAGAGGAGAATTCACTTTCAAAACCATTCTGGTTGTTGGCAGAACTCTCCCTTCTCTGGAGCTCTCGGTCTGAGATCTCTTTCCTTGCTGGCTGCCAACCAGAGTCCACCTCATATCCCAGAAAGAACCCACATTCCTTGATTCATGGCCCTTTCCATCTTCAAGCCAGCAATGGCACATCAAATCCCACTCATGCTTCAAATCTCTCTGACTTCTGTCGCCAAACAAAGAAAATTCTCTGTTTTTAAAGGCTCATGTGATTACATTTAGGTCCACCTAGATAGCCTCTTTTTGCTCAGGTCAACTATGCCTATGTTATGGGTTCAGTTGTGTCCCCCCTAAAAAGGTATGTTCAAGTCCTATCCCCCAGTACCCCACAATGTGACCTTATTTGGAAACAGTGTCTTTAAAGAGGTAATCAAGGTAAAGTGAGGTCATTAGAGTATATCCCAATCTAATATAACTGGTGTTCTTATAAAAAGGGAAAATTTAGACCTCCAGACTGGCACAGGAGAAAAAGGATGTGAGGATACACGGAGAGAATGTCATGTAAAGACAGAGGCAGACTGCAGTCCAAGGCTCACCAAGGATTGCCCTCCCCTACCAGAAACTAGGAAGCGACAAAGAAGGATTCTACCCAGAGTCTCGGAGGGAGCATGGCCCTGCCCACACCTTGACTCAGACCTCTAGATTCCAGAACTGTGAGTTTCTATTGTTTTAAGCCATCTTGTTTGTGGGGCTTTGTGATGGCAATCTTAGCAAACTACCATGTAACAACATAATCCAAGGGGTGCCTGGGTGGCACAGCGGTTAAAGCGTCTGCCTTCGGCTCAGGGTGTGATCCCGGCGTTATGGGATCGAGCCCCACATCAGGCTCCTCCGCTATGAGCCTGCTTCTTCCTCTCCCACTCCCCCTGCTTGTGTTCCCTCTCTCGCTGGCTGTCTCTATCTCTGTCGAATAAATAAATAAAATCTTTAAAAAAAAAAAAACCAACATAATCCAAAGAAGTGATAACTCATCACATTCACAGTTTCCAGGGATTAGGTGTGTGATGTTGAAGAACTTCCCAAGAAGCTCCCTATCATACTTACTCTATAGCTCTTTCTAAGAACGTGCAGATCCTGTGTTCTGAGTTCCCCCGGCCTCCCCTTCTCAGACCACATTCCTTTTTGCTCCCAAGGCGGAACACAGATCCACTGATTTTCTTCAACTCTTTATTGAGATGTAACTGAAACACAAAAAAACCATACATTTTTAATGTATACACTTGATGAGTTGGGACATATGCAAATACCTGTGAAATCATCATTACAATCAAGGTAATAGATACATCCACCACCGCCAAAAGTTTCCTATGTCCCTTTGTTTTCTTTTGTGTGTGTTGTAGAAACATTTAACATGAGCTCTACCTTCTTAACAAACTTCCAAGGGCACAATGCAGTATTGTTAACTCCAGACACTATGCTATACGGCAGATCTCTGGAACATACTCATCTTGCAAAACCGAAATTTTATATCCATTAAATTCTTCCTTGGCTCAGACTATTTTTTTAACTTCCTTAAACAGACTTTCTTTTAGTAGACTGAATTGGGACTATTACTTCCTCCGAGCAAAGCCCAAGAGAAGACACAGAAAAGGCCCCTAAATTCTTTTTCAGGGGTTCCATTACCAGAGTTGGAAAGACAGCTATGTAATTCAAATACCAGGAGCACTAGGTAGTTCCAAAGTGCTCAAAGTAGCTTTGGGAACAAAACCCTAAGGAGGACTCTGGATTGCACGAGAGGAACACGTGTGCAGCTGGCGCGTTAGGGAGCTTCTCCTCTGTAAATGGTCTACCAGATGTACAGCTGCTGCAAAGGCTCAACACAATGTCTTCATCAAAGCAATTTGTTCTTACTGACCTTACTTGTTTAGAACAAAAACCGAAGGTCTGAGCATTGTCTTCCAAGTTCCCAGCCCTCTCAGTACCTCTCCTCTCTGTCTCAAAGGAGTGATTTCCCCGCAGCCACTTAAGCCCCCCGAGTGAATAACACAGACTTTCATCTGAGAAAGCTAGGATTTCCGAGCTTCCTCTTGACCTCCAGCTACTCTGTCCTGTCATTTCCTATCTAAACACAGATCGCACCTCTTTCTACACCTTTTCGATCACTTAACAGCACCGCTCTCCCTTCCTTCCCCAGGAGAGTCTCTGCCGAACGTTTTCCCCCTATGTAGATGGTGCATCATACTTCCCGATAGTGCATCCACACTATCCATTCATAAGCATGAATTACTGTAGGCTCCGGGCCCAGAGATCAGCCTTGACCCAAAAGCCTTCGTCGATAGGCGAGAGGGGAGAGAGCCAGCAGCCTCTGTGGGGTATCAGGCCGGAGAAGCCTGCCAGACAGGGCCATTCTGAACCGGTAGGTGAGCACAGAATCTGAGCGGATCATTCCCGGGACTCAGAATGTAAAACGTACTGCAGGCAGGAGCAGAAACTGAAGGAGTCACCCGGGGCAGAGGTGATAAGCCTCAATCATGACACAGAGGAAGGCACATGACTGAGTAGAAGCCACCGGAAAAGAGAAATAAATAAATAAATAAAGGTAGTGTGAGAGTGGAAGGGAGGGAAAAGCAGAGACAAAGAAAAGCAGAAACAGCAGAATGGGTGGGTTCCACCTCTGAGGGCAGAGTCCACAGGGTCTTTGCCCCAGAGCGATGACTGCAGCAATCCCAATGAGCAGTGCGACTGTGTGGTAGGAGGGCAGAGCCAGTGTCCTTGGGTGCCTTAAGATCATTCCCCATCATCTAAGGTTATGGAACATTTTACTTCATTTTTTAAATGTTATTTTCTTCCATGTTTTATACCCTCAAATGGACTTCGGCTCTATTATATAGTTTCAACTCAAATTATTACATTTCAGATAAAGAATATATACATGCCACCATGACTTGTCCTCTTAAGGGAAATACTACTTGTTTTCTAAGGCAGACTTTGATTTTAAGTGTAAAAGCCAAGTTATCTATGAGCAAGCTCAAAGTGTTTCACCAAAACTCTACAGTATATGAAAGGAAAAAGTATCTTCCTAATGATCTCTAGCTATTTAAGAAATGTATGTGACCCAACGTTATGGTGTCACTTCTTTTAAACATATTTTATCAAGAATATAACACACTAATAGAAAATTGTTCCCCAGGAAATACCGCAAAGTGAACACCTACATAACCACTACTAAAGTCAAGAAATGGAACATACTTCTCATGCTCTCCCTCAGTAACTTCCTTCTTCCTCCCAAAAGGTAACTGCTCTCTGTAATTCTACTTCTGGTCCGCACTTACCTTTAGTTCCAGTTCTGTCCCCTTGGTCCCATGTAGCTGTCAAAAGTGTTGCTGTATTTCTCAGACTCTTTGCTACCTCTTTCAGAATCAGCAGGTATTCCCTGGAGAAAAACTGACCCCAATACTGGGCTTACCCTTCTAGATTTCCTTTTTCATCCAGATCTTGACTCAGATTCTTCACCACCTTGTTAGCTCACAATGCTTCCAAGCAGATATTTTTAGTTTATTTTTCCACTTTTCATAGTTATTCTTTATGTTATAGTTGGACTGAATTACTTTATCAGCCATACCAGAAGTGGAAATCCCGGGCAGATGAAACCCGCAGTTATTCTTTTTAACCTCTTTCCACTCAGCTACAAAGAGCATGAGAATATATTCATGGCTCAGCATATAGACATAGAGTAGTGACTTGACCCCGGTATTTATCTTCTTTCATATTAGGCTACAGTCTTCTTCTAGGCATAGTGTATAACACTCCAATGGCATTTTAACTTTTGACTTACCTTCTCAACACTAACTGATTATTTAACTGCTTAGTTGGGGGTTCTAGTGCTTATCCATTCAACACTTGCCTAACCAAAATGCTGGTTTGCGTTCATTTATGCATCCATTCAAGTATTTATTGGCGGTTTCTGTGTGCCAAACATTGTTCTAGGAACCAGAACAAGGCAGGCAAGAGCTCTGCCTAGGAGATATAGACAAAACAAATACTTGAATAAATCAGGAGATTGACAGGGAGTGGAATAAAAAGGATTATGTATTACGAAACATGTGAAGAATTAATATAGATTGATGTGAGAAAGTAAAGAGTAATCACTTGATAACGCGAATCATGAAAGGCTTTCCTGAGGAGTTGCCACTAAAGCTCAAATCTGAATGATAAGAGGGAGCCACAGTGTGAATTCAGAGAGAAGAGCGCTCTAGGTAAAGGGAACACTTTGTGCAAAAGCTCTGGAGCCAGGATAAGCCCGATTCATTCGAAGAACACAACACAGGCCCGCATGGCTGAGTATAAGGAGTGAAGGGGAAGGTGGTGTAAATGAGATAAGAATCACAAACTGGACTCAGATCAGGGTGGGCTTTGTCAGCCAGTATAAGGAGTTGATATTTTATTCTCATTATGATAAGTTTTAGGAAGATTTAAATGAGTTTAGGAAGGGAGAGGAAAAGTGGCGTTGACAGAAACTAACTTACATTTTAAAACAGTTTCTCTGGCTGCCGTGTGAAGATTATGCTGTATAGGGCTAAATTAATTAGTGTTAAATAAAGAAATGCTTAAAAAATTACTTAAGCTCTTTTAAATAAACAAACAAACAAACAAAGCTATTTAGTTCTAGGAATTGGTTACAGGGGCGCCTGGATGGCTCAGTTGGTTAAGCATCTGCTCAGGTCATGATCCCAGGGTCTGGGATGGAGCCCCACAAGGGGCTCCCTGCTCAGCGGGGAGCCTGCTTCTCCCTCTGCCTGCTGCTCCCCCTGCTTGTGCTCTCTCTCTCTATGTCAAATAAATAAATAAAATCTTAAAAAAAAAAGGAATTGTTTATAAAGCTAATAGAAAATCTAAGATTTCAAACAGGGTATGATAAAGCAACTTGAGATTCACCGTAGCCTCTACTACTTCCAGGACTGAAGGAATCAAGAGAGGTAGTGTGACCATGGCCCAGATTCTGCAGAACAACAACAGAGCCATCATCATCACCTCTTGTCCGGGTCAGACTGTCAAGCACGGAGATATCAAGTGTGTGCTAAATGAAGGTATGCCAATTTATCACAGACCATATGTGAAGGGTCGCTTAATCAGCGAATTTAAGGTAAACTTTCCTGAGAATGGCTTTCTCTTCCTGACAAAAATCTCTCTGTGCTGGAAAAACTCCTACCTGAGGGGAAGGAAACAGAAGAGACTGATGAAATGGACCAAGTAGAACTGATAGACTTTGATCCAAATCAGAAAAGATGACGCCATTACAATGGGGAAGCATATGAAGACGATGAACGTCATCCTAGGGGTGGTGTTCAGTGTCAGACCTCTTAAAGGGGCCAGTGAATAACACTGCCAGCATCTTATATGGGGTAGTGAATAAGTGAAGAACTACAATCATAGCTCACTACTTGCTATTGTTTTTAATATTCAACTATAGTCGTATTTTAAAGAGTAAATGAAGAATAAACTCAGATACAAAAGCTCAAAAAAAATTCCCTATATTATCATGGTAGGCGTCTCCTTTAGGTCTACAGAAGATGGGACTATCTCAAGCAGCTGGAACCACAGAGAAGATGTGGTATAGGAGCCCTCACAGCAAGCAATCTTTCACCAATTCTCTCTCTACTAGGCCAATCTACCCACAAGCCAGAGGGCAAAGGAGGCTAGGAAATTAAGTTTGCTGAGGCACAGAGCTGAACAAGATATCAAAGAACAAAAAGACAGTTGACCAGCCCACGAGGCAAAAGAAGGAGACCAAGAGGGGGCTTATGCAGTAGGTCAAATGAAAATCACAGTTGATTGGACCAGGAAGGTAGAAGTGGAAATGACCACAAATAAATGGAGTCAATATATTTGAAATATGATCAATAAAACTCATTTGGAGAGCAGATGTAGCAAGTGAAAGATAAAGTATAAACTTAGAGATAACTCTTAGATTTTTTACTTGAACAGCTGAATAGATAATGATATCTCTACCAGGATGAGAAAGACTAAAAAAAAAATCAGTGGACTTTAGATGGGATAGAATTAAACATTCTGTTTTGGCCATGTTAAATTCAAAGGGTCAATTAAACATCTATGTGGAGATTTCCAGTAGGCATTGGATATATGAATTTAGAATTATGGGCAAATATCAGGACTCAAGATATAGACTTGGGAGTCATTGGTATATACATTGTTTTTGAAAAAAAAAAATGGGATGGATGAAATTACCAAAGGAACATATATAGACAGAGAGAAGATGCTCAAGAGCATTCCAATACTGACTTCTGTTGACAGGTCCGCAAAGATAAAAACAGAAAAAGGATCATTGTATTGGCAATCCAGAGATCATTTATGATTTTGACAGTAGGCACCCCAGTTTAGTTGAAGGCATAGAAGCCAAATTAGAATGGGTTGAGAAGAGAATATAAATATTACATGGGGGGGGGTGGCTATTTTGAAGAAATTTTGTTCCAAAGAGGAGCACAGAAATAGAGCTGTAGCCACAAAGGCATGAATTTTTCATCTTTTTAAAGATAGGATATTTAAGATAGGAGGAAAATTTGATTAGATATTGATGGAAATTATCCAGTGAAGGGATACTGAAGATACAAGAGAAAGAGAAGGAAAACTGATAGGGCCAAGACCTTAAAAAGTTAAGAAAAATATGATTCAAAGCACACAAGTTGAGGGGTTTGACCCTTGATAGGCATAGGGACACTCCATCCACAATAAGAGAGGACAAATCAGAGTTGGCTACAGAAGCAGGTAGGATGGTGGTTGGGGATCTTGGAGGGTTTCTGTTTGATTACGTCTGTTTCAATAATGAAACATGAGACAAGGTCATCAGCTAAGAGTGAGGGAATAGAGTATGTAAGAGTTTAAGGAGAGTTTGAAAGAGGGTTTGAAATTGCTTTGAAAAATGAAAAATAAATATGCAAGGGATGTATATTAGGGCTGCCCTCTATAAGAGCACTACTGGAGTAGGTGACTAACAGAGCTTAACTAGGCAAGTACAACAGAGCAAATGTAGGACTTCAGGGCAGTTATGGGTTTATGATGGTGAACTATGGAAACAATGCTGGGTCAGGTCAGAAATGAGTGGCTAACTTTCCCCTGAGTAGAGGTATAACACACTTAGCTAATCACCTACATGACAGCAAGCAACGCAGCTTTCTTTCCGTGCCACAGAATGTGTGTATATATATGGCAGAGCATCTGCTCAAAGCCAAGAATGACCAACCTGACCAAACCAAGGAATAGAATCCAAGAGTTTCCAGTAAAAAAACTATGAGTGTCTTCTACTCTGGGAGTTCGTTCTTAATTCCTTACAAAATAAATATTTGAATCATTCAATCATTTCTTCATATGGGATAACTAGAGGGTGGAGGGCATTAGTATTTTTATCTGCTGACGGTATGTGTGCTTTTTTAAATTTAGGTGTTGAGACCCCTAAGTGAAGCTCTGTAAACCCTACTAAGCTTGGTCAAATGAAACAGATTCTGTCTTAAACAAAAATGCCCTTATTGTACAGACTTGTTTATTTTCACCAAAATATGAAGCAGCCATACATTAGGAACATTTTTAATAACCAGAAAACAGATCATAATAAGAAGCTCTGGGGGAGGGGGAATCATTTTAAAACCATTTTATAGACTGTTATAGATAGACAGGATATCCAAGAAGTTGAAAGACTAAAGGAGTAAATTAACTGGATTATATATCATTATGTAGATCTAACCATAGTAATGGGAGTCTTCTTTTTTCTTTCAGCAATTTAAGCAACTGAAAAATTTTCCCAAGCTGCATAATTGTGGGCAAAATTCAACATTTTAGGGCCTCATTTTCCTCCACTGTGAAATGAAGGGTTACTCTCATATAATCTCAAAAATTATCATATGGTCCCTATCCTTTCTTTTATTAATGTGGTATACTGTGTTGATTGATTTAAAATACTGGACCACCCTTGCAGCCCAGGAATAAATCCCACTTGATCGTGGTGAATGATTCTTTTAATGTACTGCTGGATTCGATTTGCTAGGACCTTGTTGAGAATTTTTGCATCCATGTTCATCAGGGATATGGGCCCTTAATTATCCTTTTTAGTGGAGTCTTTGTCTGGATTTTGGAATCAAGGTAATGCTGGCCTCATAGAATGAGTTTGCACCCAAGAAACAAATAACCCAGTTATGAAATGGGCAGAAGACATGTCTTCTTTTTCCAAAGAAGACATACAGATGGCTAACAGACACATGAAAAGATGCTCAACATCAGTCATCATCAGGGAAATGCAAATCAAAACTACAGTGTGATACCACCTAACACTTGTCAGAATGGCTAAAATCAACAACAGGGGAAACAACAGATGTTGGTGAGGATGCAGATACAAGGGAACCCTCTTACACTATGGGTGGGAGTGCAAACTGGTGCAGCCACTCTGGAAAACAGTGTGGAATTTCCTCATAAAGTTAAACATAGAACTACCCTACAACCCAGCAATTGCACTACTTGGTGACTACCCAAAAGATACCGAAATACTGATTCAAAGGGGCACATGCACCCTGCTGTTTATAGCAGCACTATCAACAACAGCCAAATTACGGACAGAACTCAAATGTCCATCAAAGAAGATGTGCTGTGTGTACACACACACACACACACACACACACACACACACACACAATGGAATATTACTCAGCAATCAAAAAGAATGAAATCTTGCCATTTGCAACTACATGGATTGAGCTAGATAGTATTATGCTAAGTGAAACAAGTCAGTTAGATGAGGACAAATACCATGTGATTTCACTCATACGTGGGATTTAAAAAACAAAACAAGTCGAGAAAAAGAGAGAGAGGCAAACCAGAAAACAGACTCTTAACTACAGAGAATAAACTGATGGTTACCAGAGGGGAGGTGGGTGGGGAGATGGGTTAAATATGTGACAGGGATTAAAAAGTTCACGTGTTGTGATGAGTACCGGGTGATGTATGGAACTGTTGAATCATTACATTGTACACCTGAAACTAATATCACACTGTATGTTAACTATACTGGATTTTAAATAAGAACTTTTAAAAAAAGTAAGCCCATTTAAAGGCTTTATCCTGAATGTCTAAGCCATTGTCAAGAGTGGTCTTATTTGCAGAAGGTGGGCTTAACACAAGTAAAACCATAATGCAAGTAACTAACAGACTATAGTATCAGTGGGGAAAATAGATGCAAAAGACTAGGAAAGGGGACCCTTTTTTTAAATTTGATAGACAAAGCAGCAATCTCACTATTTCATGTATAACCAACCTAATACAATAAGCATAATGGACAACTTTCATATTCAGAGTTAACATATTTAAATAGCACTGTGTTGTACACCATACGTAAGACCAAATGAAAGAGCAAAAGCTTTGTAGTCACAGAGCTGAGATCATCCTCCTGCTCCTTCTCTTACTGCATAGGCCTTGAATGAACTACATAAACTTGCTGATTTTTAGCATCCATGTCCCTCGAAGGGCAATATTCTTCTAAAAGTCATAAGACTTTAATGTGTTGGATATTGTAGAGTACATAGTACAGTGTCTGGAACTTAGTAGAATCAAATAGATGATAGCTATTATCAGACAATACTAAACAGGGCAGTGAACCTTGTCTGCTAAAGTGCTCCGAATTCTATCAGTATAGAATATAGAAAGGGAGTTATATAGGAAGGGAGTCCAGGAGTCATGTGAACAGGTTGGGAACAGGTGTCATACGCATCAAAAACAAAGTTTCAACTATTCTTGGTTGTGGCATCCTACACCCAGGAATCCAAATTTCCAGAAAGCCCGTGGAAACATTTCATTTGAAGCCTTCTGATATAAAAGGTGAGAAGCCGGGAGGCTATAAACACGTTTTCTCTATCATAGACAATTCTGCTTGGTAAACTGGCAGCACCAGTGATGACTCAGTAACTCAGCCTATATAAAATATGCTCCAAAGAGTCCTAAAATACAAGATTAGGATTTCTAGTGGATGTGAAGGTTATTGGCTCTAAGGAAATGATTTCTTGAACTAAAGGAAGACTACTGAAAGATTTGTCAGAAACCAGAAAAATAATTTCTTCTTCTGCAGTTTCCAAGATCACATTGCAAAACATTCCATCTAGGAATCAGTAATGTGGCAAAATAGTTTTTGTTTTACTCTAGGTAGACAATAAATGCAATGCAGTGATTTAATGTAACTGCGTAAATTTCTTTCTCCTTTACTGACATGACATATGCATCATTTTTATCTACCATGCTGGCTCCCAGTATAAAAGTACTGACTTTGTACTCCTTAAAATAACCTGTGTGACATCATGCGTGTGATATACACATGCAAAACAAATTTGACATAAAAAACAAATAACTACATATCATTTTCTATTGCAGGAGTCCATTAGGAGACTGAAATTTCTAATGAAGAACTTTAATCAATTTATAATCCTGAAACATTAGAACTATAAAGGATCTCAGAGACCATCAAGACCAATCTCCTCATCTAAAAAATAAGGAAACCGAATCCCAGAAGGACAAATGTTTTATATAGGATCACACAACTAGTTAGAAACAGAACAGTGACAAAAATCCAGACCTTCTGACTCCACAGATGGTGCTCAAAACACTGAGCTGGTGATCACCTTAAAATAGATAGACCACTCCAAGAAATAATAGATCCACTGAACAACATCTTCATGTAAAGTATGAGGCAGCTCTGTAAGCAAATAGTCATAATCTTAATGAAGTCAGGATGGTGAAAATTAAGAAGCCGGACTAATGAAGAAAGGCAAAAATTATTAAACAGTTACTGTATTTAATTTCCCCCACTTACTTTGTGTTGGCTTACCGGGGACTTTAAACAGTGTATGAGAGCTCTATACAAGTGTCTTATATCTTTTATTCTAGTCTTAAAGAAGTCTGGAAAGAAGCCACAAATGCCAAGAAGTAGGAGGAACAAAAGTAAATATAAATGGGCAACCATGTTAATTTGAAAAATTTCAGGCAAGAGTTCATGTACCAAAAATGAGTTTGAGGACTAGATGTTCTACAAACAGGAAGAATTTAGGCATCAAAATCCAATTTGATCAAACCACTTTGTACAAACGAGAGGAAATTGTGTACAAGACAGTTTGCAATGAGGCTGTCTGTCATTTCTGAGAAAAAGATTTTATATTCACACAAGATTCGTAAGCAAAATCATGTCAAGTATGATGGTGTTGTTAAAGGATATAACTTTAAAGTCAATGCGTCCACCACAGTAAAAATTGTGTTTAATGTAAATATTGAGAAACATTTTAAAATGTGAATTCTAGTTACTGAATTTAAACATCCAGTGGGAAAATGGCTATAATAAAAGAAACTGAGCCTATGACTATCTGTATTCAGGCACGAAGTGCCACCAGGAAAGCACCCCAACCCAGTCTCTTAGTGGTCAGTAACAATATCCCTGGCCAAATTGATTGTGGGGTGAGCAACATATATCCTTGAGAGGGCCAGTAAGACCTTCTCAGCATTGTAATGATCTGTATACATTTTAATCTCATGGTCACAACTCACAAAACGAAGACCTATACCAATATCTGAACATTTAAAACTCAATATATGCTTTATCTCAAGAAAGAGAACTCTAAGTTTGTATCTGATTCACCAAAATCTTGAAAATCAACATTGTTGGCTATGAATATCAGTTCCCATATCCAGAGATCAGTAATTCCTATGTTTTTAAATAATTTCTTACATAAGAAATAATGTGTTATTATAGAAAAGTAGAAAATACATACTAAACAAAAAGACAATGAAAATAAATTAAAAATGACGGGCAGGGAGAACAAGGCAAGGATGTCTGCTCCCTCTCTATATATATAATATTACATTTGAGGTCCTAGCTAGTCTCGCTATAAATCAAGAAAAGGAGAAGGAGGGGCGCCTGGGTGGCACAGCGGTTAATCGTCTGCCTTCGGCTCAGGGCGTGATCCCGGCGTTACGGGATCGAGTCCCACGTCAGGCTCTTCCGCTATGAGCCTGCTTCTTCCTCTCCCACTCCCCCTGCTTGTGTTCCCTCTCTCGCTGGCTGTCTCTCTCTGTCGAATAAATAAATAAAATCTTAAAAAAAAAAAAAAAAAAGGAGAAGGCATTACAATTGGAAAGAAAAAGTAAAACTTACCTTGTTCATAGATGACATAACTATATACACAGTAAGTCTAGATGAATCTACAAAATAAGCTATCAGAACTAATAAATGAATATAACACAGTCGCAGAATACAAGGTAAATGTGAAAAATCAACCATATTTCTATAAACCAACAACGTTTATGTTCCAATTAACAATGAGAAATTTTAAAAAATTGTAAATGCCATTACAATAGTATTAACAAATGAAATACTGAGGATAAACTTAAAACACAAATGCAAGATCTCCACACTAAAAACCACAAATATTGCTGAGAAAACTGATGGAGATGTAAGTAGGTGGAGAAACATACCATGTTAATGGAATGATTGATTCAAAGTTAAGATACCAGTTTTCTCCATATTGATCTACAGATTCAATGCAATTTCAATAAAAATGCCATGAAGCTTTTTTGCCTTGACAAGCTGACTCTAAAAATCATGTGGAAATGGAAGCGACCTAAAATACCTGAAACAATTTTGAATATGAAGAACAAAGTTTGGAAATGCAAACTACCTGATTTAAAGACTTACTATATAAAACTACAGTTGTCGAGACAGTGTGATAGTAGTATAAAAATAGACATATGAAAAAGTGAAAGAAAATAGTGAATCAAATATAGTTTCACAAATTTCTGCTCAGTTTGGGGTCTTTAATGTTTTTCTCGGTTTGGTTTGGTTTGGTTTTTGGTTTTGGCTTTTTAAAAATTTTATTTAAGTAATCTCTCTACCAAACATGGGGCGGGAACTCACAACCTGGAGATCAAGAGTAGCACAGGCGTGGAGCTTACTTTAAAAAAAAAAAAAAAAAAAAAAGGTATTTGGCTTTAAAAAACAAAACCAAAACCAAAACCAAAACAAAACAAAACAAAAACAACCACAAAGTCCCCAAGGTTATCTGGGGTGGAAAAAAATGTTTTTTCAACAAATAGAACTGAACAGTTGGATTATCGGTGTGGGGAAAAAAAGATGAACTTTGACCCTTACTTCACATTGCAAACAAAAATCAACTCCAAATGGATCATCAACCTAAATATAAACTTTAAAGCTATAAAACTTCTGAAAAATAATAAAACAAGAAATAGAAAAACCCCTTGAAGTCTTGAGAGAGGCAAAGATTTAATAAATAGAATACACAAAAAAATCATTTTTAAGGAAATGATTAAATGGACTTTAGAAAAATTTAAAACTTTTGCTCCTCAAAAAACACCACTAAGAAAGTGAGAAAGCCAAGTCAAAGACCAGGAAGATTTTTACAATATATATACCCAGCAAAGGACTTAGGTCTAGAATAATAAAGAACTCTTACGACTCAACCGGATGATATCCCAATTAAAAAACAGTGTGAGCACTGGGGTGCCTGGGTGACTCAGTTGGTTACGCATCTGCCTTTGGCTCAGGTCATGATCTCAGGGTCCTAGGATGGAGCCCCAGGTCGCGCTCTGCACTCAGTGGGGAGTCTGCTGCTCCCTCTCCCTCTGCCCTCCCCCACCTTTCTCTCTTTCTCTCACTCTGTCTCAAGTAAATAAATAAAATCTTAAAAAAAATAATGTGAGCGAAGATTTGGACACTTCACCAAAGTGAAGTGCATGGAAGGGTGTTCAACATCTTCAGTCATCAGGAAAATGCTAATTAAAACAAGATACTGCCATAAGCCCACTACAATTGTTAACATTAAAAATACTGATAGTACCAACTATTGACATGAACGTGGAGCAACTGATACTCACACATTCATTATTCAAGGCAGTGTAAATGGTGCAGGCACCATACAGCAGAATTTTTTTTTTTTAAAGATTTTATTTATTTATTTGACAGAGACAGAAACAGCCAGCAAGACAGGGAACACAAGCAGGGGGAGTGGGAGAGGAAGAAGCAGGCTCACAGCAGAGGAGCCTCATGTGGGGCTCGATCCCATAACGCCGGGATCACACCCTGAGCCAAAGGCAGACGCTTAGCCGCTGTGCCACCCAGGCGCCCCCATACAGGAGAATAGTTTGACCCAGCAATTGCACTCTTAGATATTTAGCAGAGGGACACCTGGGTGGCTCAGTCGGTTAAGCATCCGTCTCTCGATTTTGGCTCAGGTTATGATCTCAGGGTTGTGAGATCGAGCCCCCACATAGGGCTCTGCGTTGGGCATGGAGCCTGCTTAAGATTCTCTCTTTCTCTCTCCCTCTGTCCATCTCCCCCCCAAAAAAAGGCATTTACCAAAGAGCAATGAAAACATATATTTATAAAATGTCTTGACATAAATAATCATAGAAGCTTTATTAATAATAGCCAATAAATGGAACAACCCTAACGCCCATTAAAAGACAGAAGGATAAACAAACTGTGGTTTAAGCATACGATCAGGTGCGGCTCAGCAATAAAGAGGGACGAACTACTGATACGTACAACAACATAGCTAAAAGCAAAATCATCCTGCTAAGCAAAAGAAACCAGAATCAAACATGTGTACCATAGAAGTCTATTTATATAAAATTTTAGAGTGTGCAAAACTAACCCATAGTGACAGAAGAAAAAAAAATAGTGGTTGCATGGGGCAATGAGTCAAATTTTTACTGTAAAGGAGCGTGAGCAAAATTTGGGGGGATGATGAAAATGTTGATATTTGTATTGTGGTAGCAGTTACATAGGTTTATACATCTGTCAAAACTTGAAAGTATAATAGAACTTCCAGACTGACAAGTAAATACAAAAGAAAGAAGGAAATTTTAGCAAGTTAACAAAAGTAGGGAAATGGAGAGTGAAAAATAAATAGCAAATATCAAACAAGAAGACATAAAATCAAGTACATCACATGACCTGACCTATTTTTAAAGGACATTCTGGCCTCTATTTTAAGAAGAGGCTGAGAAGGTATAAGCAAGTTTTCTTCTAAATATTGCCTCTACAAAGAAGTCTTCCCTGGCTCCCTTCTCTAAAACAGTCACACACATCCCATATATGATTATAATACATAGAAAAATGCATAAATGAAGAGAAAAATTACTAGAAATAATGTGATATTAGCAAGAGTCCTGGATACAAAAATCAATATATAAAAATCAATTTTGTTTCTATAGAACAGACAAATAATTGTAAAATATTTTGAAATATCACAATAGCATCAAAACATCAAAAACCTAAAATGAATACATTATAAAATATTACTGAAAGAAATTAAATAAGACCTAAACAAATGAAGGCATTTAATCATTCTCATGAACTGGAAAACTCAATGTTATAAAGATGTCAACACTTTTAAAATTTATCTATGGATTCAAAATTTGTTTATGGATGAGAATTTCTACAGCTCTTGGTAGAAGGTGGCAATCTAAACTCCATATTAAAATGCAAAAGACCAAGAATAGCCAAGATGAAGAACAAAATAAGAGTCCTTACTTAACTAGATATACAACTGCAGTAACTGAAACAGCATGGTACTGCCTCCAGGATAGACAAATAGACCAATACAACTATTAAGGAGTCCAGAAAGAAACTTACACATATTTGATGACCTGACTTATGATAAAAATAACACTGCAGAGCACTAGGGGGAAAGAGACTATTTCAATAAATCGTTCTGGGTCAATTGGATATTCAATTCTAAACAAATAAAACTACATCCCTACCTCATATTATATAGAAAAATCAACTTTAGGTGGATTGAAGACTTAAAAGTGAAATGCCCAACAAAGTTCCTAGATGAAAATGTCTGCAAATATCTTTAGGATCTTGAAGTAGTTTCAACTGAATATAAAAGTTCTAGTGATAGGGAATAAGATTGATAAATTAGATTACAGTGAAATTAAGAACCTCTACTGAAAGATCCAAAACAAGAAAGTAAATAGGCAAGTTACAGGATTAGAGATGATGTTTGCTACACTTAGAACCAACAAAGCGCCCAAACACAACTGCAGAGCTACCATAAATCATCATTAAAGAGACAAATCTCCTCACTTGAATAGGATAACTGTGAAGTCCAAAAAGGATAACTCCATGGTCAAGAAAGTTAACGGAAACTGTCCAACCTCAATAGTAACCAAAAAAACGCAACCTGGGGTCATAAATTAGTATCACTATAAATGCACCAGAATGACAAAAATTTAAAATCCTGATAGTATAGTGGTGATAATTCTGTAAATGGTGTATTTATGATTTGCATGTAGAGTGTCCTCCACAATAAAAGTTACAACTAGTTAAAAAATAAATGGTGGGGATCAATATTAAAAAGTCAATTAGGAGAGCAAACAAAAATATTCTAATGAATGCACAAATACCCAAACAATACTTATAAAAAGTAGAAGCTTTTGTCAAAAATTTGGTTCAGCCAGTATTAATTTCATGCAATTTCAAGTTAGAATCCTAACTTTGACAATTCTGCTGGGGGTTTAGTGGGGAGAGAAAACGTATACAATTTTTTTTAGGATTCATAAGATAAAAAAGTGTCACTGATAGAAAAGAAGACTGTGAACAAAGAAAAATGGTAAGGGGAATATATTCCTTAGCAG
Source organism: Ursus maritimus (assembly GCF_017311325.1). Classification (NCBI taxonomy): domain Eukaryota; kingdom Metazoa; phylum Chordata; class Mammalia; order Carnivora; family Ursidae; genus Ursus; species Ursus maritimus. The sequence continues at coordinate 49,755,861 of NW_024423344.1, forward strand.
ATATTTAAATTTACTATAAAGTCACTATTACCTCTGAGACTGACACAGAAATAGATAAATATATTTGTGGAACAAAATAGAGTCCAGAAATAAATCCACAAAAGTGACATTTTAATTCGGTGGGAAATAATTGGTTTATTAATAAATGATCCTGGCATAATTGGCTATCTGTCTACAAGAAAACAAGCTAGATCTACCTCGCACCATATGCCAAAATGAATTCCAGATGGATAAAATTTCAGTCAAAAATATTTTGAAGTTTTTAAAAATTAGAAAATAAAGAAATTTTTATAAACTGAGGTAGACAAACTTTCTATGCAAAACATAATTGTCTGAAGCCATCAATAAGAGACATATTTTGACTTCACAAAATTAAAACATATATATATATGTCAAATCCACCGTAAACAAAGTCAAAATAAAAAATGATAAACTAGGAAAACATTCGCAGTTCATGCGACAAAGGACTACTGTATCTGACAAGCAAAAAGAAGGCCTTTAATTTGAAAAATAATGAAGAAATGAAAGAAAAATGGACAGAAGCTATAAACATGCAATTCACAGAAGATGAAACCCAATTGGCCAATAAATGTGGAAAGATGTTTAGCTTCATGAGTGTCTAAAGAAGTAGAAACTAAAACACAATTAAAGTGGCACTTTTCACCCATATCGGCAAAAATAAGACGTGAGGCATTCAGTGCTGACGAAGATGTGGGGAAAGGAGCACTCTCGCATTTTCTTGCTGGGACTCAAGCTCCTGACAGTAAGCTAATGTTAAGAGGTCTGGCAATTGCTATAAACATTAAAAATATACATACCTTTTGACCAATTTCACTTTGGAAAACCTATTCTATAGAAACAAAAGCACCGGGGCGCCCGGGTGGCGCAGCCGTTAAGCGTCTGCCTTCGGCTCAGGGCGTGATCCCGGCGTTCTGGGATCAGCATTCTGGGATCGAGCCCCACATCAGGCTCCTCCGCTATGAGCCTGCTTCTTCCTCTCCCACTCCCCCTGCTTGCGTTCCCTCTCTCGCTGGCTGTTTCTGTCAAATAAATAAAACCTTTGAAAAAAAGAAAAAGAAACAAAAGCACCAATGTGTATGGATAAATACAAGGATGATGGTTGCAACAATTTTTGTAGCAATAAAAAAGGAAAAATAAAAAACCCTGGAAACAAATGAATGTCATCAATATAGAAATAGTGAACTACATGGTGGAATGTCCATTCTATAGATGTAGCTTTTGAAACAAGAGAGAAGGGAAGGGGGAAATGGGGAAGTGCTAATCGGTGGGTATAAAGTTGCAATAAGATGAATAAGTTCTAGAGATCTGCTGTACAACATAATGTCTCTAGATAACATTGCATTGTCGGGGTGCCTGGGTGGCACAGCGGTTAGGCGTCTGCCTTCGGCTCAGGGCGTGATCCCGGCGTTATGGGATCGAGCCCCACGTCAGGCTCCTCCGCTATGAGCCTGCTTCTTCCTCTCCCACTCCCCTGCTGTGTTCCCTCTCTCGCTGGCTGTCTCTATCTCTGTCAAATAAATAAATAAAATCTTTAAAAAACAAAACAAAACATTGCATTGTCATCTAAAAATCTGTTAAGAGGGTAGCTCTCATGTTCAGTGTGCTTACCACAATAAAATAAAATTTTAAATTAAAGAAAGAAAGGAAAAGATTTACATCAGTATCTATTCACTTACGGATATTCAGGACGCATTGCTAATTTACATGCAAATAAGTATAGTATGATAACTTTTTTGTAAAAGAGCAAATGAGATCCTGTAGATGTGTATACATTTCTATGAGCGCTGAGAAAGTCATGGAACTTTAACATCCAACATGTATATCAGTTTGAAACACCTGGGGATAGAGGGAATGAGAAAAAATCACCTCTTGACACATCTTTGCATTGCTTCACTAATTTCGATAAGCACATACTTTGCAAATACAAGATTTTTACTAAACACTTTTTATAGAATACTTGTTAACTAATTGAAAATGGACATTTGACCCTATTCTGGTATAAACTCACACATTCTAATTAATATAAATTCTTTCTCTTCACATCTCTATCACTCTTCTTTCTTGACTTGGCTTTTGCCCCCTCTCTTTTACTTCCCTAGCTCCCTTGTTAGCACTTTTTTCTCACTCATTCTTGAAATAAATCATTTCTGATCATCCCTTCCCATAGCCATTCCTTTCCTGTATGTTTGTGGTCTTTATTTCACTTATTCATGGTCCCCAAACCCCGTAGATTCAGAGAAATGTAGGAGACAGATAAGGAAGTCGAAAAATTAAAATAGGCTGAGATAATCTCTTGATGTAACATACACTGAACCCCTAGAGGGAAGTACACAGAAGTCCATTTTGAAACACCAAAAAATTACCAGCCACCTGGGGCTAAGCCTTTGGAGCAAAATCCTGGGGAAAGATAACTTGGTTTCCCCAGATGAACACAGAAGAGGGCCAGCCTTCCCGACATCGCAGACAGTGGGTGTATGTTGCCATTCATTGATTCTCTTTTTCTCCAGCAACATTCAATGTTCAGATCAACCACATGAATTATAGAAGACTGCCTATTGGACTAAAATTGTGCTAAAAATACACTTCCTCTTCTGAAAAATGTAGAGCAATAAAGATGTTGCCAGGCTAGTAAAATAGGCCAACCAAAAGTATCAATTTGGAATTCAAATTCAGCAGGAGAAATAAGAATCATGCAAATGCTACCCTATTCTCTCAAAGTCTGCAGCATTTATATTTTTACTCCTACGAGACAAATGCAGTGCCTCGCTTCCCAGAGCCACGAAGGTATAATGCGTGCAGACAGAGAAGGAGCACGGGATGCTGTGCTAGTGCATACACTAGTGGTCCTTCGGTTTGATTAATTAATTATAAGATATTTTGTTATATATGTTGATTCGCATGATTTGTTGGGAGGTCGTTTTTCTTTCAGGTGAAAGGGACCATGAATAAGTGAATAAAAATCTTTTTAAAAATACACAAAGGAAATTTGCTATTAAAAGCAGCTGAACACAAAGGACCACAGGGGAAGGGAGGGAAAACTGAACAGGAAGAAGTCAGAGAGGGAGACAAACCATGAGAGACTCTGGACTCTGGGAAACAAACTGAGGGTTACAGAAGAGAGGGATGGGGGGATGGGGTAACCGGGTGATGGGTATTAGGGAGGCACGTGTGGTGATGAGCACTGGGTGTTATATGCAACTAATGAATCGTTGAACTCTATCTACATCAAAAACTAATAATGCACTGTATGTTGGCTAATTGAACATAATAATAAAAAATAAAATAAAAAATAAAAACATTAAAAATTAAAATTAAAAAAAGAAGCTGAAATGAATTGTTTTTAGTGAAATAAATACCCTTTCATCAGTATTAGGTTTTGGTCTTTAAATACTACTGTATTTTTCTGAGAGAAGGAAGTAGTGTATTATATTCTTAAACCATATCAATGAAAAATCAATGCTCTTGTCACAATAGCTAGAGAAAAATCATTGCAATGATCCTATCAACTCCACCATTAGTTACTAAGAAGTGTCTTATGTTTCTATTCCACTAGATAATGTGCCCAAGGGTTTTTTTTTTTTTTTTTTAAAGATTTCATTTATTTATTTGAGAGAGACAGAGATAGTAAGCGAGAGCACGAGCGGGAAGGAGAGGGAGAAGCAGGCTCCCGGCTGATCAGGGAGCCTGGATGCAGACGCAGAGCTCGATCCCAGGACCCTGGGACCATGACCTGAGCTGAAGGCAGACGCTTAGCCTACAGCCACCCAGGTGCCCTATGTGCCCAAGTGTTTTTAAAAATAAAGGAAATCTCAAGATTGTCCAGTAAGAATAAGATCAGCACATTTATACACTCTCCACCCCAGGAAGTTCTGTTAATTCTGACTTGCCTTTTGCTTCTCTGCCTCCCTCCTGTAGACCTTTATTTCCCGGCATTTTAATTTTTTTATAACATGTATTCTGTCAGCAGCAGGGCACCACCTGTTTCTAAGCACTTGGCATTCGTGTCTAATAAATTGTTCTATAAATACTTTGGAGCCTTTCTTTATAGTCCTTGTCAACCTTTCCCTACTACATTTTTCAATCTTCAGTGATTATATTTGCAATCATACCTTAAATAAGAGAAGAATATTCAGTCACGGTCCAAGAGAAGGCACAAAGTTTGTAAAGGATGGTAAGAGAAATCACGTCTATTTCGGAAAATGGATGTCATATACCCTAACATATTCTCTTCCTCCCTAACTTTATCCAAGTGTTGCTTTTCCTTTCAGTGCCTGTATCTCAACTATAACAACACACTCACACCAATGCAACACTTTAGTTCAGCAAATATTTCTGTGCCCAGTGTGTGGCACGCACTGAACATCATAGACAAATGAAACATGGCCCGTTCCCTGGGAGCACACATTCCTACATGGAAGGAAGACAGAGTTCAGTTACTATATTACAAGGTGGTTAGTGCTTCATAATAGAGGTATTATTATGTGATCGAAATTTTTAAGTTGTTCTTAAAATGCATATATGGAGTAAAGTATATGAATCATGTACACATGGGAAATTAGAATCCAAGTGGCTAATGGAGGAACACGTTGCTTAGAAGACTCTGATTGTGGCTATCTTTGGCCACTGAAGATTACCCTATTCTGGAATTAGGTCCTCCCTCCCTGAACATCCCAAAGCGTTTGGATTCTCTTTCAAATTCCAACCTATTTCTGCCCCTTCCACAGGCCTGGCTCAGTCCACATCACCTGGGGGCTCTTTGAGATATATTTACATATACCTACTCTAGTCTCCAACTTCTTTGCCTGTTCTAAGACCTCTTCCCCCTGGCTGATCCCACCAGAGAGTTTCTCCAGTTCCTACAGACTATAATTTCTCACTCTCATCTCTAAATATTCATTCAGTGTCTGGAATTAACTTTAGAATCAGGCACTAGCATCAATCACTGCTTTGAGAAGACCAGAGCATCTCCTGCTCCCACCCCAAACAATGACCGACATTAACAAAGAGAAGACATCAGTCTTATGAGACCACAAACTCGGGGATATGAAACCAGACAAAAAATAAAGATGAAAGAGATAGAAAAAGAACCAAAAGCTATCAACCCAGGGCAGAAACAAGATTTTAGATAGAATAGCGAAGTCTGACTGGGAGGATTTTCAGGGGGTTCTTCTCCAAGGTCAACAGGTTGATTGCTTCCTTTTCTCCTGATTTGCAGTTTGTGTTAAGTTTTGTTTTGTTTTGTTTTGCATGCCTCCAATAGTTTCTTCCCACATCTTGATCGCCCAGAAGGAAAACTATAGTTTTCTCATCATCCAAATGCCACATTTAGCCACTTCAACCCACACTTAAAGCACCAAGAATTCTGTCTGGAGAATTGAGTGGGGAGAAAAAGGTAAGGGCTCTGGTTCATCTGGGTTCAATCAGTCCCAATCTTCCAGTGGGCACTTGAAAGAAGGAGGCTTTTAAGGCTCAAAATACTTTGAAGAATTCTTGCAACTTCAAAGCAGTGTCAATGGGAGCCTTCACAGAGCATCTTTTCTAGCTTCTCTGTGATGTCCCAGCTGAAGCTCTGAGATAGAACCTGGTGTCTCCAGGCTCCCGATTTCAGCCCAACCCAGGGAACACACAAACTGGGTTCTTTCTGTGGAAGAAGCTAATTCTTTCCTGTTTGGTTTGGACTTCTGTCTGGCTACCTCATGCCTTTTTTGAAACTATAACATCTTTGGGCAAGGAATTTCCACATTCCCTTCTAAGCAAGGGCTTAAGCTTAGGTCTTATCTGAGGGCAAGTTCTCTGGGCCTGCTTCTCACACCAGATACCACGTTTGGAAACATCACCTGGTCTCTCCTTTAGAATCGTTCATCATGATAATATTTCCTGTGTAAACTTGTGCCATGAAAATGCTACCTCATGAATATTAAATAATGACGGTGGAAAGAGAAAGTATTCAGCATTTCCTCAGAAAACCTTAACATCTTGAATAATTTCAACATATTTAACTTGAAAATGCTTATATGAGTCCTATGTATTTCAGATAAAATACAGACTGGCGTGGGCCTAAAACTGTAAATTATTTAGAATGTAGTGAATTTCCTCATAAAGACAATGATACAAATGATGCCTCAATGATGGTACCAGTTCTTGTTAGCACAGCTGTTTCCCTTGGACAGTAATTGTACCACCCACTGTAGCAGACCTCCACGCATACCAGAGAATCCCAGAACATATCACATACTCCACCCTACCTCCTCCTCACACCCAGCCTTCCTTGGCCTACCTCCAGAACTGCACAAAAGGGGAGAATAAAACTAATGTTTGTCTAGCAACTACTAAGCACTGAGATGGGGCAACACATTAAATCTTACTTAATTTCCTATCAACAAGACATATGAAAAGCCAGCCTGATAGGAGCTATAATTATATAATCATATGCTCATGTTGCACTATTTCCAGTTGCAGACCTACAGCATTCCTCTCTGCACCAGGGGAACCATGCTTGGTGATGGATGTGAAGGGGAATAAAATGCTGTTTCTGTTCTCAGTGGTGTTTATAGAAGAATGGGCAAAGCAAACACCTGAACAGGTAATGCCCTTGCCACGACACTGCTTTCGTCCTGCATCTTCATTAGCAGCAAGGGTCTAGTAATACTGACCAGGAGGGGGCGCCTGGGTGGCTCAGTCGGTTAAGCCTCTGCCTTCAGCTCAGGTCATGATGCCAGGGTCCTGGGATTGAGCCCCGCATAGGGCTCCCTGCTCAGCGGGGAGCCTGCTTCTCCCTCTGCCTCTGCTGCTCCCGCTGCTTGTGCTCTCCCTCTCTGTCAAATAAAAAAAAAAAAAATACTGACCTAGAGGTTGGGAGTCGGAACTAGCTGTGCAAAACAGTTTTGGTAAGTATTAGCCCCAGCACTTTAATGCATCACGAAACCTAACTTCCACCATGGCCGTGAGGTTTCATTGGAGACCGCACGGAAAGCATGACTTGCAATGTCCTGCATGAAATAAGAACTGTAAACAATGCTGACACTCGTCCCTCCCCCTCCTTGATATTTCATATTACACATAGATACACATATTACACATAAAAAAAAACATTTTTTAAAAAGATGAAATTCCAGATTTCTGAACCACAGAGGAAACTTTCCAAACTAGGACATAATTGGCTCTATGTTGGGCAGCCTACGCAGTAAATGGATCTTTCTGGTATCTTACTTCTTCCACTGTAAAGTTTTCCCTGTCCAAAGAGCCGTGAGAATGTGGGTCATCTCTACAGGATGGGTCTCTCATGATCGCTTACCGCTGACCCCAGCTTGCTTCGGTGTGGAATCCTGCACACACTAACAAAGCTGCGTTGCTACGAAAGGACATATTTCTAAGCTTGTGCACTGTCGTTATTTAGAAACAAGCCTCTATTATTTCCCTTTATCTTCTTGTTTAGTAAGTGTCCCTTTGTTCAGAGTGACCTGGCAAAGTGTGACTAACGGGAACTTGCAGCCAATTTTTAAAAATCCATTCAGAAGTCTTCGTTGAAGGACAGAAAAACTGAGAGCCTAAGAACATTTGAGAAAATGCCAGGGGCTTGTTCAGAACTTGCTTATTAAACCTCAGACCTAGTTAGCAATAAGTTCTTCTCTTTTAGGTGAATAAGGAATGATCTCTAAGGTGCCTGCCAGCTCTAAATTTCTATGATTTAAAGTGAGTGGGGGTTTCCTTAAGAGAGCAAGCTTTTTAATGATATGAGCAGTGGATCTGAACCCTTAAGCTCTTCTTCAGAAATTCATTTCAAGGGACTGATTTCTGCTTTCAGAAGGCATCAAAGCCCAAGCCTGTACTTACTCCGTGGAGGCGAGCTTCTTTAGGGGAGCGTGCTTTATGTGACGTGCATGGCCAAAGCAGCGTGCATTTCTAACCCAGGTGCACAATATCAGGCGAGGTGCACAGAAACGTTTCCAGCTGATGAAACATCCTCTCTCCTCTTCGCTCCAGCCTGGGAGCAAGGAATGAAATACGGTATTCTATGCATTTTAGTTCTCAATTAAAATTCTTATTTGTCCTCAATCTAAATTCTTAATCCAGGCTCATTTTAAATTCTTTCCAACACAGACTCCTGAGCTGCTGGGGACAACCGAATACACACAAAAATTTCCATTCGTGTCTGGGCAGTCTTCTCCAACAGGCCCCCTTAAGAGGAAGAAACTAAGCTAAGAGAAATTAATAAGAGCTCACCTATCCCACATTCATCTAAAGTCTTATACAAATTCATTTAATCTTCATAATTACATTATGAGGAAGCACAAGGAATGTCACCATATTACAGCTGGAGAAAATTGAGACATAATGTTTCCCAAAGTTACACAGACACTGAGTGATAGAGACAGGTTACAAATCCAGGGGCTGAGCACTGTGTTACAAGGGCTCTGTGTGAGAACTTTCCTTGGATTGATCCTCAGAGATTCTGAATCACTTATGGTGGGGTGGGATGGGAGAGGGGAGGAGGTGGTGGAGGCTGGGGCAGCTCATGCTGCCCACCCCACAGAGCTGCTCGTTGACCACAGCTGCACACCACTGGATGGAGACCAGGTACTGGAATTTTTTAAAACTCCTCTAATAAATCTAACACACAGGTGGGGTTGAAAACTGTGCCTCATAAACTGTTAACTCTAGTCTCTTCAAGGAGTGAAATCAGAGGAGAGAGAAGGTGGCCTCATTTTCCATGTGCCTCTGCCTCTTACTTACAGACGTAGAAATAGCTGTCCATGTCAGGCTTTGGACTTGGCAATGGGGCTGGGGATAGCAGGTAATGAAGAAAGGTTCTTACCACTGCCTATCCAGGAAAGTCAAGAGTAGCAGAGTCAGTGCTGTGAACAGCCAAGAACAGAGCACAGTTCCAGGGAAGAAACTCGGGGAGTTATCAGGTAGGAAGTAAAGATCAAGGAAATCAGGCAGAGAAGAGTGACACCAAAGAGCTGGAGTCCAGTTCTGATGCCTGGCCTTCCGAGACAAGAGAAGTGTTCATACCTCCCAAGACTGGCACAAACCAGGGAACACTTTGGTCATGGAGGAGCTTGGGATCCCAGGCAGGACGCCCAGTCATGTCTGGAGAAGTGACCCTGAGGCACAGTCCCTGAAAGACCAATTCACTAGGCCAAGGTCTTGAGAGGGCCAAAAACAAAGCCAGCCTGACTATGAGCCTCTGCCCGAGCTTGCTAAATGTCTGGGGCCTTGCCATGTCCTTGCCATGTCCTTAGAAACAAAGATGATCTGACTCCTGGAACTGAAATTCTGCAGGGCGGTGCGCCAACAAATTTGATCGAGATAGTTATTTCAGCAGTTGTGACGCTTGGTGAATTACAATTTTTCTGGCGAGGCAACCTCAGTTACATAGACTGAAAATAAATAAATAAATCAGATGCCACTGCAATTGAGCAACATAATGAGGCCACTCCATCCCCATTACAAAATTTCTTATGTGCCACAAACGCTTCATCTAGGTCTAACTTCCTGATTTTTAGCAAAAACCAAAGAGCATAGTAAAAGTGAAAAATAAGTAGAAAAAGTAAGTATCCACAGAGCAGCATAGATGTGAGACATAAGGGATGTGTATCATATAAGAGCCAAAATAGGCAACAGAGGACATGGCCCCATTATGTTCATATAATGATTAAGTTATCCTTAAATTTTTCAGTCAACACAAGAGAGGAAACTTTTGAGAATGAAAAATGGCTCCTAATGCTGCCGCTAAGAAATATGTGGGTACCGTACACCTTAAACTTACACAGTTCTATATGCTGATTATTTCTCAAGAAAACTGGAAAAAAAGAAATATGTGGCTAACAAGAAATCTATTGTATTGGCAAAACATTTTCAGCAGCTTAATTCAGATGCAGTCTTTGAAAAGAGTTATCATTCTTTCACCCTGATGCATTTGCTGATGATGATAGATCACACGCATACAGTTACCGTTCACAAAAGCTCAGATACATGGAGCTCCTCAGGGCAGAAACTCTAGTGATGCCCAACACACAGTAGATATTCAATAGATACTTAATGAATTGAAAGGATGATACACAATGATCTCAATATTGCCTATCACTGGGGTGGTGAGGGTAGAAGTTTCAAAAGAAATTTAGGTGATCCACCAGAATGCATTCCTGATGAAGGCTTTTTAGTCACTAACTGGAGTAAAATAGGGGTCTTGTTGATTACATTTACTAGGATGATATGTGCTACAGACATCTACGGTCTTTTAAAAATTAGAATTACATCATACCACACATGGGAATATATGGACTCATTTCCTTTTTAATCTCTTTATTGGCACATTTACCTAAAACCCATTTTTATCATAATTTATTATTTTATCTATACTAGATCAGCGTAACGCTTCCTGAGATTTTTTTCTATCCCTTTAGTTTTCTATTTTGACAAACTAAAGTTCAACACTGTCTTTAACTAAGTTGGAGACATTCTGTTTTAAATTCTTATTTCCAAAAAGAGTTCAATAGATTCACAGCACTTCGTGTATGCTAGCATGTTCTCAGCTTCTTTGACATTTCTGTCATCCCTTCAAAGGTATTCTTACCTATTCTGCTCATATTAAGGATTTGTTTTCGTCTAATTTATCTAAGACAACTTTCATTTTGTTTAAATTTTTGCTGAGCATTTAGTTATGTGGCTGTGGCAAGATGCTCAATCTTGGAAACTTTGAAGCTACACAGCCAAAGAGGCATGAATCATTCTTTTTGCCTAATAATCTTGAATTAGTTGGCAGGTAAACTTGAAATAGATGCTTTGGCAAGGAGCTCAAGTTGTTAGCGAGGCAGTGAAGAGCTATCCTGAGGTATCCTGCCCGAGGCTCTCCATTCGCCTCATGCTCCACCCTAGAGAGGGTTCCCATTCTATAGGAAGCCAGAGGACACTCAGACCTCTTTTAAGGATGTCACCATGTGCATTAGTTTCCTATGACTGCTGTCACAAAGTACTACACGTTTGGTGGCCTAAATAACACTTACTTATTCTCACAACTCCAGAGACCAAAAGTCCAAAATGGTTTCACTAACCTGAAACCAAGATATAGGCAGGACCATGCTCTGGAGGAAAATCCATTCCTTTGCCTTTCCCAGTTTCCCTTCTACTGTGGCTCTGGCCCCATCTTTCATCTTCAAAACCAGCATCATGGAATCTTGCTCCAGTGGTCATTGCCTTCTTTATCTGGATCAAATCTCCCTTTGCCTCCATTCTGTAAGGACACTTCTGATTACATTTTAAGGCCCCCTAGATAATCTAGAATAACTCTGTTTCAAGATCCTTAATTTAAACACATCTGAAAAGTCTTTTTTTATCATAGGAGGTAATGTTCACAGATTCCAGGGATTAGGCTCTGGATATCTCCTGGAGCCATTATTCTATCTATCATAGTCTGTTAGCCTCCTTTCCATATTTTAACTTGTTTTACTAAACATATATTTGTATACATTTTTAAACCTTTGCACCTCAATAATGGAACTTTCTGTTATCCTTATTTATTCTCCTTTTCACTCACTCACTCTTGCCACTTAAAGTTGAGTACCTGCTTTTTGCCAGACAATAATCAGAGCAGACAGATGTGGCACAGATATTGAAGTGATTAGACAGGAAATTTAAGATAACTATGACTAATATATGAAAAGCTCTAAAGGAATGAGCAGGCAATGCGTGAAAATAAATGAGTAAGGTAAGCAGAAAGACAGAAAATATATGAAATAATTAAAAGGAAATACTAAAAATCAAAAACACTAGCAGAAATGAAGAATGTCTTTGATGGGCTCATTAGTAAGCTGGAACACAGTAAGGAAAGAATCAGTGAGCTTGCATATAGGTCAATAGAAACGTCTCAAAGTAAAATCAAAGAAAAATAAATATTTTTAAAAATAGAGCAAAACATCCAAGAACTGTGAAACAATATGAAAAATATAAGGACACTTCATTGGAATACCAGAAGGAAATGAGAAAAAAAAAAGGAAGCCAAAGAAATATTTTAAGTAATATAGACCAAGAAATTTCCAAAATTAGTGACGGACACCAAACCACAAATCCAGGAAGCTCAGAGAACACCAAGCAGCATTAAAAAAAAAAAAAAAAAAACCAAAAGAAAACCAAAAACTTAAACCTACACATATCCCTCAAATGCAGAAAACTAAACACAAGAAAAAATCTTGAAAGAAACCAGAGGGGAGAAAACACCTTACCTCTAGAGGAACAAACATATGAATTATAGTGCAGGTCTTGCTAGAAACCATGCAAGCAAGAAGAGAATGGAGTGAAATTAGTGAAGTATTGAAAAAGAACCCCCAACCTAGAATTCTATACACAACAAAATTATCTTTTTGAAAAGTGAAAGAGAAATAAAGATGTTCTAAGAGTTTTTTCAGACAAATAAAAACATGGAATTTACCACCAGCAGAACTGTAGGTGGAAGGAAGAGGATACGGTCAGAAACTTGAGTCTCCATTAAGAAAGGAAGAGGATCAGAGAAGGAATAAATGAAGGCAAGAAGGTCAGTTTTGTGTCCACTTTTTGTGTCCACAAGCTCTGGTCTTGTTAGTCTATCAAGCACTAATCTAGGTGTTGCTATGATAGTATCTTGTAGATGTGATTAAAGTCCATAATCAGGTGACTTTAAGCAAGTGAGATTATCCTAGATAATCTGAATGGGCTGATTTAATCAGTTCAAAGTTCTTAAGAGCACAGCCTGTAGACATGTAGACAGAGGCTTCAGCTTTAGGAGACCACAAGTTCCAGCCTGCCTTTCAAGACAGCCTGCCCTGTGGATTTTGGACTTTCCCAGCCAGTATAAAATACATATATTATACATGCATGTATATATATGTGCATATATATCATTGGAAGTTTAATTTGAATGTGTTTGTGAGTGAAACTGAATATTTTTTCATGTGTTTAATTCTTGGTTTACAAGGGTAGCTTTTCTTTGAAAATTGGTTCTTTGTGAAAGGAAGCAGAAAAAAGGAAGGGAAAAAAGGAAAGAAGAGAAGGAAGGAGGGAAGAAGGAAGACAGGGATAAGGAACACTGAAACAGAGTGGAGGTCTCATTTTAACATGTTTAATTCATTTTATTTATATTATTCCTAAGTTTGCTTTAAAATTTTTAGTCTAGGGACTCCTGGGTGGCTCAGTTGGTTAAGGGTCTGCCTTCAGCTCAGGTCATGATCCCGGGCTCCTGGGATCGAGCCCAAGTTGGGCTCCCTGCTGAGTGGGGAGTCTGCTTCTCCCTTTTCCTCTGTCCCTCCCCCAGCTTGTGCGTGTGGGCATTCTCTCTCTCGCTCAAATAAATAAAATCTTTAAAAAAATTATTTAATCTAGTTTTTTAAACTTTTACTTTTAATCTTTGTAGTTTTAATTAACACTAATATTTTAACTGTTTTCAATCACTTCACTTTTTAAATTACCATTCTTAACCTTTTATTTCCCCCCCATGGAACTCCATTTCAATTTCCTCTCCTTTTATACAAGCTTTCTATTGACTGTGTTTCTGAAGAAGCATGATCTGACTGCAGCCGGAAAACCAGCAAACATGGGAGGTGGGGAAATTACCCTGCTGCCTGTATTATCAACTACTGCATAATAATCACCCCAAAATGCAGTGGCTTAAACACAATAGTCATTGCGTACCTCTCATGATTTCTGAGGGTCAGGAATTCACACAAGCCACCCCAGGGCAGTTTGCCTCTACTGCAATATGTCTGGGGCTTCGGCTGGAAGATTTAAAGGCCGGCACCTGGAATCATCTGAAGGCTGGCTCACTCACAAGTCTGACATTTGATTCCAGCTGTCAGCTGAGACCTGAGCTAGGGCAGTTGGCTGGGACACGTACACATGGCCTCACCATGTGGCCTGGGCTTCTGCACAACATGATGGCTGAGTTATAAAAGTGAGCAAGCTGAGACAGAGAGAAAAAGACAGCAAGGTAGAATCATACTCCCTAATTATAACCTAGACTTGAAAGTCACGCAGCATCACTTCTGCCACATTCTGTTGGTCAAGGCAGATGCAAACACGCATCTAGTTTTAATGGAGAGGGAATATTGCTAATGTCATATTCTCTGAAGAGCATATCAAATGGGATATATATTGGTGAGCCCATATTTAGAAAATAGAATTTGCTAGAGTGCCAGATGCATCTGAAACAATCCTTTGAGTTCTTCCTACATGAAATTTCATGCCTTCCAAGTTTGGCTACAAACATAAATAAATAAATGCAGAAACAAATAAATGAATGAATGAATGACTTCACCTGGTTAACTTGGGATGATTTGGGGCAATATATTTCTCTGCCCTCCATTTGGTTCACTGAAGATTGTCAACCACTCACACATTCTACAAATATTTGACAATGCCTGTCACATCTCAGTCAACATGTTAGGGTCTGGAGAAATAATGACAACATTATAGAATCTTGGTCCTTAATGAGCTACAGTTTTGTGGGCAATACAGAGAGTAAACCAGAAATTATAACTCAAATATGTTTTGTATGAGAACAATAGGTAAATAGTGTTCTCTGAAAGTATTTGGGAGAGACTCATTACCCAGGCCTAGGAATTGGGAACAACTTCCCAAGGGAAGTGACATCTAACCTAGAAAGAATGAATAAGTAGGAGTTAGCCAGGAAATATGTATCCATGATGCAGAAAGGAGGGGGGCAGAATTATTCAAAACAGAAGGAAGAGCATGTTCACAGTTCCAGAGGCAAGAAAAAGTATGGCTTAATCATAAACAAGTGAATATATAGTTTATTATAGCTGGAATGTTTGTTTTGAAAACAGTCATAGGAATAGTTGAGACTAAATTGTTAAGAGCTAGAGCAAGAAAGGTATTGTAAGTCATGTTAAGGAAACTGGATGTACCCCATCAATCAGATCTTTTAATCCCAACCTGTTCTACCCAGGGCTTCAGCTGTTCTATACAAAGCAGCTGGGGCTATGTTCTCCAGTGCAGACTCCTTCAGGCTCTACTCTATCCTCTACTCTACCCACAGAGAGCAGGAAGAGACCCAAGAAAGAGGCAAACCACCCCAGATTGGTAGGTAGCGGTTTTAACAAGCAAAGGAACTTACTTATAAGGCTTGCCTTCGGCATCCATTAGACAGGTAGATCTCTGGATCAGCCAATCAGAATCTTAAAAGTATATAAAAGCCTTAACTGGATTTAGCCACATATACCATCCAGATGGTCAAACAACACATTGCTCTCTCAAGGCTGTGTCCTTGAAAATGCCTCCCACTTTGGAAGAGGTGGACAGAGCCTACACTTCAAGGACAGGGAAGGGGATGAGGAGCCTCTGATTGCTTGGGTCCAGCTCAGTGTCTACCAGCAGTCACATCTACTTGATGACCTTCCCCAACATTTATCAAAAATACAGGAGAAAACAACTGCTGGCAAGGAGGTGGAGAAAAGGCAACCCTAGAATGCAGTTGGTGGCAATGTAAATTGGTACAACCATTATAGAAAACACTATGGAGGTTCCATAAAATATTAGAAATAGAACTACCATATCATCCAGCAACCCTACTTCTGGATGTATATCTGAAGGAAACCAGGATCTCAAAGAGATATCTATACCGCCATGTTCATTGCAGCACTATTCACAATGACCAAGGTATGGAAACAAACCACCTAAGTGGCCATCAACAGACAGAGGAATGGATAAAGAAAATGTGATATATATATCACAGTTATATATAAATGTTATATAATGTTATATATATATATATATATATATATATATATATATATATATATATATATATATAAATATAAATGTTAGAGAGAGAGAGAGAGAGCACCATAAAAAATAAGGAAATCCTACCATTTGCAACAACATGGATGGACCTTGAGGGCATTATGCTAAGTAAAACAAGTCAGACACAGAAAGGGAAAAAGACAAATATTCTATGGTCACACTTAACATGAGGAATCTAAAAAAAAAAAGCCAGCCTCATAGAAATAGAGTAGAGTGGTAGTTGCCAGCAGATGGGAGATGGAAGAATGGGGAGATGTTGGTCAAAGGGAACAAACTTCTAAGAAAAATGAGTTCTGGGAATCTAATATTCAGCATGGTGACTCTAGTTAACAATACTATACTATATACTTGGAAGTTGCTAAGAGTAGCATATCAATTTATATAAAAATCGAAGAGACTCAGAAAACACTAAAGCTTGATAATATTTTAAATGCCTAAGTGAAAATAATATGTATATGTTAAAAGTCTGAAAGCAAAGAATTAACTTCTTCTGATATTTGGCAGCCCCAGAAAAGGGTGACAGATTATGTATTCACTTGTTTGGAATGCCATTTATATTCTATTCAGTGCTAGAAGATTTAGAACACCATGAAAATGTTGCAGCTCTTAGGGAAGAAGAAAAGAAAAGAAATAATAAAGATAATCCTTGGATTAAACGAAAAAAAAATAAAGGAAGAAGAAACAAATCTCAGAATATAATGAAAACAGATACCTTCCAAGAGGAGAGGGGACTATATCATGCGGGTAAATGCAAACTTAAGAAAAAGAAAGATAAATTTATAGTAGATTTGCCACATTACTAAAGCACAGAACTAAACAAACACCAGAGTTTCACACTATAGATGTAAATGCATAATTGCTTCATGGTCCTGCTAAATGAATTCAAACCTATAATTGTTTAAATTCCTATTGTAAGCAAAGTTTTGCAAACTCTCAAATACATTTGGAAAAAAAAATTGCTGCACTCAGCTGTGGCTTGAAAACAATCAAAAGACATTCAATAGCATTTCTCAAGTTATAAGAAAAATATTCAAGTATGGTTTATTCTAATTTAGACCACCATCCAATTAAATCCAAATCTTGCACAGTTCTTCATTCGAGCATTAAAACTTTTATTAAAAACTTCAAAAAGCATTCTTTCGCATTTTCTTCAATATTCCCAGCTAGATGTGTTATCTGTACTGAATTTACCATTCGGTTTAGCAGTACCAGGTGGTCCCAGAGGCTTAATGAGGATTTGATCATAAGCACAGAGGGAAAAACTGCAACGAAAATGCCTTCATTCTGGACAGTTACATTTCTAATTTGTCTCAATATGCTACCTTTTAGCTAAAATTTCATCTTTATCCCTAACAGAGATCAGGCTGAAACAGCGCAGCTTATAAACATCAACTGGACAGAACTGTGTTCGAATGTTACTTTGGCCCCTTTTTCCCAGACCATCTCCTCTGTAAATGGAGAAGTTAGATTCCGTCCAGAGGCGACTCTACAGATAAACAGGTGGGCAACATCCAAATGGTTCCAGATGGGTTACTATGCCATGGAGTCAAGCTGTTAAGATAATTTTAAAGGGAGAGAGGCTATAAAAAGGAAAGAGGAAGGGATTTTTTGCAGCTGATGTTCTGGAAAGGAGAGCTAATGTCATCCAATAGGACGTATGTTTAATAAGTCATGGTCTTGCCAAAGGTGACTAGTTACTTTAGAAAGTAATCCTCTCTGAATTAGGCTAGAAAAATATTTGACCAGCTAATATCACTTAAATAAATTTTGGTTTTAAAAAATATGAGAAGAGAAACACTGATAGCCTGGTGACCTGCCATTCTCCCCTAGCTTCTCTATTCTTGTGTATATTTCTCTTTTTTGCTATGATCCCCAACTGCTATATAAGGAAGTGAAGCCTCCTTTGTTCTGCTGAGTACTTTTATGAGTTTAGGTTATGCAAATTTTGGGGGGGATGGGGGTGAGGGATGAGAATTGCTTTGCAAAAAGCAGGAAAATGATTTCGAACTCTGTGGTCGATGTGGAATAAAGAGAGGCAGAAACATAGACGATTATATGAGTAAAGGCTCCAAAAATTGACAGAAATCATGAGGCAACCTTTAAATGCTCAAATCCGTGATTTTCGCAAGAGTCTTAGAAAATTATATTTGAGCAGCTTTATTTCATGTCTGGATTATACACCAAAATAAGCATGAGCACATAGAGGGGTCTGAATACAGACCCTGAAATCACTGGCACTGAACAAGGTCAGCTGCTATTCATTATGGGGAAAGGTCATTGAGACTGTGGTCTTGAAGACATCTCTAGACTCATTTAGCCCATCCCCCCTTCCCCCATTGCACAGGGACCCATTCAAACCAGCACAGCAAACATTCCTTCCTTCTGACACCCTTCCTCCTGAGAGAAAAGTCCACCAGCTCCCCCCAAAGCATCTCCCAGTTCTCACAGTTCAGGGCAATATCTACCAAGGATCTACATAACTGAATGACTCCCTAGCGCTTACAGATTTACCCACCATTTAAAATCAGTAGAACTTGTCAGCTTTAATGAATTAATCCGTTTTCCTAAGAAATATTTTAATAATTTAGCTATGAGATTAATAATAGAAGGTATTGCTAAAACTACAGCTAATCTGTTTCCCAGAAGGAATCAGCAATTATATCAAGACTTTCAAATACCTTTTCTCTTTACTTAAGGTATGATTTCAAATTTGGTTTCTCCTAGAGTGAAGAAATATTTTATGAAAATGTACTGGCAGAAAAGCCTCTTGTCAGCGTCGCTGACAGGTTATGGGATTAGAATCACTGCCGACTGAAATGGGTCTGCTGTGGCCCACCAGACCAAAAGAGCCAAGAGGCTTTCAGCACGTCATTAAAATGTAGTGACACTCAGGGCTGGAGGTGGCCTTAACAAATGAGGAGAAAGGCCAGGATGGGTGACTAAACTGTATTTTGAACATGATTTCATTTAGCCATCACAGTTAGTTCATCCTTTTTAATCTTTAACTTGTGAAGTGACAAAAACGAAGGCAGTTTTTAAAAGAGAGAGAAAGGAACTAAGATAATTCATGAGCTCAGCACACATATGTTGAATAATGCAACATTTACCATAATAGAAATAGCCCACTTTTTTGTTTTAAAAATGCTTGCTTCTTTTTAAATTGAAACTAGACACAGGAGTGCCACAACAAAAACAGTACACACTTCTGAGGCCCCAAATTTTTCTTTCATTCACTAAAATGAAAGAGATAACAATGTTTGGTTTTTGTGTACAAACAGCATTCATAAAAACGTACATAATACTACATTTAAATAATGATCTATTTTAATTTATAGCTGAAAAGAAACATTTTTATTCTCATTTTTTTATTCACACATTACTGGGAAGTGTCCCACTCTGATTAATTTTATGTCAATGTTTTTCTTCCTATGGATTTGTGCAGACCACACACCACAGAATAAAGACATTTACTACCTAAAAAGCCTTCACAGCAACTGTCCATGGAGATGAACTTGTTCACTTTGACTGTAATCAAAGCATTGCTGAAAACCAAAACAATTTTGGAATGAGAAGGAGTTTAAGGTGAAAATAGAAAAAAAAAAAAATAGCCTACTTTTCCAATGACTCCAAACAGGTAAATGTTGATACAAGGCCACATCTTTATCCATCCAGGTTTAGTTTCTAGATGTTAGTTCATCATCCTGGGTCATTCACGGAGGAATCCTCCAAACCAAGTCCATGGATGGAAAAGGACCTACAGATGCTTCCAGTGGAGTCAATGGAGCACCTGCCACAAATGGAAGCCATAAGAAAACTCAGCACAATTTGATTTAATTCATTTAGAACATTATTCTTAGATTACAATAACATTATTTAATAGATATAAATGCATTTATGACAGAAAGTGTTTGGTCTCAAACGTCTTAAACGATTTAATTGTCATAGATTTTGTTGATGCTGATGCCAATATCTTATCCTGAACTGTGTATATTAGATTGACCCATCTCCAAGCGATCGTGCCCTTCTCCCCGGAAAAGCCCTATTTGGAAGCTGGTAATTCTGTTTGTGTCCAAGGAATGGTTTCTGGTTTTCTTTTTTTGTTTGTTTTGGCTTTGTTCATATCTGTCCTTGACTAACTTCATAATCTTCAGATTTTCTGGTATGTTAATGGCTTCATGTCTTTAAAATACAGACTTTTTTTGTGAAAAATTCTATGAAGTAGCCACAAAAAGTCAAGAGAAAATTAACTTTTAATAAAAGTTAGTCTAAGGGAAATGTCACTTCGTTTGTTAGTGATTGCTTCATTAACAGGCTTGCAACAACTCAGACCAAAGCAAAGTATGAAGATGCTTTCTTGGGAGTTTCTGGGAAAATACCCCAGCCTAGGGGAGCTATTGGATGGAATACCATCTCTTGCTCTGGACTTTTTCATGTCTGGAAACTGCTATGGCATATTACTATCTACACATAGAGCCAAGACTAAGAATTGTAGATCACAGATGGAAAGAATGTGGATCTCGATAACCTCACTGAGGTAGGACACAACCATCCTTTAAGGGTGGTAACCAGTGTCCTACTGCTGGTCTTCCTGTTTTATAAGAACATGAACTTCATTAGTGCTTAAGCCAGTTTGAGTCAGAGTTTCTGTTGCTTTCAGATGAAAGGACTCTAACTGATGTAACATACGTAACCACATCGATTTAGTTCTTATTATGAACAAGACCCCATGCTACTTTTCTCAGACTTTCATGAGCTTCCCCAAAAGATGTGAGAAATAATACAACTAACTTTGTGGAGAAGCCAGTGGACTGTATAATTTTTAATGAATAAGCTGTACTTAATATTAAATCACGATTTTAAAATGGAAATACAAACACTGCTATAATAGCACAGGACATCTGGAGCTCCTAACCAGAAAGCAGGAGTCTTATACCTCTTTTGTTTAAAGAACATAGAAATGGTCAAACAATATATGACTTTTTTTCCTCCTGAAGGGACTGCTGATCTAACTCAATCATGTTGATGACCAAGTATTTGGTTCAGATCAGAACTGGATTCCCTGGGCTTGAATGGGAATAGTAGAGGCTCTGGATACTCAGAGCCAGAGGGATACCCAGACCAACGACCCCTGGGAAGAAAAAAAAAAAAAAAAAGAGGTTTGAAGGCCCAAGAGACAGAAACCAAGTGTCAAATCCAAGGGTAAAAAGCAAGAATCAATGCTAGGGCCAAAAAGCTAAATGAACTTGAAAATCAAAATTCAAGCTAATTAGAACCAGCCCAACAAAACATGGGTTTCCAGGAGAATTTTCTCCACCGCTTCTGGGTATTCGAGTTTCCTTGAAGGAGCCAGCAGGTGTAGGATGCTTGGAAGGATGAAAATGGCTTCAAAGACTAAGGCTGGGCAGACGACCAAGGGTGTCCAAATCAAAACCAAGTTTCAAGCACTTAAATGTGGATAACTATAATGGCATGAAGCAAAGTATTTGTTGCTGTGGTGAAAATCTGTAAGCAGAATTTTTCTCTTGTGCAGCAAAGGATCTCTAGTGAGAAATAATACAAGAAGACACAGGTGTTACGGTAATTATAAAGGTCAATAATCCTCAAGTACATTCAAGGATGCTGAAGTTCTAATGCTCGATCGTTGAGAAAGAGCAGAGATCAAGGGTCTTCTTGCATAATTCTTCCGCCAAAAGACATCGAGATTAACTGAAATTCAAATCTGGACTGTGGGACAGCCATCTGGAAAACACTGCTGCAGATCGACTGCACGGCACGTCAGTCAGTGTGCAGAGATGAAGGGAACTGTCGCCCGCTGGGGATTATGTTATGTATTGTGGGCCATTCCAATCGGTGCATTCAAATGACTGTCAATATCCAAACTTGAAATAATTCCAGTGATAGGAATAAACATTAAATATTTACCAGCCACTGCACCACCGGATCAATGGGCTCATCTCCCTCCCTTGAGTACACACAATAATAAATGAATAGACTTGGACCAGCAAGAACAGTTTGCCATAAAATTGGAAATCAATGATACCACTATGGTTACATGACTAGAATAAGCAATAAATGGAGGCTGCTGTCATTTTTGAGAAAATACTATAAAAACAAGGAAAGAAAAACAAGGTAAAGGGAAAATTTCCTTGTATTTGCATTATTTGTTTTGAATTTTTTTAAATGAATTCTTAACGGAAGTCCTAGGCTACATGTGTACTTTTCAAAACATTTTGTCCCAACCTAACAATGTCTCCTAATCCTATATCAAGTTCCTGTCAATCTGTCCCTAAAAATATTTTAGGTTCAGATTCTCGGTTCGTGTCTCTGCCGAGAAGAAGTCCGATGACTAAACTTCTTGAGGAGGAATGGAAGATGGAGTTAAAATAAATAGTGTCATAGGAAGAAAAATGTGTGTTTTCTTTTCATCTTTATTTTATTATACCAAATCTCATGCCTTACAAGTTCTGCTGAATCGAAAAAAAGTGCTCAAGTCATGACTTATAGTGGAAAATTCTGGCGTTAATGTTGTCCCTCTGATATAATGAGAGCGGGCTCTAGGAGTCGATCTAACTAGTCTCATGAGCTTATTCGAGCCAACGGTTCATAGTAAGATTGTGACTACAAGTACTGTGTCCTGTCAGCGGACCGGGTGAGGTCTTCCAGCTGGATGACAATAACACCTTCATAGCCTTCATTCCCTTCGTCCCAAATCAAGTGGCTAGGTGACAAAACTGGATGGAGGACAAGACCGGGAAAACACCATGGCGCATCAGCCAGAAGCTGCCTCCGTGACCAGGGCGATCTTCCTCCCCGGAACCGGAGTTGGCCCCAAGCAACTCCAAGGAGGAGACAGCAATGGCAGATGGAACTGAGGGGACACATTGGTACAATCAGAAAGTACAGCTCCTCTTCAAGAAGAGAATTGGCATTAACTAAAGGGAAATATAAGTTCCAATTTATTACGAGCCGGGAGCCCTACAAAGTAGAAAGCCATTTCGGGGGCCTAAAAATACTTTGTTTCTTCTGTTGCTAATTTTGAACATTGCTTTTCCCTGTACGATTATATTCAGCAGGATTCAAAATATTTGAAATGAACAAAAGGACTTGT
Organism: Ursus maritimus; assembly: GCF_017311325.1. Taxonomy (NCBI): domain Eukaryota; kingdom Metazoa; phylum Chordata; class Mammalia; order Carnivora; family Ursidae; genus Ursus; species Ursus maritimus. Next base: position 49,778,782 of record NW_024423344.1, read on the forward strand.
TAGCTCTTTTCTTTACCATAAAGCCTATTCTTTACCATTTCACATATTCTGTTCCTCTATTTTCTTATGTACAGAATTTCAAAAAGCCCTCTTAAATGTTGGATTGTTTTCCTATAGAATTTGTCTTCTTGTGAAAGTTCCAAAGCCTGTAAAGCATGCTTCTGAAATTATGTGAAAGCGTATATATGTCAATAGTAGGAGTTTTTTAGTTCATGATGACCCTATGATTACTCACTGAAGTTGTCAATAGGTAGATTCATTCGGTTTCAGGGTTTTTCGGGTTTTTGGTTTTGTTTTGTTTTCCTTTCTTTGTGCCTCCAGTCTTTTTTTTTTTTAAGACTTTATTTATTTGACAGAGACAGACACAGCAAGAGAGGGAACACAAGCAGGGGGAGTGGGAGAGGGAGAAGCAGGTTTCCCACTGAGCAGGGAGCCCGATGTGGGGCTCAATCCCAGGACCCCGGGATCATGACCTGAGCCGAAGGCAGACACTTAATGACTGAGCCACCCAGGCGCCCTGTGCCTCCAGTCTGTACAGATTCTGTGAACCCTCTGGGGAAAAGGCCCAGTCAGTGAGTACTTCTTGAAGCTTCTGTATGAAGCCAAATTAACAATGTGGATACCAATATGCCACCTCTTATAAAAATGCTAATTTCATTTAACAAATCGTCAACATTCATGCCTCTAGTTTGTGCTACTACTACCGAGACATGAGATGAGGAGACAAGTCACCTGTCTGGCAGCAAGTCGTGCAATCCCCAGAGTTTTCCAGTCAAGTAGGGTTCAAATGGAAAATGCACGTGTAAAGAAATGGAGGTAGGTAGAGGACTTTTCAGTTACCAAGATTCTGCTTGGTGTAAGCACTTTTGCAGAACAAAATGCTGCAAAGAGCCACTGTAGTGAGATTCGAGATACCAAAGGAAAAGGCTCTCATTAAAGAGCAGAGGCCAGTGAAATGTGGTCCAAAGCTCCTAGGTCCCGTGGTAGATGAGAAGCCAGTCAGGGGGCAGAAGAGGAAGAGAGCCGCATGGCAAGGGCAACAGAGGGCAAAGGAGCTGCAAGACCTCTGGGGAAATCCAAAGAACAAAGAGCATCCAGAGAAGGGGAAGTAAGGAAAAGAAAATAAGAGCCACAGACACTTGGTGGAGGCAAGGCCAAGAAAGAAGTCCAAAGAACATAAATTATCTCATGTGATACTTTTTCTAAATGCTTTGTTACATAATGTAGGATTCCCACTCCTACTCAGTTCTGCCAACCCCCCTCCTCCCCACACCCTCCTGCCAGGTCTCCCCATGCAATGTCTTCAGTAAACACTACCAAAAAACAAAAACAAAAACAAAAAAAAATCACACATACAGAAATCCTTGATGTTTGCTGAATTTCTCGACAAAACCACTGAAGGTACAATGTTCCAGATCTGGGTTGATGTAGCCTGCAACAGAATCAGGACGTAGCTGAGGGGACAGCTGATGCTGGGCTGGTTTCATACACAGAATCTAGCAACAGGGCAGAGCCAGGTTTTCTGGGGCCTACAGTAATATTAGGAGGATTACTATTTAAGAAAAAAATTCCACAAAAATACAAATTTAGCTACAGGGGCTTGGAAGGGGCATACAAATGAGGGTTACCAAAACTAAAGCTTCATTGGCTTCAAAGTAAACCTATCTCTGCCTATGATTTCCTAAAAGAAATACAAATATTGTTTGAGATTCTTCTTCATATAAGGCAAGAACCTCAGAACTCTGGATAGAGTGGAGAAAGGACGGGAATATATAAAAATAAAGCTGTTTATAAAGTCAATGTTCATCATTAATTATCTAAATCATTTTCTATATGCCCATCATTGACTCATTCTTTTAATTAAATGCATGTCTGATATAGAAACCATCTCATTATGTTACTATAATCAGATAGGAGCAGTTTATGTCATTACATTTAAATACACGTTAATTCCCAGTGTCAAAGTAAGTATATATAGAATGTTGATTGCATTGGTTTCCAGTTACTCTTATTAAGACTTGTGAATAATCTGCATGAATTATAGAGCATGTTATTATTATACTTATGGGTGTAAGTTAAACAGAAAGTATACTGTGCTTATTTTTTAAAATTCCCCTGACAATGAGGAATGCATGTCTAAGAAAGAAGAAAGAGGTGTTATCACAGCCAGCATGCTTTGACCACACAGCTTCCCTAATCTATGCCCTTCCTTCAGCTCAATGCCTTCCTTACCAGAATTTTCCACCAAGAATCCACACAAAAACATCAGGAGAAAAACATTAAAAGCATGTCTAAGATGCAGATTTTTAATCAGGATATTGTCTTTCTACCTGCATTCACGCTGACTTTGTGCAAGATGATAAGGCTCAAGGGACAGCAGGAAATGAAATGCCATTTGACAGTTCTGCTTTGGCACAGAACAGGGGATGCTGGCCTGGTCTCCCTTCCCCCTTCTTGGCAACAGCCTCGGCTTTTCCCATGAAGGGCCTTACTCCTTCCAGTTCTTCTGGTCCCTTGGGACTGTCTCAAGGGTATTGAAGGCACAGCATATGACCCAGGCCAGACCAACTGGACTTGCCTTCCTGGGAGGCTGTATCTATCTATAACAGCATGAAAAGCAGATAGAAGCCATTGGGGTTGAGTTTTTCCAAGGGCACTGTCCAGAGAAGACACTGCGGTGAATAGCCAACAGTTCCCTGGAGCCGGTCCAGCTCCCATCCTTCCACAGGCTTGGTGACTCAGCAATTCCTTAGCATCTGCAAGCTATCCAGAATCACTCCTACAAAGTCCTTCAGTGCTTAAGTAAGAAAGAGCTGGTCTCTGTTGCGAGCAACCAACGGGCCCTAACATGGAGACAGAGGTGGTGACCTCCATGAACAGAGCAGTCTATCCCTAAGTTAAAAAGTGGTTCATTTTCTGATTTTCCAGTCATGTTCATTTCTCTCAATAATCTTGGAGCTACATTGGAAGGAAATCTGAAAGCAGTCTTAAAAACAAAAAATCCCCTCCCCTCTTGAAAAAAAAAACTTCCATGAAAAATTTAAAAACATTAGTTCTTTTCATACTTCACCAAATCACCATACCATGTCTAAAACTACAGGCAAGATGCAATATGAGAATTGTAGTGTCTTTTATGGAAATTCCCAAAGGGAAATGTGGGGTATTTTTTCCAAGTGCTTATAAGGCTAAATGAATCTGGGGGGTTCAAAAATTATCATTCTTGGGGGACTTTAAAAATAGTTTCAAAATGTTTACTTTTTAAATTTGTCAAAAATATTTTCAGATTTGTATTTGTGTGTATATTTGGATAACCCAAAAGAGACTAATTTTGACAAATTGAAATTAGAAAGCCAGTTACCTCTAATGGCAGCCTAATTGCTTTATCTACTTAAACAACCAAACAAGTAGATAAAGTGAATTTTCCAAGCACAGCATTTTCCTAATGTGTTCACTACCAGCCTAAGAGGCTACCATAAAATATTCGAATATGCACAGAGGAAGTGAGCCCTCTGTGGAATCACTCAGAAGAGATCCCCAATTACCTTTCTATATGGGATCCCGCTAGAGGCCTGCCTTTTCTCTCAAGACAGGACTTAAATTCAACCAAACTGCAGAGGCTTCTGCTCTAGAGTCTTCGTGTAAATTTTCCAGAGGTGGACCAAATGTATTTCTAGATTTGTACATGAAAGCACGTTTAAAACAGTAAATCTATGTCCAGTATTTTACATATTCATAAATTGCTAATAAGTACAAAATAACCTTTGGCTTTTTCTGCCTATATTCTGGATCATTCAAATTAGGACAAACTGTCAAGAAGCAGTTTATCTTATCTTATAGAGACTGTTTACCAACCATACTTCAAGCCAGGGTGTGGCAGTGGAAAGTTTATAGTTTTAGCAAGACCTATAAACCCCTAGATAACATTTGCTGATACTAAGATTTTATGGAGATAATGTGTACTGTGGAGTCAAAGAGAAATGCAAATGATAGAAATCTTGGTAACACCCACATTTTGGGTCCTTCTTAGAAATCGAAGTTTAAGTAGAATATTAATTGAGTTTCATTAAAAGAGCAATGTGAGTTATAGGATAGGGAGTAGACTACAGACAATGTGGTTTTGTGGGTCATATAACAGGGATGGTACACATGGCCATGTTTCTACATGCCCCATCTCCGGGAATCAATCTTAGCTTGTTTCTCCTCAGTTCCCCCAAGTAAAGGTGTGAAGGTTTTATTTTCCATGTCCTACATTGTCCAGGGTGTCAAAGACCTATATTTTTGCTTTTGTATTCTGTGGATAGGGCTGGGAGTGACATTGAAATTTCTGGGTCCCTGTAAGGGGGGAGATCCATACTCAGGGGTTCAGACAGAGTTAAACAAGCATCACTGTTACCCATCACACCAGCTCTTGATGGAAGTCCCCACTAGATATCCACTAGAAAACCAGCTGCTGTGGCTCCTGGATGGCGATGGACGAGTGTGGCCAGGGCCACCATGACCTCAGTAGTGTTTGCATGGCAGAAGCCCCCAGAGTCTCAGCGCTCCTCTGCTCTCCTTCTGTGGTCCCTCCAAGCCTGTTCCTCTCATTGCATGGCCCACTGACTGCCTCAAGGGTCCCAATCCGTGCCCACTCCTCTGGCACAACCTCCCAATGCTGACCTCCCCGAACTAGTCTGCTAAGGCTCTTTATCTGTTTTCTTCCCCGTTAAGTATGTGTGTGCGTGTGTGTGTATGTGTGTGCATGTGTGTGTCTCACCCTGCTTCATGTCTCCATTAGCAAAGTTTTGCATTCCTCTAAATGACTTATGGTGACATCTTAGGGCACCCCACACAACCCGCCTTTCCCAGGAGGTGGCAACAACGTTAACATCTGGAATCCCCTTCTTCAGAGTATGTGCTGGGCTACCCAAGAGCACGTAGGCTGGACCTAAATCCTGGTGAAGGGCTCATGTGTTTCCATTGGAGAATAGCTATTTGTTTTCTCAGGACACTCTTCTCCCAGCATCACTGCCCTCATCCACTCCACCCAACCCAGACTGCTCAGCCTCAGATGTGGGCATGGCTTCCCTTTACAGCTGGGCAAGTTTTGAGGAGTCCTTGCTCAATAAGGGCAAGCGGCTGTCCTTATCGAAGCACAGAGAACAGGTCTGGGTAAAATAAGCAATGCAATCTCCTGCATTCCCTCCCCTCCCCAGAGTCACTGCATTTGTGAGATGTGATCACCTCATTTGAGAGGTAGTTTTGGCCACACTTTCTGGAACTTCTCTCACTTCCACCAATGAGATCTCCCAATTCCTAGCCTTAAAATCTCTTCCCTTGACTAATTATGGAGGCAGTCTCTCCTCTCAAAATGAAGACCCTTCTAATATCCCCAAGGCCTCCATACTTCTCATCAAAGATGGTACAGCATTCCCTCCTCAAGAAGAGAGTCAAAACTTTTGGCACCTTGGTGTCTGGAGTTGGGGTCTTTCCAAGCCCAGCCCTTTCTATGATACACACTCAGTCATGGGCTTATGGCAGCCTCTGTTCCAAAATCAGCAGGAATTTCTGAGAATTTACCTCTTTGCCACATGCCATTTTTCTCCTAGGGATACAACTCTGATTTCAGGCTGATTTGTTTCAATTCTCATCCAGGATTATATTAGTTTGTGGAACAGATGTGCCTCAAACAAGGACTCTTCAGAATTCCAGACAAGTGTCCCCGTGTAAGGGATATGAATTTCAACCATCACAAAAGATGTGTGTGCACAAGTAGAGATTTCTTTCTATCTTCATAACTAAACATGGCTCATACACTCCTTTTTTTCTCCTGATGATAAAAACATAACCATTCCACATGGATATTAAAGAACGTTAAATGTTTCAGTCTGAGCTGTGGCTGAAGCCCCAAAATCGTAGACACCAACCATTCTCACATTTCACTTCCTATCATGGGGTAGTGGAGAAAAACCAGTTATGTGACCATTGGCCCCTAACCCAATGGTGAGTATAAAGGGGGGGGGCAGTGTGGACTCTTTCTTGTCATCTCTAGTCAAGTGAGAAGAACTTCAATGGGACCACTGACAAAGCTTTCCATGCACAATGGGATCAAAGAATTCAATAAAGTTATGTTCTTCTCTCACAACTTTCTTGGCGTGACCATTCAGCATGGCGAGAGGCTTAGTCTTACTCCTTTAGGTGAGCTCTAGGGCAGGCCCCATAGGTTACCTGACTGTTCTCAGATAACGTCTAAAGTAGACTTGTTTTAGTAATTAATGTGTGTTTGAATGTAATAACCAAAAACCCAGATTTCATCCAGGGTTAAAGCGTCCACCTTCCCTAGCTCAAGCCCATGGTGAGTGGGAAGCCAGCAGTGAGGAAGAAGAAGAAGATTCCCCCTTTTTTATTCCGTCAGCATCTGGAACAAGCCCTCCATACTGGCTGTAGCTTCTGACCCCTGAGGACTTGGAGCATGGAAAGCAAGAGGAGTTAAAGGCAGGATAAAATATTGCTCAACTGGCACTAATCTGGGATTGGTTTCCACAGAGATTGGCAGGTGTTTAAAATGGATTTTTTCTCCCGTGGGTGTTTCTTCACAGACTCCTTGGCAGCAGGGCTGATGCCTGTCCCACATCTGTTTGCTCTGAGATGCAGGCTTTACTCCACCTGCTCTGCGTTTCCACAGGGCTGGTTTCTTGGGGTTTGGCTAGTTGGAGGCACTGAATGGGGAAGAGAAAGTGGGAAGGAAGGGAGAAGCCAGAGTACTTCTTTCCATCTCGCTTCACCTCTGGTGGCCCCTCCAGCTGTGGCTGTGCTGCCTTGGAAGCTCCCCTCCTCCTGAAGAGCCCCATTCATGGTCCAGAGCCCTTCCAGCAGGCCCAGCGCATGGGCTCCAGGAACACCACCTCTCACTTGGTCCTCCGACCTAAGGATGGAGTGGCTTCCTGCTCTTCCAGTCTCTGGATTACCTCTCCAGTCTCCATCTGGTTCTCAGCTCCTCTGTCACCAGTATAAACAATTCGCTGCAGTAAATTCCCACCACTGTAAACACTGGAAGGAGGCTCTTTTCCTAGTTAGACTCTAATGATGTGCTCCCACACATACACACTGATGTCCCCTGACTAGGGACCTCGCCTTCAATCCGCTGCCATGGCAGTGTAGTCTGGCTGGCCGCTTGCAGCTTTTCCCTCTCTCCCTGGTCACTGGGAACACTTGAGCATTTTTAGTGGAGGACTCCACTCCCTGCCCGTGATGGTCCTGGCTAGAATCTAAGATGAACCAACTGCATATATGCTAGATGTGGTCCTTGGGAAAAACCCACCATAGAAACGGTCAAAGGAAATCTAATTATTCCCTGTCTTAGGCAGGGTTCCCTTAAAAGCAGACTCTGAGACAAAAGCTTCTGCGTGAGCACTTGATTTGGGATTGTGATCCCCAGGAACAGGAGTGAGGAATGAGGGGGTGAAACAGGGATGCTGTATTAGTTTCCTATTACTGCTGTGTCTTACAACAGTACAAATGTATGATCCTGAAGTCCTGACATCAGAAGTTTGAAATGGGTCTTACAGGGTGAAATCAAGATGCTGGCAGAGCTGGTTTCTTTTGAAGAGTCTGAAAATAAAATCAATCCCCTTGGTTTTTTTCAGATTCTAGAGAATACCAGAATTCCTGGGCCTGTGACCCCTTTGTCACATCACTCCAACCTCTTGCTTCCAACATCATACCTTGTACTATCCCTAACTCTACACCTTTCTCTTATGAGACCCTTGTGATTACATTTGGCCCAACCAGATAACCCAGTATAATCTACCTATCTCAAAATCCTTCACCACATCTGAAAAGTCCCTTCTGCCATATAAGATAACATACTTACAGATTCCAGAGTGAGAATGTAACCGTCTTTGGGGTGTCATTATTCAGCCTACCACAGACACACTGGCCGCCTCGGTGGGCAGTTCACTCCTGCAGACCCTTCTCAGCGGTCTTAGGAAATCCGTCTCAGAACTAGCCATCTAGGGGAAGAGAGAGAGACAAAGTTATGTGGCAGCACCCATCCCCTGTTGATCAAGGTTGTCTCTGGGGTTTATGTCTAACGGCTACTATAAGGAACTGATACAGAAAGAAGCTCCAACAGTTGGACTAAAGCACCCAGGAAAGCAGTTAAAGAAGTTATTCTCTGGCTAGCTAGAGTTAGTTCTTACCGAGAGTGCAAACTCTTCTCAGAACACACAAGGGCGCCTAGAGCCTTGGCCGGGCAGATTTCTAAGATGTTGCCAGAGGTACAGAATCGGGAGCTAAACAACATAAGCTATTGGGGTCATTCGTGTTCTCAAGAACCACTGTCCTTTCATGAGGGGAGCTGGACTTGTAGAAGACATCAGGGCTGACTTCTCTTTCCCACCATTTATCAGAAATGGAAAAGTAAACCGGGATGTACTGTATGGTGACTAACATAATAAAAAAATCATTAAAAAAAAAAAAAAAAAGAAATGGAAAAGTACCTGTGTATGGAGACTGCTCGTGGCGCAGAGAGTATCACGACCACACTGGGAATCAAGAGTGTCAGCTAAGACAATGCTGTCTCACTTATCAGAAAGGCAAAAAGTAAGAGGAGAAAATAGACACAGTTTTGGAGAGGGTTGAAAAAATGAGCATTCTGACCATTTCCCGGGAAGCAAGAATTGATAGTTTTTTGAAAGGCAGTCTGGCCTTATCTACCAAAATATAACAGGTGCAGCCCCCTTGACTCAGAATTCTGCTTCCAGAAAAAAAAAAATCTTACAGAAATCCATAGACAAATGAGCAAAAAAATCATATGAAAGCAATTGTTACAACATTGCTTTGAACTGGAAATCGTCTGAGAAGTTGTTTCAGGAAAAAGAAAAGAGCGAGTTAGTTCTTTATGTACTGATGTGGGAGAGGCTCAGGATACATAAAGACAAATAAGCAAATTGCAAAATAGTGGGTGTGGTACGATCCCGTTTATATTTTACAAGATAGTATTTGCATGTGTGAAAGCTTAGTGTGATTTGACTATCACGTCGCAGCCCCGCTGTGTTACGGAACAGCCTTCGCATTCCATGGGCCCTCTCACGGCCAACGTGGCTTCACAGAAGAGAAGTTGTACCAAGGCTGCTTCCTTTGTGAGACTTCCTCCTTTGTTTATGAGTAAAATGTGTGATTAAGATGACGAATGAATATGAAGCCTTTGTCAATGAGAGTGCTGACAGCAATAAGAAAAGAAAATCCTTTCTCTTGAACAAAGCTGGATATAATCAATTGTTAGATGTGCCCAGTGATGTTTAAGTGTTGTTGCTATTAAAAGAGTTACTGAAACCCCTATAGGTAAAAAATCATTTTGCTTTAAAATTCTAAACTCTGGGGGGCCTGGGTAGTTCAGTGGGTTAAGCATCTGGCTTCAGCTCGGGTCATGATCTTAGGGTCCTGGGGTCGAGCCCCAGGTCAGGATCCCTGCTCAGTGGGAGTCTGCTTGCCCCTCTCCCTCTGCCCTCACCTCTACTCATGTTCTCTCTCTCTCTCTCTCACATAATTAAATAAAATCTTAAAAAACAACAAAAGATAAATAAAATAAAATAAAATTCTAAACTCTGGACTTCTAACCCCCTTTTCTATTAAAATAATTTATTACGTCATTATTTTTAAAGCAAGACAAAATGCCTGAAGAAGACAATTACTGAACTATAGCAGGACAAATTTATATATATTCCTAAAAACCTGGAATGTCTGACAACTTCAGGCTAAACATGGAGGATGGGACATGGAGGCTGTTCTCTTGCAAAGCCCCACTGAAATAAGAGTGGAGGAATAAAACCAAGATAGACACTCACAGGGACCGAGAGAAAGTAAGAGGATACAGCAGTGAATGGAAAAGACGTGTCAACGCATTTCTGGAAGAGGGAAGAGTGTGAAGGAACCGAGAAAGCTGAACAGCAAGGGCCTCTGTGGGTGGCGAGGGGAGGAAACTAACAGGAAGTAAGTCGTTTCATTCAACAAAACCCAGAAAGTCTCGAGCAGGCACTGAGGCACAGCTGCCTGGAAAAGTTAAGCAGGGGATTGCAAACAGGAGAACAGGAGCGTCTGCGAGCCTATAGGAGGGAGTCAGATCTCTAGACTCTCGTCCCCATCTGACACAGCCAGGCCATTGCTGCTGATGGGAGCTCAGAAACATACGGTGGCTTCCTTGAGCACTTTCCTGTCCACTAAATATTGAACTCCTCCTGTAAGGGAGTCGGGGGTAAGATACTCCCTGCAGCGAGCAGAGCAAAAAGCTTGGGACTGCCTCTGCCTCTTCGTGATCCTGGGAAAACTGCCACCATCCCAGTAGGAAGTAGGAGGAATCCAAGAAAGTGGAAAGGGCAGAGGAAAGGCTTGAGATCTTCTATGAGGGAGGCCAAAACCTTCTCCAGGGGAACCAGAATGTGGCTCCAAGACTGAGAAAGGAAAGCTGTTTAATGGGCATTATGCTAGATGATATAATGTCCCTTTGCAACTGGTTTTGCCCCAAAACACATCCCACAGATTTGAGAGAGCTAAAAAAAAAAAAGAGAGAGAGAGAGAGAAGGGGGGGAAAGACCATTGTCTACCCTGGCAGAAGGAAAAAAAATTTTTTTGTATTAATCTAGGATGGCTGAACACATCAAATTTAAATTCCAGACTTATACCCACTGCAGTCAGCAGAAAGGCCTGCCAACCCCGACAGCTTATTCGGGAAATACCCAAAGCAGCAAAATCCTAGAGCAAGCATGCATAGATTCCTTGTCCTGGGAATTAGCAAGAACGAAATCTGGAGACATGTGGTAGTGACCACAACTTCAGTGAGTATGCACAAGCCAATGACAGCACAGGCCGGAAAAGTGCCCGGAATTGCTCAATGTCACAGGAGAAATATTTTCCAGGTATGAGTTTTCTATTCAAAGCCACTCAGCTCAAGAGAGGTAGATCCTATCACACGTACTCACTAAACCCAGTTACAAAAGTCTAAGACAAGTCCCAAGAAGACCCACAATCTGCAAGAGTAAAGAAATTTAACTGAACTCGTGAGTGACGGTGAAACCTGGGTCACCAGATGGCCAATATCAGGATCTATCCTGATCCTGCTGTATCAGTGACCTATTGCCACCATACTGTTGCATACACAACCACAAAACCTCAGTGGCTCACAATAATAAATATTTATTTTGCTCACAGATCTATAGGCCATCTGGGTAGTCCTGCTGCTCTGGGACGGGCTTAAACGATCTTGGCTGGACTCACTTGTGGATCTGCAGCCAGCTGGGGCCGGATTGTCTAATGTGGCCTCAATACTCAGTTGGGCTATCTCCCCTCTGATTCTTGCAGTTTCTCAACCCAGCAGGCTGGCCCAGCCTTGTTCTTAAAGGAGGCTGGGCTCCAAGAGAGCAAGCAGCACCCAAAGCCTCCGGTGGCCGAGGCTCAGAATGGGCTCATCTTCACATCTGCTGCCTTTTATGAGACCAAGCGATTCACAGGGCAGCCCAGTTTCAAGAGTGGGGAAGTAGACCACCTTTGACAGGAGGTGCTAAAATTCTGCATTGCAGGGAGCATGGGAACAGGGAGGGGTGGTAAATGAAGGCCATTAAGGCCATTAATCTACCACACCAACATCTTGACATAAAAGGATTAGTTCTGTGAGTAAATCAAAACAAGTTGGTTAAAGGCAATATGAACTCCTAGAATGGGGGGGGGGGGATAGTGAGAAAACTGCTACAATCTGAATAAAGTCTGTAGTTTAGTTAATAGTAATATTAAGTTCCTAGTTCTGACAAATTCAGCATGGCTCTAAGGTGCTCACAAGAGGAAGAGAAGGACATAAGGAAACTGTACTGCCTTTGCAACTTTTCTATAGAATTAAAATTCATTCAAAATAAATTTATTTTTAAAGGGGCATTATAAAAAAAAGAACCTGGAACGCAGGCCATTTGGGCATACGGCCCCCAAAACTGGGTGTACTGCCGAGTCACGGAAAATGCTCCATCCTATATTCGGAAACTCCCGTGGCCTGGGAAAATTTGGCAGCATGCAGGGCACAAAAAGCCTGGGCACGTGGCTTGGCCAGGGCCACGTCTCTGCAGACCTCCCAGGCAATAGCCACGCTGAGCCTCTGGCTTCAACAGGGGCGGTGCCAGTGTCCTTTCTCAGGGTGTCTGAGGGGCACTGACCCAGCTGGCAGCGGCGGTGGAAGCAAATGCCACATGGCCACAGGCCTGCAGTGCCTGGGGACTCTCTTTTTCTCCCTTTTCAAGTGAGTGAATTCTAGTCTCCTTCTGAAATTGTGAGAGTGACAAGGTGCACTCTTCTTTGGCCTGCGTATCCCTGAGTCTAATGGGGAAACCGAATGAGACATAGAAACACAGGATTGCGGTACAATGGGGTAAGGTCCAGGGAGTGGGCAGGTTCCCTCCCTGTTGTGCTCTCTTCCTTCAGGAAACCCCAGCCTCCTTCCAGGACGGTCAAGATACAGGTGTCTTCCCCATCCCCACTCCTCTGTGCCCCAGTGGTAGGCACATAACATCTGACCCAGACCTGGTTACTCGGAGCAACCCTCCCCCTGGGCACTGCAACTGCTCAAGGGAGAGGCTTTCCCCAAGGTGTGCTAATCAGACCCTCTCTGTCATATATGAGATAGGATCTCTGGGGGAAGATGGGGTTCTTTCTTTCTTTCTTTGATACTAGAAGCAATTATAAAAATACAGACTGTCGGAAGCTAAAATTACCAGAGGGAAGAACCAGGCTATGGAAAGAGAAAATCATCACAACGTAGCTGGAACACCTGGATACAGCCAAGCCTGAAGCCAGAGGCACCTCTTAGAGTTCCATACTTCTGGCCATAATCCACTTTGAGTTGGGTATTCTCTCACTTGTACCCACAAAAACCCTGCCTAATGCAGAGATCAGGACCTGCAAGTGGGGTTGGGAATTAACAGGCATCACAATGCGGATTTGGTTGAGAACAGGTGGGATGCCAGGCAGGGAAGGTGGCCTTTTGGGTTCTGGGAGGACAACAGGGCTTGGTAAGTGGAAGCAAAGCAGCTGGGCAGATTTTTCCTATTTGTGTTTTGGGACTCAATGCAGTTCATCTCTTTGTGTCTGGGGAATCAACTGTGACAAAGTTGAAGTGAGTTGACCCCCAGTTTCACAGACTTTGGGACAGTTCCCAAAATTCTCGAAACAAGCTAGCTCTCTGACGGCAGAAAGGGAAAGTTCCACAGAGCCTCACCAAAGAGATTACTTCTTCTCCCGCAATCCTTATGAAGGTACAAAAACTGATTTTTCTATTTCCAAAGGAGGTCACATCAGGATGCAGGAAGAGTTAAAGCACAGGGGAGACCCTAGTTCCCAGGTCTTTAGCAAACACTTCTGCATATATACTCCCTGCCCCCCAAACAGTTATCATTTCCCCCATTTTAAGAAGACGTCCATGAGGATGAACCCCACAGCATTATTCCAGCCTACGGTTCCAAGGACAAGGACCAAGAAGCACACGGGTGAAGACTTACTGCTGAGAGACAAACCCCGAAAGCAGGTAGGACTCCAGAACCATGCCGTAGTAGGACTGCTGGACTTAGTCCCCAGCCCACTGAACTCCCAGAAACCGAATACGCTGGCCTCCCTCTGAGATTTCAAGGCAGTGTCATTGCCCCAGATTCCCCAAGCCCTGCAAACAGGCTGGTGATTGATTGCTCAACCCCTAAGGCAACCCCCAGGCCCCCAAACCTGCAGTAAAAGAAAATGGGCTACAGTTCTCCAGCCGTTCTTCCTGAACTTTATGGGTAAATTCGAGGAAAGGATTACAGGAAGTCACATTTCAGTCTGCCTCTGGCTGAAGCCCCAGTGCAGTACGGCTGGCAATAAATCGGAGGCTACATTTTCATCCCCATCTGGCTTGTGTCTACCCCACAACTGATTCAGAATTAGAAGAAAGAAGGGTAAGTAATTAAGCTCTGCCTCAAACCCCAGTACCAGGGGCTGGTACTTTTACCCCACAGGCTTTAGGGAACAGGAGGGACCTATCACCAGTTTCAAGCAGGTTCAAGGCAGATAAAACTCATGGTAGGGTTTGTGAAGGTAACCGTGACAGCACGGTGGATTGGTAGGAGAAGGGTGAGACTGCAAAAATGAACCAAAAATGAGTAAGCGGCAGCAACAAGAAAACGACTAATGGCTTAAACAACAGAGCTGCAATGAGCATGAAGAAGCAGTGGGGGACACGGAGGTTGTGCAGAAGATGAAAATCTCACCAGTAGAGGAAATACAGCAAAAGGGCACATCCTGTAAGCCAGCACCCAGATGAAACTCTGTGGACTGTAAATGGAGATAAGTCACTCATTTTGTTTTTGTTGGAGGGAAGGGAGCAGCAGACAGCTGGAATCCTATCTGAAACAGAAGGAAAGATTTTAAGATCCCTGTTTGTTTTACACTTGAAAAGGATTTGTCCTGAAAATTGCCAAGCTGTATAGATGCTCTTAAGGGATCTTGGCAAGATGTACACAAAAGAATGCCTTGGTTGGCTTACCCAAACAGAGCCCCCTGGGACCTGACACAGGTGTCTGGGAGCCACCAGCCCCACGGCACAAGGCTTGAGGTTAGATAATGAGGTTGATGACATTCCTTCTGGGCTCCCTTTATCCTGGATGAGAGCACAGTGCTAAGTTACCCTAACGGATTCGCCTGCCTATAGAAATAGGCAGACCAGACAGATTTGAAACACACTTTCGTGATTTATAAAAGCTGGAAGAGATTATTACCTGCCCAGAGGAGTGTAGCATCCATCCAGTTCCCTCGATATTCCTTCCCTGACTGGGATTCTATGAAACACTGCATTCCTTTCCATATGTAACCTTAAGGTTACGTCTGTAACAACTGTCACAACCTCATGACAGTCTCTAGAGAGTTCTTTCTCCCAGGGTGCTGAAAAAACACCCACTGGTCTCTCGGGCAAATGCAGATTCGGTTTGGTAGTAAAAGTGTGTCCGTCATACAAGGTTGATGGGAGGATTAAATGAAACCTTGTGGGGCACGTGCTTAGCTTAGATCCTGGCATATAATGAACAATCACATTTGGTGGCGATCCCCAGTTACATAGAACACAGAAAAGTCTGGCTTTAGCTACAAAAGGATTTAGCAAAAAGACACTTTGCTGTTCCAAGTATCCAGGAACCCACCCCTACACTTTCACTCCAGTCTCTATTTCTTCCTCTCTTGATGCTTCTCTGGAATTAATATATCAGAAGAACTCAGGCACATAGATGCTTAAATTTAATTAAAAAAAAAAACAATAAAAAAGAACAGCTTAATGATAATCCAAACCCCACCCAAGCATTCCTTGGCTGAGTGCAAGATTATTACTCGCTAGCACACTTAGGATGCTCACCCTTTACCAAGAGCAAAAATTATTTCTCATCAGCAGCAGGAAGACTGAAAGTTCTTTCCCAGAAACAGCTTAGAGCTCTTTCCCCGACTTGGCCAGCTACACTTGAATTCAGGGTTTCCGCCCTAGAAAGAATGCGGTTGTGTCCAAGTGGGATGAGTCACTGAATTCTAAGCAGAGACGTTTTCATCCCTTTAAGAGGAGCAGCAGAGAGTTCCATGTTTGTGGTGAAACAGTGCTTGGAGGGGACCAGGATGAGAGCCATCCCATGTCACATCCCCTCTTCCAAGTCCTGCAGCTAGCAGAGGAAGGGACAAACTGACGGGAGAGAAAGAAGAGTTGGACTCTGGCAACAGGCCACTTGGCCTTGTGGATTTACCAAGAAAGAAAGGTCCTTGAGCAACGGTATGGAACACGAAGCCCCTCCAGGATGCTCATAAAATGTTTGTTGGCTGCCTCTCGGGAGCCCTGGGCCTCCTCAAGATCTGCCGCCCTGCTGGCCGCCATAGCTCTACACGCTGCATCCTATCTCCACCTTCTTTGGACTCTCTCTCTAGAAACTACACTGTTACTTTTGAGATTTGCAACAGTTCACTCTCTCCCGGACATCAGTCATGTGAAAATGTGCTTTCGTGGCATAGTTTGTTGGAAGAATGAAGTTTTCAGAGGGACTTAGGAAGATGTGAATCACCTAAGCTTTTTTTTTAATATCATCATTGAGGATGGACCCATTTAATTTTGTCAGTGCTCTCCTACATAATACTCCATTGAATGATCATCCCTACCTTGAGAAAGGTCAAGTCATTATTAGTTCCATTTGATAAAATCATGTAACAGGCATGTTATGAACACCTACTAGAATTCAAGCTGCCTTGCCAGGTGCTTTGGGAAATATAAAGCTGAGTAACACATGGTCCCCGCTCTCTAGTAGCTTTTTTTTTTTTTTAATTTTATTTATTTATTTGACAGAGAAAGAGAGAGCACAACAGGGAGAGCTGAGCAGAGAGCCCGATGCGGGGCTTGATCCCAGGACCCTGGGATCATGACCTAAGCAAAAGGCAGACGCTTAACAGACTGAGCCACCCAGGCACCCCTCTAGTAGCTTTTAATCAAGAGGAAAGACAAAGCAAAGTGAGCGACGAAAAGCTTTGGGTTATTTCCCATAAACTCATGGAAAAGCATGGAAGGACTGTAGGCAAGAGCATGACACAATCCTAAAGGCATTTTAGAGAGCTCCCCCTGCTGGCAGGAGGACGGAGAACAGATTTAAAGGGAGCAAGCAAGTCTGAAAGCACTAGGGTGCTACTGCACCAGTCTAGGCAAGATACAAAGGAGGCTCAACCTAGTGCTTGGAATCCAGAGAGAATGCAGAAAACGCATTAAGGGATGTTTTTGGTCAGGGAAAATTAGTAGGACTGGTGGCAAATGATTGATTGATGGGGGCTGCGGAGGGAATGTGCAAAGGAACATCACACCTAAGCCTTCAGCAGCTGGGTGGGATGCAGTGCTGTGGCAGAGATGGACAAAGGCGGTTAGGCCAGGCCAGGACAAAGGAGCCTGGGAAGGCTTCAAGGAACAATGACACCCCAGTGGACAAGGTTGGCAAAGCAGGCTAGGGCCGTCAATGCCAAACATGGAGTTTGGACTTCAATTCAGTGAGCAATGGAGGCTTTTAGGCAGTAGAGCCACAAGATTGAAGCAGTTCTCTTTGAAAACTAACCTGATCAACAAAGAGACTGAGATTTCAAAAGGTTCACTGGTAAGACAATGAGTTAGTGTCAGAGATGAATCTAATATGCAGGTCTTTGGACTCCTGGTCCAATCCATCAGAGGAGGAAGCTTGCTGGCTTCTCCTGCCCCCAAGAAGTCTTCTGCCCTTACTGCATCCTGCAGCACTTACACTCAGCTTGGGCCCAACACTTAGCACGCTAACAGAATGGATGGCTACTTGTATTTAGTATCAACCCAAGAAGGTTGTTCTAATCACAAATGCGCAAAAATTAACTATAATTGTTAAATGTAGATAATAAGACTCCTTCAAAGGTAGGAATCTGTGGGAATTAAAAGGGTGTGGAATACTGTAAAAATAATAAAACGGCTTGCAAACACAAGTTAGTATTGTATAAGACAACAAAAGTAAGAAATACATTTTACTGAAGTTTTATTCTGTGATAGCAATTACTTCAGCCATTATTTGGTCTTCACAAATAATTGTGTGGTAGGTGAGGAGGCTCGACCAGGCTAAGGAATCCCCTGACTGCCACGGGGCAGAGTCATCATTTCAGCCCAGCTCTAACTCCAGACATTTGGCTTTTAAATAGTCTGCTATCCTGCCCTCCCCGATTGTTGGCGAGGGAAAGTTTGAAAGAAGCTAGAAAGAGCAAGAGAGCTTATTTTTATACAAGGGCACTGAGCAGTGATTTTCTCGTGGCTGCGTAGGCCACTGTAGTAGACAGTCGTCTTTTACCCGGAGCCACAGTGAGAACCTACCAACACTGGTCACGTTCCCATTGCAATTTTCCCTACTACTTAGGAAGAACAAGATCCTGTAACACGGGAAATAAAGACTGGGAAGGAGGGTAGAATGAGAGGGGAGTGGGCTGCCGTTAACGTCACTTATTTTCAATAAACACTTTGATGAACAAAACACCCAATAAATGAAAATAAACGAAATTCTAGCAAGTGCATGTGCGTTCTGCATGCGTGTGCTTGTTGCATGTACGTGCTCGCACAGAACTAGAGGGAAAGAGCTGGAAAACCAAACAGCCAGAGTCAGCAGGAAGCAGTGGCTTTCCTGTTCACTTCTCGGAGCTATTATTTTCATGACACAAGATGCTGTGTGTTGGCGCTTCCATTTTATTAAGGCCCTCGGGTAGATTTTTTTTTTTTTATGAATGCCATTATTTTAAAGTAAATTTAATAAAGAAGTTCCCATGGGAGCAAAATGATGAGTTTTTTAAGCGAATATTTTGTAATATAACTTTACCTCAACATCTCTCTTTACCATGTTTCTTCATGACGAGGCAGTGAATTTTAAATCTGTTCCTTTCGGAATCCATCTCTTGAGCAGAATGAAGGTTGCGTTTAATGAGATGTAAGGTCCAAAGGAGAGGCACTCCCGTGCTGGGTTAAACATTCATGCTGGCTGGGAAGGAATTAAGGAAAAAAGGAGCCATAAGAAAATACTTAATCAAAGCAACATGACTACAGCAAGCAAAAATTAACTTTTTCCTAGTACTGATTCTTTAGTTTTTACCAATTATTGAGCCAATATTCTCAGTTTCATAGCACTGTCTATATTATATCAAGTATTGGCCTGTTGTAATATCAAATTAGGGATGATATAGTCAGTGGGAGTCATGCAGTCAATCCAATCAGCTGCAAAGCAATTCATTATAAATGACGATTCCAAAATGAACAAGTGTCATTCAGAGGAGGAGAGACAGAAGGGAAGGATAAGAATGAAGGAGTAAGGGCAAGGAACGGTGGGGGGGGGGGGGGATCACTTCTAAGCCCGAGACATGATTCCTTATGGAACAAGGTGCATGTTTCACTTTTATATTTAAGTTGTTAAAAACAGATAAAACGAAGTAGTTTAAGAAAAAAGAAATGAGTAGTAAACCTCAAAGATGTTATTCTTATAGCCATTTAAAACTATAGTTTAAGTAGATAGAATACAGAGTGAAATTAAATGTTTTCCAAAAAAAAGAAATGGAAAAAATCAAATAAAGCAACATGATAATCTCAATAATGTGCTGACCTTTAGAATATATTTTAAGCAGAGACGAAGACTTAAGGGTAGCTTACTCCAGAACACTCAAATCTAAAAGAAAAATTATTTATTGACACAAAAGAATTATCTAAGATCATACATTGTTCATCATGTTTTTCTTTTTAAGTGAGACAAAGATCCTTAACAGAAAAATAAAAGAATTTTTATCGTCAGTATGTCAAATGAGTTGTTAAAGAAAATAAAAAAGATTCAGTCTAGGAATCACCAAAAAAATTATAAAAAATTGGGACACATGGGTGGCTCAGTCGGTTAAGCATCTGCCTTCAGTTCAGGTCATGATTCCAGGGTCCTGGGATCAAGTCCCATATCGGGAGCTTCTTGTTCAGTGGGGAATCTGCTTCTCCCCCTGTCTGCCACTCCCCCTGCTTGTGCTCTCTCTTTCTCTCTCTCCATGTGTCAAATAAATAAAATCTTTTTTAAAAAAATTAATAAATAAATGAAAGAAATTACAAAAAATTATTTACAATACCTCTTCTTTCGTGCTTTTTCTATAAATAGTAGTTTTACATTGGAAAGTTGAAAGGATTTACTATAGAATCATAGATCTAGAAAGAACCTGTCTAAAACTTCACATTCTTCTAAACAGGAATGATTTCAGACCAGGCAAAACTTATTTCTATTTAACTTTTTCTTAGGAGTCTCAGAAAAGGAGACACTACAGTCTTGAAAATGCCTCTCAGTCTATTCCCAACAACCCTGAAAAATCATTTTTAACTCTAACATGACACCAATAAAAACACAATAATCAACTTTCAGAAAAGACGTTTTTCCTAAATATTGCCTTTGGAAATTATATTTTTTCCTTCTTCTCCTGATTAAAAAAATACAAATCAAGGTATTTGTAACCTATTTTTCTAAAGCCAAAAAATATTTTCAGATAAGTAAAGGGGCCAGCCGGTCCACGGAGGAGCCTGAGAAAGGCCCAGACAAGCATCAGTCTGGCTCCAAGGAGACCCTGTGTCTGCAGGAAGCAAATTATGAAGGGACTAACTCACCTGGTGAATCACCACAGCTACTCTGCATCTAGAAATGTCAGTGCAGGAAAAATGTAACACTCCTGTGCACGATCTGTCGTCAGGACCTTCAGCCCTAGACTTGAAAAAGGCCCTCTGCAGCCCAGCTTCTTTTTTTTTTTTTTTTTAAAGATTTTATTTATTTATTAGACAGAGATAGAGACAGCCAGCGAGAGAGGGAACACAAGCAGGGGGAGTGGGAGAGGAAGAAGCAGGCTCATAGCGGAGGAGCCTGACGTGGGGCTCGATCCCATAACGCCGGGATCACGCCCTGAGCCGAAGGCAGACGCTTAACCGCTGTGCCACCCAGGCGCCCCCGCAGCCCAGCTTCTTTGTATCAGAGAACAAGAAAAGCTGAGAGAGATCTCCCTCCCTTACTCAGTGCTTCGGTGTGAGGTGAGGGATGTTCACGAAACTCACTGTGATGGCCATTCTGCTACATATGCATACATCTAATCATTATGTTGTACACGGAAAACTAATACAAGGGTACATGCCAATTATATCTTCATGAATAAACAAACAAATAAATAGAACTAGGCTTAAGCAAAATATGGGTTTCAAGAATCTTAACAAGAGAAAGATTATAACACGAGTAATAATAAAAACCAGAGGACAGGGGAAAGCTGGAGGGCATATGCTGATTTTCTAACTTACGGAGCCAGGAGTCCATTGACACTGTCTAAAATTTGAATCTGTAGTTTTAAAAAATGACTACATTCTATGTTTCTAGCCAGGTGCCTTGAGAGCCGGTTTCCCTCACCACAAACATTTCTGAACATTTCTGTCCCTTTCCTGCAGCCCCAACTCTGCCTGGGGTCTCTGACGGGGGAGGAGCTTGGCAGCCTGGAGGTGGCCCCAGGAGGAACCCTCACCGAATGAAGGGCAGGGGCTGGTGGATACTACCGGGCAGAAGGAAGCTTCTGAGGTGTGTTGTGCAGTCCTTCAGAAGCTGCCCGATTCCTCAAAGCCCGAGTTCCCCTCACTGGTTTTCCTCCCTCTTCGTCTCACCTCCAACCAGCCCCATCTCACAGTGCTCCTGGGATCGGATCTCAAAGTATCAACTTGCCCTCAAACCCTTGTCTCAGATTCAGTTTTTGGCAGAAGCCACCTGTATTACTCCGCTCATATGGCTATAGCCAAATACTAGAGATTGGGGGGCTGAAACAACAGAAATTTACTTTCTCACAGTGCTGGAGGCTAGAAGCCCAAGATCAAGGTGCCACAAGGGTTGGTTGGTTTCTGGTAAGGCTTTCTTCCTGGCTGAAGATGGCTGCCTTCCTTCTATGTCCGCACACGGACTCCGCTCTGTGCACAGGCAGAGACAGAAATCTCTCGTGTCTCTTCTTTCTCTCAAAAGGATGCCAGTCCTATTGGATTAAGCTTTACCCTTATGACCTTGTTCAACCTCCTCATAGACCCTATTTCCAAATACAGTCGCATTGGGGGTTAGCACTTCAGTATATGAACTGGGGTTTAGAGAGGACACGACTCAGCCCCTAACAGCATCCTAAGATAGGACCTCATGGGGAGGAGACATCAGCTCCATGATGCTCCCATAGGGACTCTCCATCCCAAGAAAAACAGCTGCTTAACTGGAGTCAGTGGAGGGTCAGGTGAGATGTCCCACTGTCTGGCTGCAAGGCTTAACCGAGCTTCTTCAGGAGCCACGGTCCGGAGAGCGATGGCAGGACACCATGGCTTATAGATCCCCAGCCCTTCTTACCCCCTCAGCGACAGGAGGAGCATCCAGGTAGTGGCAACAGCAGGAAGTCGAGGGTCCGTGTACTCTCACAGAAGAGAGAAGGTGGCAATTTCTCAAAAGAAAGCCAAGAATAGAAACCTTATGTTTGAATCCAAGGCCCAACACCCAACAAATGGAGGGTATAGTTCAAAAACTTAGAGTACATACATATTCTTTTTTCCTAAGTGATAAAACCGTATTTTCCTCTTTTGCATAACACTAATAACATCCAATTTCAAGGTCATGGTGAATACATGACATTACAGATACCACATGCTCAGTCCAGTGCCCGAGCCAGTTGCCATCACTTGGTAAGCGTGACTTCTCTTTACCTTTCCACAAATGTGCGCATCTTTCTCCCCCTCCCCTGGAGACTGGGACTTAGACTGGTCTCTGGCTTAGCCTGAATATATCATTCACAAGGGCTTTATTATTGTTTACTGTTGTCGCTTTTTAAAAACTACCTCTAGGTTCTTATGTTTCCAATCAAATTTTGTTGAAATGAAAACAAAAAATTTTTGTCTTTTTCCATGGACCTCTTAAGCTTTCTGATTTCTACTAAAATGAAAATTTGGGGTACAAAGCTATGCTTTAACTGATTTTGGGGAAAAAAAACCAAGTCTACTTCAAGTATGTATCAGTGTGATTGATCTATCTGGTTTCTACATTGGAACGAGGACTATCCATAAGAGACTGCTCCCAGAGCTTGGCTTGGGGGTTGGTCAGGTAACAGCTTTCGTCAGAGGAGAGCCCTGTTTCACAGGGAAGACAAGGCACAACAGGAAGAGGGGCTGACTCCTATTTTAGACGAGACAGAATTATCCCCATTGCTTTTCCTCTTACTTAGTCAAGAGAGATCTCTGTTTCTGTAAGCCAATCTCATTTTCCAGTTCTTTGATCTGTTAGCATACAAAGAACATCTACTTTTCCTTCCAAAGTATTTCCACGTTTCAAATTCCCATCCTGCAATGATTTTCCTCTCCTCCTCTCAATTCATCCATGTATTTCTCATACATTTCTCTCCCTCTCCAAAGCCCACCCTTGCCTTTTCTTTTCTTCCTCTTAGCTTGCTACACCAAAGCCATTCCAGGACTAGGCTGTCTCTATGATGCCTTCATGACAATACAGTGAAAATCTCCATGACAGCTGGTTCCCTGGATGACACACAGATTTTAACCGATGTTTGGTATTCCGCTCACACTGCTCTCGGGGCCTCGCTGAGAGGGTCTGTAGCTTTGATAAGAGCGTTCCTTGACAATCTCCACAAACACTTCTACCTTCTACCCTCCTGACTTCTCTAAAATTAGCAAGAGGAAAACTGTGGTGATCCTAGTGGAAGGATAAAATAGGCCTGGTAACAATAAACAAATTCCCGCGTCGGTTGACCACACAAAATATTCAACCCCGACTTGCTGAGAGCAGCCTGGTGCTGCTGGCAGGCTCCAGCAGCCCACTCTTCCGGAGCACGCTTGCAAACTTCCCTGACCACAGCCTCACAGCTCACAGCAAACAGGAAGCAAAGGGAGCCACCACATGCAATGGAGGGAGAGCCCAAGCCACCAGAAAAGCTCAACACCAGACTTCCAACATCGGCCCCAATGACATCCTGTGCCTTTGTCAACTAAGCAATTTGAACTCTCTCAGTCTCTAATGGACAGACCACAGATAACATCTTCCCCCTGCTGTCACCCAGTGAAAGAATTCTGTTTGTAACATTCCTGAAGCTTAGTCACCCAGCCTCTGCTAGACTATTTGCAGAAGGCCTTGAGGGACAATGGGCAGAGTCTGCTCCCTTTTCACATCTCATTTTGATCTCTTCTTCTGCTAGAAGATAGTGGCTGGTCCTTCCCTCACTCTCAGTTAGACATGTTTTGTGGGTCCTTCACTCTCTTAGTTGCTCTATTCTTATTACACTTGGGTTTCAAAGCTGGTTTCAAAGCCAGAGGTGTTCACAACTCCAGCTAGTATTATTGACAATATTACTAATACAATATTACAGATACATTATTATCATCTTCATCATGGTAGGCAATGGCCAGGGGCTTTCGAAGTGATTATTTAATATTCCTCATTACATACTGGGACACATATTAGCCTCTAGTTAGCTCCCACATTCTGATTTTTCTCAAATAGTTGGGCAGGCACTGAAAAAAATCACATTCATTCTCTTGCAAAATCAAAACATGTCTTATAAATGTCAGATTATTTCCCAGGAATTTCTTGTTATTTAATATTACACCATTCCTGAAAAGAATCATCAGCAAGAACTAAGAAGCAATGAAATTTAATACAAGAAGAACTGGAGGAAAATGCATGTTAAAATGTGTAGAAAACCTATGTGACAAAATGAATCAGACACAGCAGAGAATCACATTGACGTAAACACGGAAACCAAACTTTTTTAAAAAATCTGGTTACGTGTCCATAAGCTAGAGAGCAGCTCTGTAAGCTCTGTAGATATTAACAAAAGCAGCAGACCCACGCCCGCGTCCTGCTTCCTATATTAAGTGGGCAAATACCGGACACTGTGAGGTCCTTATGCTTCAGAATCTCTGCCTAGCAGGCTGAGAAGGGGGGAGAAATACAAAGAAGGCGAGAAGGAAGGAAAGGTAGGAAGGATGAAATCAGCAACAGAGCTAACCAAGCCTACTTGCCTCATACAAATGGCATTTCTACCAAGAGAATAGAAAACGATGATAGAGCGTTTCCTTTTCAATAACCCATCTATCAACAGCCTCTGTTGTGTAGCCGCTGTAATGACTCATGCTGTAATTAGTAAAACCTTCCCTATCTATATTCTCTCATGTGAATGTGCAAAGAAGAACATCATGTAAATACCCTAAAATAAGACAGCTCTCCGAGACGTAAGCACACACCCAAAGCTACCGTTGGACAACAGAGAAATAAAAAGAAAGAAGAACTGTTCTTTTCTGACTTCAAAGTGTGCTGGTTTGGTACAGGGAGGGAGAGTGATCTGTGGGTTTGCGCTTTTTTGTTTTGTTTTCCAGAAGATAGCATCTGCTGAGAGCCTTTTAAAAATGGAAAGAGAAGCTCCTGCAGGTTTCGCAGAGACAACGTGAAGAGCTGTCTTTCCTGAATCACAAACAGCAACAGATAAAAAGGAGAAAGTAACTAAAGGTCATCACACACTCACGGCCTTGTGAGTTTGGGGCTTTCCTTTTTCCTTTGGCCACCACACTGCTGTCCGTTTACGTGTTGTTTTCTTTGTGGAATCGAGAAAAACAGGCAAGCCAAAAGCAATTATTTTCCAGAAGCTTTGCTTGTTTAGTGTCATGGGAATTCGAGGTTGTTATCTGGTACATTTGGGAGTCACAGCAAAGGCTCCACAATGTTTATGGATTTCTTCTCCAGTTTGATGTTTCTACCATCCTCACTCTTCCAGATGGATTTTGGTTGCATCTGTCCGCCTTCCCCATGGACCTGAAAGGACAGCTAATGTTCACTGTCCGAGGCTGCCCTGCCCTAATCCCAGAATCATGTGAGCAGAGAAGTTTCAAAACATAAAGGAAGCAGGGTTTTTCTCAAAGTCTTATTAATCATATTTTGAAAGGCATAAAAGACTTGACAAATTTTTCTTATTTTCTGGTCAAGTGAAAAAGAAGGTCTTGGCACCATCAGATAAAACTTACTCAATTTACATCCTGCCATGTGCCCAGAACTATAACCAGGCACTGCAGGGGATATGGCATTTTAAAATACAAAACATGGTCTTTGCTTCTGCATAGTTTAAAATTTAACTGAAAAAAAAAAAAGAGAGAATAATGAAAAGACTGCAGGAAGAAGGAAAGTCTCAGGAGGGACAGAAAGTCCAGCAAGACCTTGAGCCAGCAGATTTGTGGCGAGCTAGAGAGAGGGGACTGCGGCCTGGGAAGAGCACGATTAAAAGCAGGAAGGAGGGACCACTCTGAGAAATTTCAGGCACACCCAGTAAACCTTAGAAGAAGCAAGCAGAGAAAGCCAATTAACATGCTAAAAACAAGCCTCAATTATTTTAATTCTAGGAAGGGGTCATTTTTCTGCTCATTAGGGCATCAAATGCTTTGGAATAGATGTTTTATTTTCTTCTCATTTGTCTCAAGTTTTATTTCCTTTAATGTACAAATTCCTGGTGGGAGTGGGGGGGCATGGGCGGTGGGGGAGTTGTTTGGTTGCTTGGTCGGTTTGGGTTTGGGTGGTAAACAGCAAGCAGGACCTAAAGTAGTGCTTCCTCATAAGCAAGTACAACCTCTTTTACTGCGGAAACCACACGGGAGCAGCCCGTGTTCCTCACACCACCTGCCCACCCATACTGCCCCATCTAATAGCTGGGGGCTGGGGGGGGG